>NC_133387.1:84962352-85286852 GCF_047511655.1 Castor canadensis
TCTTTGGTGATTCGGGGTGAATTTCTCTCTTTTATTCCAAATTGGTTTCCTGTCATTTTTATGAGAAGGAATTTATTGGTACTTTAAAATATATATATATATATATATATATATATATATATATATATATATATATATAAATATTTTTGTTTCTAAATCTTTTCCTAACCATCTTCTCTGCAATGTTTGTTTTCTGTCCCATGTTTTTTCTGGGTTTCTTGGCTTTCTGGGTCCAACTACATAGCAGTGGATCTGGTGAAGGCTGGAGAGAGGTTGGGGTGAGGAGAGGCAGATCATGGGGGTGGGGGCTTAGCCTAGAGTTGTGGCCCCTCACTAGGTCTGTTGCTCACTCAGCCATTCGTGGACTCTTGCCCCAAGCAGTTTATTCTTCTGCCCCTCTGAATGCTGCACACACCATGTACAGAACCATCATGTACACAAGTAGCCAGGCGCTTGCTGTTTGGCTTCTGAGAAGGCTGGAGGGGAGCTTGGACTTAGGATGCACAGCCAAGTATGCAGGCATCACTCTCAAACAGGCCTCACAGGGGCTGTCTCTGCAGAGCAAACAGCAAACAGGATGAGAGCTGCCTGCCTTCACACTAGGGAAGGGTGACTGCACTTGGGGAATGCTAGGGAAGAGGCCTCTAGATAAATCCCTCACTGTGCTATTGAAGGGCAAGGTGGTGTGTGTGTGTGTGTGTGTGTGTGTGTGTGTGGTGGGGTGGGGTGATGGGGAGCTTGGGGATGGTGGCAAATGCTAGTGAGCAATGCCTTGAATGATCTCCTGCTCCTTAAGGCAAATCTGCCCACACCTATAGAAAGAGAGCATGGGGGTGAGGCCCATCCCCCAGTTCTGGGGCTTGGATCTCACAGACATCACACACTACTATTTACTGGAGACTCCTCTAAAGAATTGCAGAGCTAGGCTTGAAATTTGTTTGACAAAAAGAAGAGAAATGCCTCCTACGGGAGAGAGGAGAAGTGGAAAGTAGCAGAATTGTAATACCATAGTTTGGGCTCGATAAAAAGTCTACCAGTAAAATATATGTGGAAAAGATGAGAAGTTTTCTCTCTTTAGTGGGATTTCTTTTTCTCTTTGTGAGTTTCTGCTGCTTGTAATTTTTCTACAATGAGTATTCTCACTTTTCTCAACAGAAAAGTCACTAAGCTGTTTGTTTGAAGATTTGGGTACCACCTCTTCACACAGCCACAATTCTAAATAAGGCATAGATGTGTGTGCTCAACTTTACATACACACTCCATGCATACATATGAGTAAATGTGAACAAAGGCATGTGCCCGTGTGTGTTTATTACTGCATAAATAATATATGTAAGCATTATGTCATGATTCATTTCAAAGACTCACCAATACAAAGAAATGGTCTACTCTAAACCCACAGAAATGTGTCACAGCCTGCAGGCCAGCAACAATACAAATAGACACCCTCTAGCTGTGATATGGCTTGTCTTCGTTTTCTGTGGCTAAGTAACTGTTGCAAAATAATGCATTTACTCTTCACGATCATGGCCATGTTGACAGATAAAGTGAGGAAGGCCCTGCCTGGAGCAGAAGCTGTGTGCAACCATGGTGACAATGATCTGCCACTGGCTGGCTTTTTTCTTCCTTTTGTTCCCAGTTGAGAAATTGCACTTCATGCAGATGGAGTAGAGCAGGTAGGTGACTTTGGAGCCAGGTAATTTCCTGGTGCTCTGCTGATGTGACTTCCCAGTGAACCTGTTCTGCCTATCATCAAGCAGGTACCTGGCACTCTGTGCCCCCAAGAATCCCCTAAGGAAGAGTCTTGAGACGCCTGGATAGCCTCGGGCCATCATCTGTGAGTCCTCAGGATTGGCATCTCAGGGCCCTTCCAGCTCCTTTCCTGCTTTGTGCAAAGCAGGTCAGAGTCTATGAGGAGCACAGTGCTTCATCTTCAAAGGCAAAGGCTGAGTCCCAGGGGAAAAGTTAAATGGGAAGAAATGCTGAGTTAGATGCCTGAATTCCTTTCTTTAAAAAAACAAAAAAACCTGGCAGTGTTGGGGATCCAACCTAGAGCCTCATGCATACTAAGCACATCTCCACTACAGAGCTACAACCCAGCCCCAGTGTCTGGATTTTTGCTCTGGAATTTTCACATCTTTTTGGAGTTCTTACAATTTGATGTGGCCATTGGTACTAATTGGGAGGTGGGGTCGGGTGGAATTCTCCCTTAAGTTGCATGTGGAACAATTGCTCTGAGTATTTTCTCTCAAGGGCTTTTATTTGAGTAGGATGTGGTAGGATGACATGTGCATGCATGGTTGATAAAAACAATGAGTCAGTTGAACAGCCCACTGACAGAATAGAGGCTTTCAGTTGGTACTTGGTATCTGGAAGCCTTGCAGCCCATCCTTTCAATCATTTCTTTGTTCTTTCAAAACATAGGGTCCAACAACTGATTACAATGAGATACATAATGGGTCTGGAAGTCTGAGGTATAAGAAAAAGCTATGCCTACTCACTGTTTTATACAATACTGTTGCCCGTTGTTACTGGCACAGTTATCCATTATATAGTATAATTTTGAAATGAGCACTGTACTCTTTGGTCAAAATTTAAAAGAATTAAGAGCAGGCTCTATGAAAGGTCTCTTAGTCAGGACTTCTTGGGTTGTAAGTGACAGTAACCCAAGTTGGAAGGGAAAAAGGGAATACCCTTGGTTCCCAAGACTGGGAAGTCCAGGGTTATGGTGGATAATCTCTCTCTCTCTCCTCTCTCTCTTTATCTCTCTCTCTCTCTCTTTCTCTCTCTTCCTCCCCCCCTCCAAAAGAGGCACACAGTGTCTCTCAGCATACATATAGCAAATCTCAAGAAAGGCAATGATTTTCCTTACAGAATTCACAGGCATTTCAAGGTCAGTTACACTGGCTTGGGGACAGAAGGCTTGTACTGCTTTGTGCAAGGCAGGGTTGCATGCATCCTGGATCGGGAGGGCACTGCTGAGTGGTGGGATGCTGCTCTGGAATCTACAGCTATGTCAGGAGCTCAGGGCCTAGGGAAGCATATTCCTAGAGCAGACTTGGGTGTACTGGAGGGAAGGGAGAGAATGACAGACCCAAACATAGCTGCTCGGGCCAGATGCAGTGGTGCATGCCCGTAATTATAGCTACTTGGTAGGTGAACTTAGGAAGATCAAAAACTTGGACCAGCAAAAGTTCAAGACCTTATCTGAAAAATAACCTAAAGCAAAAAGGGCTGGGGGCATGGCTGAAGTGATAGAGTGCCTACCTAGCAAACATGAAGTCCTGAGTTCAAACATCAGTTCTACAAAACAAGCTGCTCAAAGCAACATTGTAAAAATGTACCTGGAAAGAAACTGATCCTGTTCAAATAATTTCAGAACTACAAGTGAAACTGGACAGAAAGCTGAGATGTGCAACACTGCAGGATGGAATGTTATCAAGAAGACTTTAGCGGCTTAAGCATTTGCTCCAGAAAAATACCTTCAGAGTGAAAATCCAGGAATGTGGCTCTTATCTTGATTAAAATGTTTGTTTTAATAAAACAGAGTCCAAACAGCTTCAGGGTCAAAACAACTTTTCCTGGAACTGAGGTATTTTAGTTCCCCAAAGGAGCCCAAATTGAATTAAGATCGGATAAGGCACATCTGGACATTCCTGCCTCGTATCTCGACATGATTTAGCCTTGCAGGCTGTGGTGTTTGCTTAGAAGATGAGCGTTCCTCTCTTCCTGATGGGTTTTGTCCTTAAGTGGCAGGGCAGGGGTGGGGGACTGGAATTTGTCATGAGTCCATCACCATTGTGCATCCTCCCTTTCCTTGGGGCTCTGAAGAGAGGCAGAAGGAAGCCCAGCACTCCACTGAAGTATCCAAAAGGCTCTTCAAAGTCATGAAAGCCCTGAAGGCAGATGTCTGTCACCCTCGAATCCTGACTGTCCTGTTTTACAGTTTTATGACTTCTAATCTCCTTCCATCAGTTATCTTATTTTATGGCTGCAAGCAGATAAGATAAATTGGGTCTCTATTCTCTCTCTCTCTCTCTCTTTCCTTCTCCCTCTGTCAGTTTAGAGGACTCATGACTGGTCTATAAACCAAAACAGCTCCTTCCACAGCCCATGCCTTGCTGATCTGTATAACCACACCCAGGACAGACTTATGCTGGGAGAATGCTGAACTCCAGAGCCTGTCTCTCACAGCAAGACACTAAACAGATGCCAATTAGATTCAACAAAGCTGTCTCCCTCGATCGATCGTTCCTCTTTTACCAGGACGGTCTTGCTCTGATTCTGTGAGGACAATTTCCCTTATGTCTAAAGCCTATCCATTCAGTGACTGGGACAAGTCACTTCTCTCTGTGCTCATCTGTGAAGTGAACAGATTGGCTTAGGTGATTTCCGTCATTCTTCTGGTTCTCATAAGCTGAGATGCTGTGCCCCCCTTCCCATGCTCTATCCTCCACATGCGGTAGGGTCATTTGCTCTGACATGACTCTTTCTGGTGTCTTTCTGTTAAAGGCTAGGTACTAATGTGACCTTTGGAAGTTATGTCTGCAAGAGGAAGAACAAGAGCCACACTAGATGGAGGGACAGGCACCAGTTCTATCCACATTAAAGTTGGTCAGGTGAAATCGGTACCATCCGTAATAATGTGGCCAGCCCTTTCTCAGTCTCCACTCTGAGATTAAAGCTTATGTGCTGACTGCTGAAAAATCAGTCATTAACGGCCAGGAAATGACTTCCCCATCCATCAGAGCACTGCTCAGCCATGTTTTAGCTTCCCCCTCTGCCTGTGTAATTATTCTCATCCACCACTGATTACAGTTTATAATAGCCATAATTCTCCTCGAATCAATCATGACTTTACTTTACCATGGGGTTACCAGTAGAAACATGAGGGAATGCAGACACCCCCGGCTGGGCTTTAGTTTTTGGAAATTGCCTGCTTTCGTCTGGATCTCATTTAATCATCTGGACTTTCAAAGAAAAGCTAAGATTTTAATTCAAAGGCATTTTTTTCTACTCACCCTTAACTCTTCCCCTCACATTTTTTAAAAGAGGAAATGATGGCTCGTTAAGTGAGTCTAATATTGTGCAAAATCTTCCAGTGAAGTTGTTCAGAGAGATTGGTGTTAGACGCTGTGGGTTTTCTTATCATGAATCAATGTATTCTCTGGTGCTTTACCTACTTGAATACTGTGTAAATTCCTCATTCTATGTGATTTCCTGGACAGGTCAAACATTATCTTTGCTCTTTATGAACTGATTAGAACAAAAATTCTAATACAGTAGAGACACAATTCTTTCTTATTCATTCCAAAGAGGTAAGACCACCAGTCATTTACACCTTAGTGAGAATTTGATGCCATTTTGTTTTATTTCCCATTTGCTAAACCTCTTATATTGTGTCACTGTTTTTGGTGAGTTTCAAAATGTAGGTATGTAATGTAGTCCTGGCATCCTGGGGCTCATATGGAGGCTGCAGGTGGCAGGAAGACAGATACATAAATAACCATTTCGTTCTTCATTAGGTGGAGATCTTTGGAGCTACAAAGTAAAGTATGAAAGTAAGAAGGAGAGGCTATTTACATCTTAAGAACTTAGAGTTTCTTGAAGAAATGCTACTGAAAATAAACTCTGGAGGAGGGGAAGGACTCCAGGAAGGAGTCCAGGAAACACAGTCACTCCAAGGAGGCAGCAGAAATGAATCACAAAGCCTGATGGGAGAGAGGAGGAAGTAGATCAAGGCAGCAGGAAGCACTTGGAGCAGTGGAATGGCCCAGGGCTGTGAAAGGGCGTGCAGCCAGCTGTCTGAAGCCTTTAGTCCAGCTGCAGCATCAGGACAGCCCCTCTGAAAGCATTTTAGAAACACCAAGGTAGCCTTGCCAAACAAGAGCATAGGACATAATACCAGGTAATGTCAGATATATTGTCAGAAATGTGATCTCATGGTCAGTGAGATTTAGCACTTCCTAGATATAATGATAAGAGAAGTAATATTACAATATTGGACTCTTTTCAACCCTAAAAATGTGGTCATGAAGTTGACATTCTCATGTAAGAATTTATATATATATATATATATTATATATAAACCCTTAATACTTTGGAGGAGGTATTGAATCGGCAGCAAAAGCAAAGAGTCCCAGTCCTGCACACACAAAGGGAGGGTTTGTGTCCATGGTGGGAACAGGGCAGCTCCGTTGAGTCTGCGCCCATCCTTGCTAGTACACAGTTGGCTTATTAGAGAACCTATAAACTTTCCTAAGGCATCTCACAGCCCCACCCCCATTTACCAGTTTGGCCACCTTTGAGACATGAAGTCATTTATGCTTCAATAGCCAGGGGTCTGCAGTCTGGGGGAAGCTTCCAGGTAACTGCTAATCTGGAAGCTATTTTCTTTCTCAAACAGCCAGGGTGGTCCCTATCAGTGATTTCCAGCCCCTGTTTTTTTTTTTTGTTTTTTTTTTAAATTTTGTGAGCCAGTAAAACAATGTTTTTAAAAGTTGAGTGGTGGCTGCTGGTCGTGGGGGTAATAATGTGAGCTTTCCTACCTTTTATTTTGCTAGGTCAGGGAATTAAAAAAAAAAACAAAAACAACCAACCAATTCTAACTCCATTGTGTGACACCAAAAAAGTATATCCTGGTACCAAAACCTGAATTGTGACATAAAGAACAATCCTTCCAATTCAGACCGTTAGGGAAAACTTTCATCATTCTCTTCACTCTCCTTATTTTGCAACACAATGCTCAAAAATGCATTCTTTTTTTGAGATAGAGTCTCCATATATTTCCCAGGCTGGCCTCCAATTTGTGATCTTCCTGCCTCAGCCTCCCAAGTGCTGGGATTAGAGGTTTGTGTCACTATGGCAGGCTCACAAGTATGTCCTTAAAGGGCGTAAGTGCCTGTTTGGGATGAACCCTCTCTCTAGCTGCTAGAAGAGGGCCCAAAGAAACATCGTCCTGAGGTCATTTCTCTGGACACACATTGGGAGAAGTGGAAAGAACTGTCTCGCTTCCTGCCTTGCCCAGGTTAGCCAGGAGGCATGTTAGGACTCTAGTCTAACTCATGTTCAAAACTGTACCTTCGAGCAGAAGGAGATTAACAGTTTGTCTCTGTTATGGAAAGATACCCAGCCTGCTAGCCTTTTTATGGATGAGGACCTATGTGACCAAAGACCAGCCAACAACACAGAATCAAAACAGAAAAGGGTTAAAAATTTGGAATAGACAGACTCAGAGACATCCTCTTGGCTAATGTCATTAGTCTGCAGGGTAGGGGAAGAGGAAGAAAAGGATCTGTGGCTTATAATAATTATACTGAACACCGACTATGTGTCAGACTTCTACGCTAAGAGCTCTGCTTACACCATCTCATTTAATCCTCCAGACAAATTCGTGAAGTAGGTACTTGCTATAGTTTGGATCTGAATGTCTTCGGAAGGCCCATATGCTGAAAGGTTGGTCCCCAGCCTGTGGCACTGTTGCTTGGGAAGAGAGGGAGTTTTTAGAAGGTGTGGCCTAGTGAAAGGAAGTTAAGCCATCAGGGAACTGCCCTCAAAGGGACCATGGGACCTCATCCCTTCCTCTCTCTTTCTTCTTCTCTGCTGCCATGAGGTGAATAACTTTGATCTACCAAGCATCCCTGCCACAGTATTCTGCTTCACCACAGGCCCAAAAGCAAGGGAGCCAGTCAACTGTGGACTGAAACCATAGCCAAAATAAGCCTTTTCTCCTTATAAGTTGTTTACCTTGGATATTTTGTTATAGTAACCGAAAGCTGCCTAACATAGTCGCCAACACATCTTCCTGAAGTCTAAGAGAGGTCGTCTTTGCCCAAGATCACACAGAGGTAGGGACAGAGCTCAGGTCTGTCTGACCTGCAAGCCCACCCGGACACTGTCCCCAGAGCCTCCCTGCAATATCTGTGCTGTCTTGCACAATCAACTACCTATAAATGAGTGTGGTCTACAGTTAAAAATTAGCAAATTATTTTTAGCATACTCTATCCTGTGGCTTTTCAAAATCTCAATGACTCCTTTGTAACTTTTTTGAAGTTTGGGTTGAGAGACCCTCTTCAGGTATTGGGGGACCAACCTGAGGAGAATGGACATGGATGAGGGATTGGAATTAAGAAGGCAGACCAAGTAAGCAGTGGTTCTTACAGATCAGGCCACACTGGTTCTCTCCCTTTCTAGAACATACTCTGACCATTAGGCTTGGATAGCTCTTGACTCCCAGGTCTCAAGACATCTTCCTCAATCCTGCAGATGCTGGCCATTGTCTGCTGTGCTTCAGGTTGGATGCAAATTCCCAGGAAAACGAATCATCATCTTATACTCTTGGGCTTTGTTACCTCTTTGATCCCTAAATTTCCTAGCAGCCAGTACCGAAAAGAAACCCAAAGAGAGAGGAAAGCTTAGATATTAATTCCAGTGGTGAGGTAAAGAGGATTTCATTCCCTTACCCTAAGTCCCCCTGGTGTCCCTGTCCTCCCCTTGCTCATTAGCTCTTGCTTCCTCACCTAGCTTGTAAATCTCAAGAGGACAATGAATGCATCTGCTGTTCTGCCAACACACTGCCATGGTCTGCACCTCCCTGCAGCTTCTGCAGCTCACTTGGAGGTCTTCATCTGGGCGCAGAGGTGTGCGCGACCTTTCTCTGAGGAGGACAGCTTTGTTTGTGTGAGCTGCACTCTTGGATCTGGAATGCTTATAGACTCCACCAGGTTTCCCTTCTCTTATGTGTGTGCACGCATGTGTGTGCAATCCCGGTTATTGTGATTTCCCCCAACACAACATACATACTCATTATCTCAGAGAGGTTCCTAACTCAGCCGTGACAGAAGTGTGACAAAATACTTTCCTGTCATCTGAGTCTACAATCCCAGGTAAAGTATGAGCAGTTGTGCAGGGCTGGGGAGGGAAAGGGTTGGGATTTGGGGGAAGAAAGTATAAACTAGAAATTTAAATCCATCTAACCAAGGTTAGAATTAAAAGATGACAGTATCATCTGGACTTGATAAAGAAGCAAACATGCTTTTATATTAGAAAAACATCACATTTAATCTCTACTAAATACTTCTGCCAGAGGGCATCTCTGACACATGCATATGTGTAGTCACCAACTGGTCCCTCCAATCAAGAATTATGGAGGCCAGCTTCCTCTCTCTGTCCTACAGGCCTGCTGTAAAGTGACTGTGGGGTTGAATATATTGTTCATGCTTTTTAGGTGATGGGCTTGACTTCGTGTTGGACCCCACACTTAAAAGGGCTCTGTGCTTGGTTTAATGCTCCGCTATCATCCTTTTAAAATTCCTTTTTTGTTTTTTTGGTGGGTCAGTGGTTTTGAACTTAGGGCCTTGTGTTTGCTAGGCAGGCATTCTACCACTTGATCTATACTTCCAGCTCTTTTTTGCTTTAGTTATTTTTTAGGTAGGGTCTCTCATTTTTTGCAGGGAACTGGGCTAGACTAGCTCGTACCTATAGGCTCCCATGTAGATGGGATGACAGGAGTGTGCCTCTACACCCAGCATTTATTTGTTGTTGTTGAGATGGGGGTCTTGATAACTTATTGCCAAGTTGACCTTGAACCACCATCCTCCTGATCATCACCTCCTAAGTAGCTGGGTGTGAGCCTCTGCACCAGGCCCCTTAAAATTCTTAATAATTTAACTACACAGGTTCTGCATTTTCATTTTGCACTAAGCCCTACAAATTATGTAGCTGAGCCTGCTAAGAGGAATGTCATAGAAAGAACAATGGCTAAAACACCAAATTCAAGTTAACTGTGTGATCTTGGGTCTGCCACTTTACCTCTCCAAACCTCAGTGAGCTAGAATTTCAAGGTTCTCAACTCTGGATGCACCTTCAAGTCATCTGCAGGACTTTGGAGAATTACCAATGTGCTAGTACCCACATGGAAAGAGGTCCAGAACAAATGAGGTTTTGTTGAGTTATGTAGAAGGTTCTGATGCACAATTAGGTCTGAAAATGTAGGCCCAGATGACTTCTAAGATCTGTGCAAGCTCTGTCTTCAATGATCATGTAATTACTTTCTTTGATACTTGTTATAATTCATGTGAATGCTACATTCTAATATAGTTATGCTTGTTTTAATTTAAAACTAACACTTTAAATTTGTTATTATCTAGTAAATTGACACTCCAGGAAGACATGCCATGTTTAATTTGTACGTCACTCACAGCTTTGTGCCCTCTGATGTGTGTGCAACCCACTTCTAGAAGCTCAGGACTAGACTGATGGTACTCTTTAAGGGTCCTCAGCTCTTCAGTATTCTTGATTCCTGAAGATTTTTCCACACATAGCCCTGTTTGTGGGAGAAATGAACGCCTTGTAGGATGTGTGCATCCTGTCCTTACATCACCACACTGGGCCGGGGAGGAAGTTCAAAGTCTTCCACAAACAGTCCAAGTTGTTGGTTTAATTAAAAACAAAAACAAACTCGAAAACTAGGGTCCCCAGATGCCCCTGCAAGTTAACAAGAGTTTCTCCATGAGTGGTCTTGGGAAACACCAAGATAACCGAGCAGCTGAGCAGCTGATATCAAGCTCCTCCCTGTAATTTATATATATATAAAAAATATATATATATATATAAATATATATATATATATAATCCATAACTCTGATGGAGTCCCCAAATGGCCAATGTACCCAACCTATTTTCTATCCACCCATTCAGGCCTGCCTCCTAGATGCTTAGGACCTTGTATGCCCAAGACCCTCTCCCTTCCCTCACATAGTTGCCTCTAGAATAGGATTTTTAAAAAACTGTTGTCACTACGTATCCATGACAGATTCCATGTACATAGCATTTCCAAGTGTGTTCTATGGCAACAGGGTGGCATTTACGTAATCCAATATCTCTTTAAGGTGGAATTTCAGGCAAGAGTAGCAAGCAAGGAGGGTGTATTTAGAACAAAAACAGGCTGCTGGGCCCCTCAAATCACACAGCCTCCTGCAGCTGGCCATATGTTTATCATTTCAGCAACAAATAGTGTTCTGGGCAAGCAAGTCTTTGAACATGTGAAAGCATGTATTAAGAAATCAACCAACCAAATAAACAATCAAAAAACCCAAAGATGTCATTGGAATTCCTATTCACATTGCTCAAAGTCATAAAGATGAATTAAGGGTGCGTCAGTCAAACGTGTCAGATAAACAAGCAGGAAAGTGGTCTAACTCAAATGCTGTAAAAAAAGAAAGAAGGAAAGAATGCATCATAACTGAGAGGAACCTCAGCAAAAAGGACAGGCCTCAGCATTTTAAGAAACACCTTGGGTCTAAAAAATAAGACAAGAGAGATATATGGAAAGAAACGAGCGGGGGTGGCCCCTGGAGAGGAAGGAGAGGGTGTTGAAATTCACCCCACACTCCCCTACCAGACCCTGGATCCTGGTACAAGGCTGTTGTTACTCAGAGGACATTTGTAATGTGTCCCTCTGGAGGGAATATCTGTCAGTACAGCACTGTCCTAATTTCACGAACATTCCCTATAAGCCAGTGGTGGTCCTGGAACCAATTTTCTTTCTTTTTTTTTTTTTTCCTTTTTCTTTTATTATTCATATGTGCATACAAGACTTGGTTCATTTCTCCCCCCTGCCCCCACCCCCTCCCTTACCACCCACTCTGCCCCCTCCATCTCCCCCCCATCAATACCCAGCAGAATCTATTTTGCCCTCATTTCTAATTTTTTTGTAGAGAGAGTATAAGCAATAATAGGAAGGAACAAGGGTTTTTGCTGGTTGAGATAAGGATAGCTATACAGGGCATTGACTCACATTGATTTCCTGTGCGTGGGTGTTACCTTCTAGGTTAATTCTTCTTGATCTAACCTTTTCTCTAGTACCTGTTCCCCTTTTCCTATTGGCCTCAGTTGCTTTAAGGTGTCTGCTTTAGTTTCTCTGCGTTAAGGGCAACAAATGCTAGCTAGTTTTTTAGGTGTCTTACCTATCCTCACCCCTCCCTTGTGTGCTCTCGCTTTTATCATGTGCTCATAGTCCAATCCCCTTGTGTTTGCCCTTGATCTAATGTCCACATATGAGGGAGAACATACGATTTTTAGTCTTTTGGGCCAGGCTAACCTCACTCAGAATGATGTTCTCCAATTCCATCCATTTACCAGCAAATGATAACATTTCGTTCTTCTTCATGGCTGCATAAAATTCCATTGTGTATAGATACCACATTTTCTTAATCCATTTGTCAGTGCTGGGGCATCTTGGCTGTTTCCATAACTTGGCTATTGTGAATAGTGCTGCAATAAACATGGGTGTGCAGGTGCCTCTGGAGTAACAGTCTTTTGGGTATATCCCCAAGAGTGGTATTACTGGATCAAATGGTAGATCGATGTCTAGCTTTTTAAGTAGCCTCCAAATTTTTTCCAGAGTGGTTGTACTAGTCTACATTCCCACCAACAGTGTAAGAGTGTTCCTTTTTCCCCGCATCCTCGCCAACACCTGTTGTTGGTGGTGTTGCTGATGATGGCTATTCTAACAGGGGTGAGGTGGAATCTTAGCGTGGTTTTAATTTGCATTTCCTTTATTGCTAGAGATGGTGAGCATTTTTTCATGTGTTTTCTGGCCATTTGAATTTCTTCTTTTGAGAAAGTTCTGTTTAGTTCACTTGCCCATTTCTTTATTGGTTCATTAGCTTTGGGAGAATTTAGTTTTTAAGTTCCCTATATATTCTGGTTATCAGTCCTTTGATGTATAGTTGGCAAATATTTTCTCCCACTCTGAGGGTGTTCTCTTCAGTTTAGAGACCATTTCTTTTGATGAACAGAAGCTTTTTAGCTTTATGAGGTCCCATTTATCTATGCTATCTCTTAGTTGCTGTGCTGCTTGGGTTTCATTGAGAAAGTTCTTACCTATACCTACTAACTCCAGAGTATTTCCTACTCTTTCCTGTATCAACTTAAGAGTTTGTGGTCTGATATTAAGATCCTTGAACCATTTTGAGTTAATCTTGGTATAGGGTGATATACATGGATCTAGTTTCAGTTTTTTGCAGACTGCTAACCAGTTTTCCCAGCAGTTTTTGTTGAAGAGGCTGATATTTCTCCATCGTATATTTTTAGCTCCTTTGTCAAAGATAAGTTGCTTATAGTTGTGTGGCTTCATATCTGGGTCCTCTATTCTGTTCCACTGGTCTTCATGTCTGTTTTTGTGCCAGTACCATGCTGTTTTTATTGTTATTGTTTGTAATATAGTTTGAAGTCAGGTATTGTGATACCTCCTGCATTGGTCTTTTGACTGAGTATTGCCTTGGCTATTCGTGGCCTCTTGTGTTTCCATATAAATTTAACAGTAGATTTTTCAATGTCTTTAATGAATGTCATTGGAATTTTGATGGGAATTGCATTAAACATGTAGATTACTTTGGGGAGTATCGACATTTTTACTATGTTGATTCTACCAATCCATGAGCATGGGAGATCTCTCCACTTTCTATAGTCTTCCTCAATCTCTTTCTTCAGAAGTGTATAGTTTTCCTTGTAGAGGTCTTTCACATCTTTTGTTAGGCTTACACCTAGGTATTTGATTTTTTTTGAGGCTATTGTAAATGGAATTGTTTCAGACATTCTTTTTCCGTTTGCTCATTGTTAGTGTATAGAAATGCTAATGATTTTTCTATGCTGATTTTATATCCTGCTACCTTGCTATAGCTATTGATGATGTCTAGAAGCTTCTGAGTAGAGTTTTTTGGGTCTTTAAGGTATAGGATCATGTCGTCTGCAAATAGGGATATTTTGACAGTTTCTTTACCTATTTGTATTCCTTTTATTCCTTCTTCTTGCCTAATTGCTCCGGCTAGGAATTCCAGTACTATGTTGAATAGGAGTGGAGATAGTGGGCATCCTTGTCTGGAGGAACCAATTTTCTTACTCCATGATCTCTCAGGAAAACATTTCCAAGGCAGGAAAGCCAGTGGAAGCAGAGTGTCAAATGAGTCCAGGCTAAGACCCAGCAACCCACACTGTTCATGGTATCAGGTCAACACTTAGCAGTCAACTCTTGTCTAAACAGACAAAAAAAGAAGTGCCCACTCTCTCTTATCTGCAAAGATCAGCCTGTGATAGAGGAACAATGTAGAAGAAATCACTGTTAGGGCTAAAAGGAGATCTCTTGATAGCTACATGCCAAGGAAGTCACCCTTTTTCATTTTGCTAATTTAATGTGAAACTGAAATAGGTTCCTTTGCAATCTTGACAGCTAGCTTTCTGGGAAGGTGTCTAATATAGGACATAAAATGGAGCCATGAATCGATGAGGCTCATTAATATTCATAGACAGCAGATTAAGGTTGGTGAAAAGATTATTTATGAAACAGGGGTATTGTCTTCCTCTCTCCAAAAGAATTTTGTTTGCAGAGGATAAATTGGGTGACAGACGGTGACAGATTAGTCATGAATGTGCAGATTTCTTGTTTTATCTCCCAAGGAAAAGATTCTAAAGCATTTGCAAGCAAAGAACCTTCTGGACTGATCTCGTTGACTGCCTGCTTCAGTCCACGTGTCACCAGGTGTAATGAGCGGTCTCAAACATGAGGTTTCACATTATGTATTTGTCACACTGCCTAAGAAACCTTTGTATTACTTCTGTTAGCATGTGCTATTTTATAATCTAATAAAGATGAGTGAAATCCAAGAGGGTAAGAATTGGGCTTAGGGCCAGGTGCTGGTGGCTCATGCCTGTCATCCTAGCTACTTGGGAGGCTGAGATCAGGAAGATGTGGTTCAAGACCAGCCTGGGTAAATACTTCTCGAAACCCCATCTACAAAATAACCAGAGCAAAATGGACTGGAGATGTGGCTCAAGTAGTACAGCACTTGCTTTGCAAGTATGAAGTCCTGAGTTCAAACCCCAGTCCCACCAGAAAAAGAAGTAGGCTCAGGTCCTCAAGAAACTCTTAACAATGGTTGGTGTTTATGCTATGTAATGATTTACTGCTAGTGCCTATCTTTACTCCTTTATCTTCTAGATCCTTCACAGGGTTGTGGAAATAAGCTCTTGGGATCTGCTGAAATTTTAAAGTGACAGATGAAAGTTTGGTTTAGAATTAAGCATTGAGAAGGCAGACTGAGAGCCTTAGAATAGACCTTGATTTGTTCCCAAGGTCACACAAAGCACCATGGGTATTGAAACAGGAGTTTTCTATTGACCTCATTTGAAAAAAATCTGGTCTTCTGCACATGGTCCCAGCCTGTTATTTGGTTGGTTGCCATATGTCATGAAGATATTTGACAAGGGAAGGAAATATCCCATTCTAGACCATCAAGTAAGGTAAGATCTCCAGGTTAGTTTTAAAACTTGGGGGTGGGTACTAATAGATGGAATTGATAAACACATGCTCAGGAATTCAGTGGGTCAATTTTTAAGGAAAGATCACTCCAGACTTTAGTATAAGCAGAGCTTTATGCAAAATAGCACAGCAGGGGCTAAAAGGAGGCCACAAACATGGAGTGAAAGGTGTAAGAATCCTTAAGCTGTCAATCTACCCTCATCTCTACGTCTCAAAAGTGTAGAGACCAAGACTGAAAAGGCACCTGGCCAAATGGATAAACAATAAACCACTTGTGGTACATCCACTCAATGGAATTTTATGCAACCATGAATAAGAAGTACTGACCCACGACGCAACATGGGGGAGCCCTGAGAACATCAAATGAAAGAAGCCAAACAAAAAGGCCACATATTGTATGGTTTCACACCTAAGAAATGTCTAGAATTGAATTGATGAGGCTCATTAATATTCATAGACAGCAGATTAAGGTTGGTGGAATATTATTTATGAAACAGGGTTATCATCTTCCCCTCTCCAAAAAGATTTTGTTTGCAGAGGATAGAACTGGGTGACAGGGCTGTGACAGATTAAGTAGATCTCTTGGTTTGTCTTCCAAGGAAAATAATCTAAAGTGTTTGCAAACTTCCTGGAGACAGAAAGTTGCCAGGGACTAGGGAGGGGAGATGGGAGGAACTGGTAACAGGTATGGGGTTTCATTATCTCAACTTTTAAAATAAAAAATACATTAAAAAGGAGATATAACCAAACTTTAGCAAGTGCTGCAACCCAAGCCTTTTCAGCTGAAGGGGCTGTGTTTTCCTCTCACAATCATGCTTTTAATTATAAAATAACATACATGGGATTGCAAAAAAACCCTAATTGTACCAAAATACAGTTACCAAAATATCTTTTTTAAACCAAGTTTGTTATGTGATAACATATGTGCTTCTGTAATGGCATATTAAATAGCAAGAACTAACAGCTGGTCTAAGGATTACTGCAATTTCAAAGTGGTAGAGCTAGGGATCAGTGGTAGGATGCTTGCCTGGTGTTCCTAAGGCCCTAAGTTCCATCCTTAGCACCTCAAGTATACAAAGCTGTGATGAGCACATGTAATTCTACAGGATGCTGAAATCTGTGATTTCTACTAAAGATGAATTCACAGGTGCTGCGAAAAGTGGCTTGTTGGCACTTGTGATCGAAGGAAATGCTATCTTTCCATTAGAAACTAGTGAAAAAAAATATATGTGTGCATTTATATGTGTATGTATATGTACATATTTCAAATCCAAGATCACTGGCCCTCAATTCTATATATGAACCATGGGGAGGGGTGGTTTAAGACCCTCTAAACAGCATTATTTTGGAGCGCATCCAGGAAAAGTGCAAAGGACTCAAAGTGTCTAATAAATTGTTATCACTTTATTATGTAGGAAGAATGGTTTCTGATCTCAGTAGCTAAGGAGTGCCAAAAGTGACATCTAAGTACAATTCTTGCCACTCTATGAAGAGCACACTATAAACCAGCCTATTTAAATAGGTAGACAAGTCCTCTAATCTCAAGTCGGGTTCACTGTTGGTGTCAACTGCAGGTTGCAGGGAATGTTTGTGTTCTGTCTCGAGGAAGATTTTGAGATTCTTTTTCCTGCTTGGGGTGGAGGTTGGTGACTTCTGCTACCTATGTGTGTAATTATAAATGTCAGCTCACGAGTCAGGAATGGGAGAAATGGTGACCAACTGATGTCACTAATTCTGAGCCCCAAATGCTGAGCGCTTCTTCCTAAACATGCTGCCTATCACTTACTTCCACTTGTCATTACCATTTGTGCTCAGGCAAGTCACACAAATTGTGTGATGTTTATTGACATATGAAGGTAAATTAGCCAATGTAGACATTTGGTGTGGCTTTTCATTTTTTAAAAACAAAATCCCAATGTCTGTCAGCATTACAATACGCTGTTAGTGAAACAGAGTTTATTAAGAAGCTAGTATTTGAAGAAAGGTAATAACATGTAGAATTATCTCTGAGAAGTGGTACTTCTTGTTTAAAACACCATCAAGCTCTGCTTTTTAATTTACCCAAGCCCTGCAGGTGCTCTGGGAACACACAGAAGCTCACAGTGAAGGGACCTACGCACACCACCAGTATCCTAGGTTGCAATCTGCTCAAAGCCACAGGAAAATTGTTTCCCAGCCAGGGCTTATCAGGAGGTGGGTTTTCAGGCATCTACCCAATGGGTGGCTGCCCTGTAATTTTGTGTTTGGTCTGCTGCCTTTGGTCATTGTTTTCAACTAGTTACCAAAAACAACAACCTCCTGACCCAGACCAGCAAGGGAATAGGGCTTGCAGCTCTTTTTCAGTTGTTTTGCTCCATACACAATCCATATGATGCAAATGATGTAGAGGTGTGTGTGTGTGTGTGTGTGTGTGTGTGTGTGTGTGTGTGTGCATATATACTCAAGTGTGATATGTACATCTATCTATATGTACATACATATAGATGAATATTCATATTTATCTCACTGTTCAAAACCGGAAGGGAAGGGGCATTGCTGCTTCGTATCTGATGGGTAGTAGCTCCAATTTCCTGACTCTGAGGTTACCTGGACAACTTAGCTTAGCCTCTGGTTGTGCTTAGCCTTTTCTTTGCAGCATCTGTTCCTCTAAACAGCTTTTCTAGCAGTGAATTTGATTCTTGATGCCTCCAAATGGCCACACGTTTGCTCATTAGTGGGAAACTGTCCTTCCATTTCATCTCCCCGACTTGTGAGATGGAAGTGCTCTTGGTTTCTGGAGCTTTGGGCAGCTCCGTTTAAGTTGTAAACACTGCATGGGAGGCAGGTGCAGAGGGTGGGGGGGGGTAGGGTGGGAGGGCGGGAGGCGGGGTGGAGATGTAGGGGTGCTATGACTTCCCTCCTCTCCCTCTCTCTCCCTTCTCCCTCCCTCTCTCTGTCTTATCCAGAGCTGACTTCACTCCCTGAATGCAACACTCTTCCCATGAATTCAGACTGAACACAGTGGAGGTGAACACAAGAGACAAAGCCTATTTGCCAGCCCTGCAGTAAACCATTGGCCATAAACAGCAAAGGAATGAGAGCAAGTCACATCCCTGTGGGACAACTAGCACCTGGTGCAGTGAGAGCTCTGCCCTGAACCCCTAGCTAACTGTGTAAGGCCAGTGTTCCGAAGTGTGTAGGAGCATCACTCAAGTCATGACAAAATGTCCACTGTGTGCAACAACACGCACGGGAGCAGGTGGTAGGGAACAGCCAGGAAGAGACACCAGGAGAAAAATGCCAGTCTTGGTCCATGAAGAGATAGGCCACTCACTTGGCATGCCAATCAGGTCCTGGCACATCATGGTGAGGTTGCTCCACCCGAGGGTCCTTCTCAGGCACTGTGAGGACTCCCGGCCTCACAGTGTGTGTTGTCTAGCCCCTGTTGGCCTGGTGACTCAGCTCTCTTGTTTTTCCCTAACGCACCCTTTCTCTTTCTGAGCATCACTGCCCACCTTCCCGAACCCAAACCCTCCCACTGCCCTAGAATCTTCAGAGACTGCCACCATTTTAATCATTTGCACTTAGTAATATTGTTCCATTGCAACTGAACTTCTTCCCTTTGCTCTTCTTCCATCTTTCCTAATAGACATCCTGCCCACCACTTCCACCACTGAAAGTCCTCTTCTTACTGAGGAGAACAGTTTAATTCAGGTGTCCTTTCTCCTAGGCCAACTCTCCTGCAACCAGACTCTTCTCTCCAGTCCAAATATGTGCAGCGCCACTGTCCCCTAAAATCCTTGATTGACAAAGATTTCAGCCTGCAAAAGTACATCCCTACGGCTGAGAGTAAGCCAGTTGCAGGGTCAGTTCCATAACCTAGCTCTGGTCATTGCAGCTGCAGTCACCTCCTCTACACAGCAGTCCTGTACCTGTACCCCTTCCTCACCACTGAATACTTCCCAGCATAGGGATAAGGACAGGAAATCACTCCCCTCTCTCAGCTCTCACTCAGGAAAAGGGAGACTGTGAGAGGTGGATGGCTGTGCTCAGCTGAATCTTCTGGGCACCATGCAGTCTGGGGCCTCCTGGGCCTTCCAGCCAGTGAGCTTAATGGGGAATCTGAGAGTCTGTCTGTGGGATGTGGGAAACATAGAGGGGACAGAGCAAAGGGTGCCAACTTCTATTGCTCTGTCCCTGCCAGCCCAAAGAAGAAAAGCAAGCTCAAAACAATCATCCAAAGAGATCTGGGCTGAACCCAGACACAGTATCTAGTTTAAAAAAAAAAGCTGCAGCAAAATGCCAAGGTGCCAGGCAGTTCCAAAAAAAGCATGGGTAGTCCTGAGTACTCACATTGCCTCCATATCAGAATTTTCATGGTGCTTTTCCCATGACCACTCTTCAACAAGAGGACCTGCTGGGCCATGGAAATGGCCCTGGCTTTGGAATGAGAAGAACTGGCTTGAGTCCTGACTCTATGCACATGCTTTGGGTGTGACCTTGACCAAGTCCTGGGTAGAGCGAATCTTTAACAGGGATATAAAGCAAATTACGTGTTGTAATTGGCATTACAAAACCAAGAACTCTTCCTTTCTCTCCTTAATTCAACAGCCTGTTTCCCTCCCAATGGAGCCCCTCTTCCCCCAGCGCCTCTGCTTGCTGTTTTCAGCATTTGAGGGGCCACCCATGGCCAGTGTGCTCGGTGCTCGGTGGGGTAGTTGGGGGGTGAGAGCCTCATGTCTCCATCTCGCCCATGCAGATGGATGCGACAGCTGAAATTAATGACACTCTGAGCCACTGCAGTGCTCATCTGCTTAACAATCCAATTTCTAGGACGTTTTAGAAGTTGTTAGCTGACTGCCAAAAATGAGGATCATTAAAAATAGATTCACAGCTGTTCAGGAAGCCAGAGATATAATTTTACCTTCATTATGCCTTATTGCAGATGTTATTGATTTAATCTCATTGCATTTTACTGTGTAATAGCAATTTGCACTGTCTTTGACTTGGAAATCAGGAACTGTATTTATTCTTCCTATTCTCATAGTAGAAGATACATTTAGGCTGACAGTCAAGCTAATACCATGTTCTCAGGCACTGGTACCATGTAGGCGAGGCCCCAGCCTGTGGCCTGCAGAGGTGACTCAGCAGAGCTGAGTGAGAGAAAAAATAATCTAAAAATTGGGATTGCTACCTCTTTTAAGATCGTGTCTGAGGTTGTGTCATGAATGATTCAAATAAATGAATAAAAAAAAGTCCCTCTGGTTTTGCTTGCTTGTCACCAATTATGTTGGCTCAATGAATCCTTCACTTTTTCATCAGATCTTTCATCTTGAAAATTTCCCACTGAAAGTTGCTAAAATAGAATTTAATCCAAAACAAGCTCAGATGCATTAGGATATTGTTTTTCCAAGAAGAGTTTCTCAGAAAATTCATTTTAAGATACTCCATGATTTAAAAAAAAAAGGTTATGAACTCAAAAAGTTTGGGAACCCTACATAATGAAAGTTTGGGGAGCCATAACTAATAAATTTTTCTTTGAAGGAGATATAATATATGATAGCATATAAAAGACTCAAAAAGAAATTTGATTAACTTTGTTTAATCCAGCAGTTTCCAAAGTCATTTGATACAAAAACATTTATTCTTTCCATCCATTGGCATCCCTCAGTGCTTAGTGTGGCAAGGAATATTCTTTGGGAATCATTGGTTATTCTAATTCTGGAAGACAGAAGGCTAGTTCCTTGCTAGGGTGTCCCACATGTTTGGGCAGTGCTGCTGTTCCTGCCATCTTGATTCCACATGAACTCTTCTTGATTTAGGAAGATTTGGTTTATGAACTTTTGCACCTAAACGCTGCTACAACATCCCTTATCCCTTCCCTTGCTTCACTGCCTCAGCTTCTATCCCCTACTCACTTCTAATCTTCTGATTCCCTATAGCCCACCCACCACCCTTCCCCAGAAGAGTTGGAGCTTTGCATGCCACATCCTCAGCAAGTGTAGTGGGAAGCCCACCGTGGCTCAGCCAATGTGGCATTAGGTGCACAGTTATCTCAAGTTTGTATCTTTTTTTGTAGCAGTAGTATGCAACATGGTTTTCAGCAAGTCACTTAGCCACTCTGTCTTGGTGACCAGTTCAAAGCATGCATACAAATGTATAACTGCTTCTGTCTCTATTTGTAAGAGATCAGGGAAAAAAAAAATCCTGTATCACTACCACTAGTATTTGAAAGGGCTCTCTATGCACCATTTGGGTCGATGAGCTCACATTGGAGGTCTCAGCAACTCCAATGCCATCATCAAGTATGGTGTGTCTTAAGAGTTTTTACTCCCCCTTCTGTCCACTACTCTCAAGACTTCTAGATATTGTTAGTTTCCAGGCTAGTAAATGTCTATATGAACCTAACATATTTATAGCTATGCCACTTCCTTTTGTTTCATAGAAAACATAACACCTTTGATCCTGATATCTAACATTTGCTACCAGCTGGCAAAGAATATTAAATAGTCTTATTAATATCTCTCCCTAACCCTCTTTGGCTCCTGTCTACCTCAACGTGGATGATTCTGAACATTCAGTGGGGCCCCTGTGGTGACTTAACATCACTACACAGGTTGGGTAAAAGTTTGACCTGGATTAAACCAAAGACACACACCTGTGACCTCATTATTATTAATTCTTCAGTAGTAAGCAAATTGTGTCTCCACTATAGATGGGAGGTACCCAGTGCCCGGCTGTGCTCTTTTCCACATATCCCTCATGGTGTCTTACATGGAGCTTGGTGCTCATTTGCTAGTGAATGGACTAGCATCTCCCAGTCACAAAGGTATGGAGCCCAGAGTTGGATTCAAAGTCTCCCAGCAAGCAGATCCAGCTAGTTCTGCTCTGCGGCAGAACTTACCCTCTATGTTCAGATTTTATTTTTGAAATAGCTCCAGTTGTGTAACATGGATTGAAAACTAGCTGGGACTTGTAACTGCGTATGTTGTGCCACTGAGATTTATGTATATGTTTAAAAAGTCATAGCTTACAATATCTGTTCAAGAATTGTATTTGGGACAGGCAGGAGTCACAACTATGTTTATTTACTCATTATCTCATAGCTTTTTGGATTGGGAAGAGATCTTTGAAGATCTTTAGAGGAACTGTCTCATTTTAATAATTAGGAATCCAATTCCAGAGAGGGGTATAACTCACAGACACACAACTAATTAGTTAAATAATTAATAATGCTGGACAAACTCTGCTTTACACAATCCAAACAGGAAAAACCATTCCTAACTCCTTTGTTGATACCCAATTTTCTCTTTCTCTCTCTTTTTTTTAACAGCTCTGATAGGATTCAGAATTATGTCTCTTCTTTAAAAATCTTAAAATGTAATTTCCAATAAATTGAATATGAGACAATGAAAAACCAAAAAAGAAAACTTAATCAAGCTCATACTTGAATGATATGAAAAATACTGCAGAAGCCAAATAAAAGTAATTAATCTGTACGGTGCAATGAAAATAAATATTAAGATGAATCTCAGTTCCATTACTTCTAGCATACTTTTCTGAAGTCATAATGACAAAATCAGATATATTAAGAAGAGAACAGGAAAATTAAAACGCGTTTTATACAGCCACAGCAAATCCATTAACGTCGTTACTAAACAAAGGGGCGAAAGAATTAAAAACAGACCGACCTGAAGAAAACTAGCAGAGTGGCGCCACCTAGTGTCTATTTTCTTAAACTGCACATGACGTTTCTTCCTGCGCCCTCCTGTGGTCGAATTTAACATTCTGCCATAAACAGGAAAATAATTCTTCATCGCACTGTTTGAATTCTTTCCTCTGCTCTGGTTGAAGAGAGATAGACATAGATAGCGTCTCAGTGTATTTTATAAGCAAGACGTGCTTGCTTTCATCCACCATATTTAAAACAGAATAACTAGAAAGATATCCATTGATCACAGGATAAAGTCTTCCTTTTGATACACTTTCAAGTGAACGGTAATGATTAACCTTAGGATCTAAATGAAAATACACTTCTAAAGCTGTCTCCATGAAATTCTGTGCAGAATGCAATGTTCTTCAAGACGGTACCTGTGTCAACATTTTGTTAGCTTTAAAAAAAACAAAATAAACTTTAAATAAAAAACCCTATAAACTTTAAATAAAAAACCCTACAAAAGCAGATATGAGAAGTTTAATATCTGTAGTGTAGGGATTGCTCCAGTCCACCTACCTTCTTGTGAGGGTGAGAGGGAATTTGCTATGAGCAAGAAAAACTAAGATTAATTCCCATGGAAGGTATGGAAGAATAGAAAATGTATGATTTACACAAAGCTGAAGCACTGTTGTTTTTTATTAAGAGTTGAAAATTCTAACGTTGATGTTCTAACATCAGCACTGGTTGAGTCGAGAAGAAATCAGGAAATTAAAAGACCTGGACTAGTCCCACAATTTATCCTTGGACACCTCTCCTCACGTCATAAGTGAGGCTAGTTGGACTCTACAGCCTGTTGTGCCCGTTCTGTATTTAAAATCCTGTAATTAGATGCTACAGTCACATTCTCCTTGCCAGAGACCTTCATCACCTCTTTGCTGGACTGTTAAAATCTTCCTAACGCATCTCTCCCAGCTCCAAACCATCCTGGCAGATGAACAGGGAAGATAGGTATTTCCAACATACATCTTCCTAAGTGGAAGTCCAGTCACCCCACCCTCCACTTAAAGGCCTGAAATGTCTCCCCAGTGCATTCTGCAGGGCAACCAGCGTTTATCAGTATCTGCTCCTTGCCAGGCGGTGTAATTCATCCTTTCTATGCTCAGTGTTATTCCATTCGTGCAGTGACACCTAAGAGAGGCAGGACAGACCTCATTTTCATGGAGGGAGAGACTAAGGGCCAAAAGACACCCCAGTGGGTCAGTGTAGAGCCTGGCGTGAAAATGAGAATGAGTCTCTGGATGCAAAAATTCCTAGACTTAGTGATTTCTGGCCTTGGAGCCAGAAATACTTGGGCTGGAATCCAGGCTCTGCTGGATACTGCATAGTCTTGTTTCTGTGTTTCAGTTTGCTCATCTGTAAAGTGGAGACCATATTTGTACTCTCTCATGGTGAGTCAATGCCTGTTAGAGGTACTTAGAGTGTTTCCTTGTTATTTCTACACTTTCTGTCTGAACTAGGTTTAGAGTTTTTCTCTTCACATTCAGGTGCTTCTAAACTAGACTCCAGCTTGCCCGCCTGGCTTTTCTTCTTCCACTTTCCCATGACTTGTTCAAATCCCCACCTCAAATACAGATATCCTCAACTTGCCATGATTTGTTTTCCAATTTTTTGACTTCATAACAATGTAAAGTTTACACAAACCACTATTCTGTTTTTTCACTTTAGATAGTGCATTCAATAAATTCCATGAGGGCTGGTGGAGTGGCTCAAGTGGTAAGAGTGCCTGCCTAGCAAGCATGAGGTCCTGAGTTCAAACCCCAGTGCTGCCAAATAAATAAATAAAATTCCATGAGCTAGCCAACCTTTTTTTTTAATGAAATAGGCTCTTTGTTAGGTGATTTTGCCCAATGTAGGCCTGTGTTCCTTGGTGGATTAGGTATATTGAATGCATTTTTGACTCACGATATTTTCAGTTTGCAATGGGTGTATTAGGAGTAGCCGCAGCCTAAGTCCAGCATCTGAACCTGCTGATGCTGTCCTTCCTCAGGGCCTCTGCTTTCGCTCCTGCTGCAGCTATTCCATCTGTCTCTAGCTCTCTACCGACCCCTCGTGGTCAGTATAGAGATGAACATGTGACAATTCTAATACATGTTAGCTAGGATCAACATTACTATTAATAGTAAAACGGATATCTTTCCAGATCAAATCCCAAAACTACATTCATGAAGCTTTCCCACCCCATACACATCTGAGACATCTTCCTCCTTGGTGCTCCCTCTCGCTGTTGCTTAATCTACTCTGGGCCGCCTCTCATACGTTAAGATGCTGTTGGCCAATACATTAACCTAAGGCCAGAGTGGCTGCTGAGTTCTGGAAATGTGTCTAGTCCAGAGTGACATCCTCTGTAGGTGCAAAATGTATACATACCCCATAGACTGTCTGTCAATAAAAAGCACAAAACTTATCATTTGTATATATATTAGCACTCAAAATATAAATAGCAGAAACAATAACGGAACAGCATTCCTGTCATTTTTTAGTCATAAAATAGGCTTCTAGCTTATATCAGCTTGCACTTGAGAAATTAGCTTTGATTTTTCTTTGTAACTGTGTATTTTTGACAAAGTCGAGGTCATAACATAAGTGGTTCCTCACTGGCTTTTTCATTTAATGAATCATCATTTTTCTGCTTTGCTAAATATTCTTCTACAGCTTCCTTTTTAATGGCTGTATAAGTATTGCATTTATAAGTATCACCATACTCTATTTAGTCAATCTGTGCTTACACCAGAGACTAGCTAGGTACTCATCAATCCTGTTTCTTCTTCTTGAACATAGCTAAAGCTTATACTTCCCAGTATCCTTTGCATTTAATTGTGGTCATAGGACCAGGTTATGGCCAATAGAATGTGATCAGAATGATGAATTTACATCCAGTCCAGGCATCTGTCCTCACTTATCAGTTGGATCAATACAGAGGATCCACAGGAGGATTTTTGAGGCTTGGAAAGATAGTAGAACTACAAGACAGAATGAGTCAGGATCCCTAAATCACTCCATGGAAGACCACTAAATATCTTATAGATAATAGGTATGTGTTAAATATTAAACCAATTAAATATTCAGCTCACCAAGCACATACAAAAGTAAATGCTGTTCAAAATAATGACCTTGAAGTGCAGATTTCACAGACTACGTATTGTACAGCTGCCCTCCAGAAATGAGAGCGTATTATAAAAAAGTGGTAACAAGTAACATCAATGGGCCTGACTACGAACTTCTGAATGTTGTGGGGGAGCCATGAGTATAGTAAGTCAGTGTAGATATATACCTCCCATACTGTGGGCTGGCCACTTGGGCTTGGGATAATGTCTGCATCCTTTGTTCATCCATGGATTCACTGTCTAAATCTTGCACATATTTTGGGCTGGGCATTTTTTATGTACCACAAACCAGTGCCTTATTGGTAGCTGCATTAAGTCTTTTAAGAGATACAGATGTTAGATTTAGAAGAGGTGAAGATAAGACTACATGACCTTTAAGATTATTTTTTGTTTCCAAGAACATAAAAACAAACAACTATAAAGATTTGTTCCCACTCTGAAGCCCCACGCGAAAGATTCTGCAAGATGTTGAGCGAGGCTGGCCCGATGTGTGAGTTGGCTCTGGAAGATACTGCAGCCAGACTGCAGGCCACATTTCAGTCTCCCAGGAGTGTCGATTTCTAGAAGTGACAACAGCAGTTCTATTCAACCACAAACTAGAGCAGTTTCTTCACACTAAAGATCACTGAAGAACTTCAACCTTCATTAGCCAAGTTTATCGCAGTTTACGTCCAAGACCACTTTGGAAGGGAAGGAAAGAAACAGTATCTGTAACTAGACCTCACGTCTCGTGAATGAGTTATGAAAAGATGAAGGCAGGTGGAGCAGAAAGCAAAGCTGCTGGCATAAGCAGTTCTTTGTTTTATTTGGACCTCTCTACTCTTCCGTGGTTATATGATCATCTCAAAACTGTAAGCCCATCATCTTCTCAGACTGTTCTAATGGCAG
The DNA here is from genome assembly GCF_047511655.1 of Castor canadensis. Taxonomy (NCBI): domain Eukaryota; kingdom Metazoa; phylum Chordata; class Mammalia; order Rodentia; family Castoridae; genus Castor; species Castor canadensis. Next base: position 84,989,360 of record NC_133387.1, read on the forward strand.
GATTCTAGGTAGGCAGTAACATCAACCAACTTGTTCTGTGACCTATTATATACGCATATGTCTATGCATAAATTATATAATGTATATTAATATAGACACTCAAGGCTAAGAAAGGTCTCTCTGGTAGAAGAGACACCAAGTCAAAGACCATCAGAGCTTAAACACGACATGTGGGAACCCAGGCCTTATTTCCCAGTGCCTAGAAAATGCCTGGTACTCAAAGAAAAATGTTTTGAAAGGCAAAGAAGGAGAAAGAAGAGGGGAGCCATAAAACTCTTACTGGAGAAACATAAAACAAAAAGAACGAAGTTTCCAGATCCCCTAGCTCCTGGGTGGCCAATTTTTATGAACTGCCTACAATATGGTAAATGCACACCCAAAGTAGAAACAATAGCAGAAACAGTAACAGAACAAGACTCTTATCCCTTTTTTCTAAGTCAGAAAGCAGGCTTCTAGCTTATATTAACTTACACTTGAGAAGTCAAACTTTAAAAAAGACAGGAAAATACTAATTGGCTTTAAAGGGAATGGCTTGCCTTTCACTAGGAGCATGTTCTCCCTATTATGACTGAGTCACATGCCTGGTGTCTACATCCATTTGTGGCATGAGAAGAGTGACCAAGTCATACAGAATGACACATTCCAAATTTTCTTTCCTATTTAGTATACTTTTATCTTTTTATTAGCATATAATAGTTGTACAGGGCAGACACATTGTGACATATAAGTACATATGTGTTCCCATCTAGTATACTTTTAAATAATATGATAACATCAAGACTTTTTAAAATAATGAAAGCATCCAATGGAAGCGTTTTGTTTTGCATCAATCATGGGTGGCTTGGTTGGATTATTGTGGGGACAAAGAATGAGAAAAAGAAGAGTGTTTCTTCTTTTGTTATTGGGGAAAGCTTTTAATCACAACAATAATATTGCCATTTTTTTTTTTTTTTTTTTGCAGTACTGGGGTTTGAACTCAGGGCCTACACCTTGAGCCACTCCATCAGCCTTTTTGTTATAATAGGTTTTTAAGAGATAGGGTCTTGTGAACTATTTGCCCAGGCTGGCTTCAAACTGAGATCCTCCTGATTGCTGCCTTCTGAGAAACTAGGATTACAGGTGTGAGCCACTGGGGCCTGGCTCATTCTTATTTCTCATTCTTATTGTCATTGACAATTCATCCTCATTTCTAGCAAAGCACCAGTGCTGCCCATGGTGGGATTCAGTAAGAACTGCCTTGATTAAGTTTAACAAAGTTTAGCTTCCATCTCTGGGTTGAGCAGTTATTTCAAAAATTTTTTCCTACCCTCCATCCTGAAGTCTATCGCTCTCTGGCCTCCTTTCTTTGTTTTGGACTCCTTCATTTTGGCTTTTGCGATGTAAAGTTCTTGGGAAAGTGATTTCCCTGATCATAATCTCTAAGATCTCTACATAAGGTGTCTATAACTGGAATTTCCTCTTTAATGTCCTTCTAGTCACAGCTTCATGGGCCTATTATGTGTAAATTAGAAACACATCATTCCACAAGCAAAGCTTTTCTTCCAAATGCATAGAATTTTATAACCTGTCACAACCTATTAAATTCTGAATTGTTGGTACTGAAACTGACTTTTTTCTGTAAGAAGATGTCAAAGGATCTTAATTTCAGCTAATTCTGGCAACCAAAACGAGTCTCCTCTACTTAATAGCTGGCACTGGTGTCGGCAGCAAAATGCTTCCAGGAACAATTGGAAATTACAAAGATAATAGTGTGTTTCTTTGGATTAGTATCACGTCTGAAATGTGGGGCTTTTGCCAATTCAAAGCTGCTTTGCTGTCTTTTTAAAGCTGAATTTCCTGAAAAGCTCTTAAATATTAAGAAGAGTTGACGTAAGTAGACAAGAAGTCAGCAGAAGGGAAGGCTAGCGGACAGAATGTGCATGACCTGTTTAGAGTTCTAGAATTTCACATGGGCTACTTCCAAATAAGGGAAAGTTGGCAGGCGAGCATTTGGAGTCCTCTGGAGTGTGCTGCTTTTTGCAGAGTTGAATATTATGTTTATTACTATTGCTTTTTGGCTTCATGGTCATCAGTTGGAATATTTCCAGGGATGATATATGTTGGGTGGGAAAGCCATTGTTTCCTTCTAAACCAGCTCATAAAGTATGATGTAAACTCAGCACTGCAGTGAGAGTTTGCCATTAGGCATCACTTTCTCTAACCTTGGATGATAACTTTACTCAATCTAGCACCAAGGAGACATTGTTTGATCAAGAAATACTCCATGCTTCCTGAACATTAACTAATAATAATAGCTAACAATTAAATGCTAGGCATGACAGTAAGCGTTTTTTGTGTACTATCATATTTAATCCTTAAAAAATTGTGTATGGAGTAAATTTTAGTGTTTTCCCTATTTGCAAACAACAATTCTAAGGATTAAGAGGGAAAGTCAGGATTTGAACTCAGGTCACCCTTAGTATTACTTCCTTCTAAGAGGCTCGTGTGTGTGTGTGTGTGTGTCTGTGTGTCTGTGTGTCTGTGTGTCTGTGTGTGTGTGTGTGATTGAAGAACGTCTGACAAAGAGTGGGAAAGATAGAAATGAAGTGAGGAGAAGCTACAAAATAGTCACTCATTCTTAATCTGTTAAAGATTCACTTTGAAAATCCAAATTATGGGCTTGGTTAAAACGAGTACACAAGTAAATTTCTGTGGAATGCTTTGCTCTTTGGCTTCAAGGCTAATACAATTCAAAGCTTAAGCAAAATGAGTTCAATAGGTCCCTAAGACAGATGTGACCATTTCCTTTGCCTGGTGCATAAGGCTCTAATAGAAGAAACCTCACCTCCCTGCTGTCGGTTCTTCCCCTGGCCCAGCTGCATGAGCAGTAATTCTGTTAAGCTAGCACGCATCCTCACAATCATCAGGAAGATCAGTGAACGTGCAGATCTGATTCCTTGAGTCCTGGTTGGGGCTTGAGAATTTGCATTTTGAATAAGATCCCAAACGATACCGACACTGCGGTTCCAGGAAACACACCTTGAAAACCATTGATCTACACAAATGTTACTCGAAATGCCAGCTGCAGATGTGAACCATTCCTTACTACGACAAGGTTAATATGAAAACTGAAAGTAAGCATTTGGGATTTCTCATAATTGGATATTGTTATGACATCCAAGTACATCATGGGGTCTCTCACAGATGAGTTCAGGGCTGTTGACTTCACATTGTGAGTTATTTGTGGTGCGAGGTGCTTCTGGAGCCCACATTTCATTCTCTGAGAGATTAAAAACACAAAGCACTACCCATTCACCACAGATGGTTTGATAAGCTCAGCTTTCTACACTATGCTACCATATTGTCTCATTTTTAAAAATTGGCCAGGCACTGTTGGGTCATGCCAACAATCCTAGTACTCAGGAGGCAGAGATCAAGAAGGTAATGGTTTGAAGCCAGTCTGGACAAATAATTGGAAAAACTCTGTCTTGAAAAACCACATCACAAAAAAAAGGGCTGTTGGAGTGGCTCAAGGTGTAGGCCCTGTGTTGAAATCCTAGTACCTCCCCCCTTTAAAAAATGGTTAACACACAAATGAGCAACTTCACTCCTTCTCATACAGAAAGGGGCAGGTAGGAGGAGGGAGGGGCCAGGTCTTAGCCTGGCACTCACTTCCCCAGGAGGTCTGGTGAAACAGGACCTTGTAGAGACTGGCCTTGGGTATGACACTACCCAACAGGGGGGTGGGTCCTGCTCAGGGCCCAAGGAACTCAGGGTTCTTTGAGGTTGGAGGCCTGGAAAAAGACACTGAAATTGTGTGAGGTGCAGACTGAATCCATGGAAATTTTAGTGCTGCTTAGTGAGGTCAACAGGGATATCTCAGCTGAGGAGACTGAAAACTCACTACAAAAGGTTCTCAACTATCACAGACTCACATGAACCCCAGGTCTGGGAAAATGACTTAATGCCTGGATTTAGAAGTTTGAGTGTGACTCAGCCCACAAGTAGAGACCAAGAAACCCCTTGCTCTGCACAGAGCACCCAGGACAGCAGGGTCAAGGAGAAGGGAAGACTAAAAATCATCCCCTTGATCTCAGCTTCTTGGTCTAGCATTTTTGTTTTATCTCTTTAAACACTTTTATTAAAATTCCCAAAGATCTGATTCCTAATTACCAGGATTCAGCTGTCCTCTGTCTTAAATTGGAGGATCCTCTTGGGCTGGCTAAAAGGAAGCCTGTGCAAATGGGCCCTTGTCATGAATTCAAAGTTTGATGAATGTGCCTCAAATTGACTTTGCTAACTGTCTTTCCAAATGGATCTCCTGACAGCTCTACAATTTTACTAGTAGTGATTTATTTTTTAATATTTTGCACTTCAAGCTCTGATAAATCCAGTGTTCTTTCTAAGCACTTGTACAAATTAGGTTGCTGTCAGAGGAGTTTAGCATTTTACATGTTCAATACATCAAGGTTTGATAAGCAGCTGTAAGAGATCTCTCTTTACTTCTCTGGTTCCTGCTGAAGTGTGCCCTCTTCTAAAGCATTCCTTGTCCAGAGTCATTTCAGGAAGAGGTTTTCATTAGCTTATCCAGGAGTCCCTTCTTATTCATGGTTTCACTTTCTACAGTTTCAGTTACCCACAGTCTAAAAATATTAAATGGAAAATTCCAGAAACAAGCAATTCATAAGTGTTAAATTGCACACCATTCTTCATAGTGTGATGAGCTCTCCTGCTGTCCTGCTCCATCTGGCCCGGGATGAGAACCATCCCTTTGTCCAGTGTATGCACACTGTATACTTCACCCACCCATTAGTCATTTGGTAGCCAACTTGGTTATCATACCCAAGATGTCACAGTATTATGGTGCATTTGCTCAAATAACCCTTATTTTACTTAACAACAGCCCCTGAGCTCAAGATGAATGCAGCCATGTCAAAGAAAAGCTGCAAATTGCTTCCTTTAGGTGAGAAGGTGACAAGCAACCCAGAAGCCTGCTCTACCTCTGGTACAATGTAAGCCACCAAATTTCCTCTACTGATTCCAGTGGCTTTTCTCTTTGTTTTGCTCTTTCAGCTTTATCTGATTCCCCAATTCCCTCAAGGCTGCAGGATGACTGAGGGCTCTTGGCTTCCTTACTAGGCCTGCAGGAAAAGAGAGGGAATGCCCTGCCATCTGGTTTATTTGAACTGAACACTGTCCATGGGGGATAAGATTACTAGGGGTGGTTTAGAGCAATCAGACTCTTTCACTAGAGTTGGGGGTGAAGCTGATCATACCAAAACCAAAAGTATATGCCTATGCCTGAGGGGAGAAATGGGTGGATACTGGGGAGACTTCCATCAGGTTCATGATACAGTCTCTCTTGCTTGCATTTTCTTGACCTACTCACTTAATCTTTCTGAGCCTCAGTTTTCTCATTATAACAGATTACCACAGTATCACCTTTCCTGACCATTGTAGAGATCGGAAAGCAGAAAAGGATAATAAGAAAATTTGCACTGGGCCTAGCACACTGTAAGTGCTCAATAAACACTGTAAGGGGGAACAGAGGTTAATATCCATTGTATTTAGACACTACATTTCTTTTTTTTTATTGTTAGACACTACGTTTCTTTATAACTTGTTTCACCTGGGTCTTTTTCTTTGGTGAATGCAAGTGAAACGGCTTAATAGATACAAGAAAGACTGTTCAGAGAGACCATTTACAAGGTGATTTATCAGGACATGATTTAGGAGGGGAATCTCAAGATAGCTGTTCAAATACATGGGAAGAGGAAGAACATTTCTGGTTGGGGATGTAGCACAGTGGTAGAGAGCTTGCTTAGCATGCACAGGGCCCTGGGTTCAATCTCCAGCACTGCCCAACACAAACAAACAAATAAAAAACAGTATTCCTGAGTAGTGAGATTAATGATAATAATAATATCAAGAAAATGAAACAAAAAACATGAAGATAGCAGAGGAGGGGTTACACGAATTGTGGATCATTGGTTTTATGATGTCTGCTTGTACATGAGAAACTGAAAATGACAGGAGTTAAGGGATTTACCCAAAGCCAATAGCTATTAAATTTCAAAACCTGGATTTGAACTCAAATTACTATAATCCCAAAGTTTATTTCGTGTTCGTTTTGCCAAAACTACTGGTCAAGGACGGTGTCCTTCCTTCCTTCCTTCCTTCTTTCCCTCACTTGTACTCTCAGCAAATGGTCACAGAGCCTCTGCAATGGGTTAGACGCCGCTTGATGTTTGTGAAAGGAAAGATGAATAGGACCTTTAAGGACCCCACAGTCTTACTTTAGGAGATCCTCAGGACAAGGTCTTGTGCCCTTTACTCAAATGAGACTAATTGGATCACTAATGATGACAGAAACCAGCAGTTTGGGGCACAGTATGCTGGGCCTGTGTGACACAGGGTTTTTTTTCCTCTCCCCACCCCAGCTCCCTGTACCATCTGCTCTCCTCCAAGACACAATTTATTCTTGAGCTATCAGGGTATAGGGAGTTGGATCATCAGAGGTCACCTTAATTAATTCTCTATAACTTTGCTCTCAAGAAATTGCTTTTGAAGGAAAATGTCTGTGACCAGTCAAAATCCTCTTCATTCAGAGTCTGGGCAAGATGACATGAAAGGTTTATACTAGAAATTCTGTTTGATTCACCCTTGGAGCACTTGCCTAGTAAGCATGAAGTCCTGAATTCAAACCCCAGTACTAGGAAAACAAAAATAACCAATTCACCTATCTGGTATGCCCCAATATGAATATGGCTGAACAAGTTGTTAAAATTTGTGATAAAGCTTGGAAAATTAGTCCAAACTGGTTGGTATATACTCATGGTCCTGATTGCCCGTCCACTTGACCCCAGGTAGTTCCCTTTCCCAAGGACAACCTTTCTTTCTTTTTTCTTTTATTATTCATATGTGCATACAAGGCTTGGGTCATTTCTCACCCCTGCCCCCACCCCCTCCCTTACCACCCACTCCGCCTCCTTCCTCTCCCCCCACCTCAATACCCAGCAGAAACTATTTTGCTCTTATTTCTAATTTTGTTGTAGAGAGAGTATAAGCAATAATAGGAAGGAACAAGGGTTTTTGCTGGTTGAGATAAGGATAGCTATACAGGGAGTTGACTCACATTAATTTCCTGTGCGTGGGTGTTACCTTCTAGGTTAATTCTTTTTGATCTAACCTTTTCTCTAGTTCCTGGTCCCCTTTTCCTATTGGCCTCAGTTGCTTTTAAGGTATCTGCTTTAGTTTCTCTGCGTTAAGGGCAACAAGTGCTAGCTAATTTTTTAGGTGTCTTACCTATCCTCACCACTTCCTTGTGTGCTAAAGCTTTTATCATGTGCTCAAAGTCCAATCCCTTGTTGTGTTTGCCCTTGATCTAATGTCCACATATGAGGGAGAACATACGATTTTTGGTCTTTTGGGCCAGGCTAACCTCACTCAGAATGATGTTCTCCAATTCCATCCATTTACCAGTGAATGATAACATTTCGTTCTTCTTCATTGCTGCATAAAATTCCATTGTGTATAGATACCACATTTTCTTAATCCATTCGTCGGCGGTGGGGCATCTTGGCTGTTTCCATAACTTGGCTATTGTGAATAGTGCCGCAATAAACATGGGTGTGCAGGTGCCTCTGGAGTAACCTGTGTCACAGTCTTTGGGGTATATCCCCAAGAGTGGTATTGCTGGATCAAATGGTAGATCAATGTCTAGCTTTTTAAGTAGCCTCCAAATTTTTTTCCAAAGTGGTTGTACTAGTTTGCATTCCCACCATCAGTGTAAGAGGGTTCCTTTTTCCCTGCATCCTCGCTAACACCTGTGTTGGTGGTGTTGCTGATGATGGCTATTCTAACAGGGGTGAGGTGGAATCTTAGTGTGGTTTTAATTTGCATTTCCTTTATTGCTAGAGATGGTGAGCATTTTTTCATGTGTTTTTTGGCCATTTGAATTTCTTGTTTTGAGAAAGTTCTGTTTAGTTCACTTGCCCATTTCTTTATTGGTTCATTAGTTTTGGGAGAATTTAGTTTTTTAAGTTCCCTATATATTCTGGTTATCAGTCCTTTGTCTGATGTATAGTTGGCAAATATTTTCTCCCACTCTGTGGGTGTTCTCTTCAGTTTAGAGACCATTTCTTTTGATGAACAGAAGCTTTTTAGCTTTATGAGGTCCCATTTACCTATGCTGTCTCTTAGTTGCTGTGCTGCTGGGATTTCGTTGAGAAAGTTCTTACCTATACCTACTAACTCCAGAGTATTTCCTACTCTTTCCTGTATCAACTTAAGAGTTTGTGGTCTGATATTAAGATCCTTGATCCATTTTGAGTTAATCTTGGTATAGGGTGATATACATGGATCTAGTTTCAGTTTTTTGCAGACTGCTAACCAGTTTTCCCAGCAGTTTTTGTTGAAGAGGCTGCTATTTCTCCATCGTATATTTTTAGCTCCTTTGTCAAAGACAAGTTGGTTATAGTTGTGTGGCTTCATATCTAGATCCTCTATTCTGTTCCACTGGTCTTCATGTCTGTTTTTGTGCCAGTACCATGCTGTTTTTATTGTTATTGCTTTGTAATATAGTTTGAAGTCAGGTATTGTGATACCTCCAGCATTGTTCTTTTGACTGAGTATTGCCTTGGCTATTCGTGGCCTCTTGTGTTTCCATATAAATTTAACAGTAGATTTTTCAATGTCTTTAATGAATGTCATTGGAATTTTGATGGGAATTGCATTAAACATGTAGATTACTTTGGAGAGTATCGACATTTTTACTATGTTGATTCTACCAATCCATGAGCATGGGAGATCTCTCCACTTTCTATAGTCTTCCTCAATCTCTTTCTTCAGAAGTGTATAGTTTTCCTTGTAGAGGTCTTTCACATCTTTTGTTAGGTTTACACCAAGGACAACCTTTCTGCTTGACTCCTTCCCAAGAAACTCCTCCATCTCAGCTATGCCCCAACTTCCCCTATGATCTAAAAACTGTGGCCTCCCAGCCTCTGACCAAGGGCTACACCAGTCTTCTGCTTGGACTGATCTGCATCTGGGCTATCCCAGTTGTTAAAGATTGAGTGGCATCCCTAAATAATGTCACCCATGGGCTTCCTGGGCACAGAAGAATGGAGAGGAAGGTTGGGATCAGCTGGAGAAAGAATGTCCCAAAGAATGTCCCATAGAACACACGGAAGAACATCTGCAGCTCCCTTGGACTTCTGACTATGCTCCCGCACACTCCCCAGCACTTCCCAAAAGTCTTCTCCCTCCAACTCATCCTATAGTTGTCCTTTCAGAGACTAAGACTTACTGCTGAAGTCAGTCCAAAGAAGCCATAACTGGGCCATAGATATGGGAGTCCGTGAAGTTGGGCCTCCTCCTGGGAATCTGTTTCAGGGTCTTTGGTGTGCACGTCCATGTTAGTTTCTGTGGAAATAAAGGACAGCAAGTGTTTGGGGTCCTTTTAACCAGTGAATGGAACTCTGTCCCTTAGGATGTCTTTGGCTGTGAGAAAAAAAAAAAAGATTCTAAGTGATTTGAACAAAATCAAATGAGTTAGGAAACTAGTGTAGGATGCTCGTATGATCCAAGTCATTGCTTTAGTTATTTATTGCTGTGCCAAAATCAAAGAACACTCACCTATTATTGATCACTGGTCAACAGACCAGGTTGGGGGCTCTGCCAATGGAGTCCATCCTCATCTGAGTTTGTCTTGGGCGCTCTCATGTTTTCATCATTAAGAGACACACTGAACTGTCTGAACTGTGCCTAGCTAAGAGCTGCAGTCACATTGCAGAGTGTGTCTACCAGGAAGAGCAAAGAATGGTAGCCACTTTGGTAATCTGTTTTCCGAAGTGGCCTTTGAGAAACATTTCCCTTCTCTGCACCATGATTTCATCACTATTGAAATGAAACCGACAGTATTATTGCCTAAAAGTCTTGTTTGAGAACTAAATGTGAAAATCCATATAAAGTACTTAACACAGAGTTGGGCACACAGCAAGCATTGTTGGGTCTGGAGACCTAAGGCAGATGAGTGAGTATCCCATCCCCCATGGACAGCAGTATCATTCCTGCATCCTGAGGAGATGGAGGCCTGCATTCCTGCATCCTGAAGGAGAGATACAGATCTGCCACAGGGCTGATGAGCAAAATGCTCTCAAGATTGTTTCCCCTCCCCCAATAAAGGTGCAAACCAAACCAGTTCACCTGAGAAAGCCCACGAATTCATGGCCAATGAGAAAAATCCACCTAACCCAGAGTTAGAATGTCCATAAAACCCCAGCCTTCACCTGTGCAGCGAGCCACCAGCTTCTGGGCTCTGCTGCAGTACCTTAGCTGTAGCCTTTCCTTTCTCTCTAATAAATCCTACTTTATATACCAGCTTTGGCTCATCATTCAGCTGCCTCATGAGCCAGTTCTCCGGCCTGTGAAGGCAAGGACCCTCGACACCGGCACGTAACACTTCGACATGGGCATATAGCAGCATTAAATAAGTATTAGCTTTCATTATGCTTGCACTTATGACTGCAACCCGTACTGTTATCGTTATTATTATAATTATTTTAATGAGTGTGATGGTGTGTATCTCTGTCTGCTGGGTTATGGCTCCCTGTAGGATATAAGTTTAGTGAAGCAGTTTCCAAACAATCTACAGTTTGTGGAAACCCAGGCTGGCTCACCAGAGGCTGTGGGTCAGAGAAGGGTGGTCTCTGATGGCTCCCATCTGCTATTGGGTGAGAGTTGGTTTCTCTGGACTTTTTCTGTGCTGGCTGTTTGGTGCTCCCTGAATTTGTTGTGGGTTCCTCATGACCCTCTGAAGAAGCAACATTTCATCGTGATTTCAGCAGAAACCATGAAGTTGCCCAACACAGCCTCCTGAAGGAGGAGAACATGCTTCTCTCCCAAGATGACTGGATTTCTGTCTTTTGCCCTGATCCATCTGTGCCCAGGGTAGAACTCTCCTGAAGTCAAGATGTCATTCAGGGTAGGCGGAAAGTGAGGGAAGAGAAATCTACTTACTCTCACATCTACTCTAACACAGGTCTCGAAAATTCAAACCAGTTGGCAATGTCTTGGAAATCTGCAGAGAAATGTGTTAGTGTTGTTTTTTTTAATGCTATTTTGTTCCTGATGATCCTGGTGCTGGGGCCCCATGCAGACTCTGAATGCATGGAGGATGAGAAGTGCAGCTCTTTCAACAGGCAGCCTGCTAATTTCAATTGCCACCATGGTCTTCCCATCTGCTAAGGGGCGCATCCACACAATTTTCCATGCATAATTCACAGTCCTTTGTCATTTAGGTTCAAATGGAATCAACAGCTTGATCAAGACACCACAGGCCAGGATTTCAAGGGCAGTGCTACTGTTTTCTGCCCTTGCTGAAAACCAACAGTAGCCTTCCTTTGTGAGCACATCCACTGCCTGCCTTCTCTGAGTTTCTGTTTATCTCTCTTCCTACCTTGTTCCTCAGCCCCTCACAATTTTTCTTTGTCCTTCCCTTTGCGCAGACACCATATTTCTGCCTTGCAAATGTGCCGCTCTAACCCAACACCTCCCACAGATTATGTTGCTACAATGACCATTGTCAGGCCTCTAAATGGCTAATTGTAGCCCCACCCCCGCTTCATCTGGCCAGGGCTGAGATGGATGCTCAATTTGCATTATTTATGTCCTTTTCTCTGTGTTTCCATGATGTGCTTTTGCATAACATATGTATAATTCTGCTGATGTGGAGAATTCATTTGGCTTGAGTTGGGTCAGGGGTGAGAGAGGCTGTTTATATAAATTCAAAAGCCATCAGACTCATCTCTTTGTGCTCATCTGTTTCTAGAAAAAAAATGGGCATTGGCTTCTGGCATCAGAAGATGATTTTTCAGGAGAGTGCGTGGGTTACACTGGACAGTCAGCTGAACTCTTTTCCTTAAAGAGCTTTGGCTCTGTTAGTACTGTCAGTTCAAAAGGACTTGCCCAAGTTAAAGTTCAAAGTCAGCCTGTTGCTTCATTGGAACCACAATTAAAGAACATTTTGTAGAGAAGGAAACTGAGGCTCAGAAACAAGAATTTTGGAGGTTCACCAAGAATTGTCACCAGCTAGTTAGAACTTACATCATCCTAGCTGGTCCTTAAATTCCCTCCATAAAGCAGCAACATTGATACAAGAGGCTAGGCATAATTCTAAGCACTTTACACATACTATTTCATTTAACTCTCATAAATCACCTTCGTTTCATGAGAAAACTGAAGGCCCAGAGAAGTTAAATAACTTGTCTAAAGTTACTCAGTACAAAGTGGCAGAGCTGAAACTTGACCCCAGGTAGGCTGTCTCAGGAATTTCTGATATAATCAGTATGTACCATGGGCTCTTTGAACTGCCCTGTTCCTCACAGAAGGGCACCTCAAGTCCCAATTTTGGAGCTTAGGACCTTCTATGATCTCATCCCCACTGATTATCTCAACATCATTTTTGTACCTCCCCAGAATGGAGCCTAGTGTTGGGAAAAGCAGTGTCATGTGGGCCATCTTACCACCCCCACTTGACCACGTAAGAATGTGTCTTGAACCTGGAACGCTTCCTTACCAAGCAGTAGAGCACACCCACAGCCATGCTGGGCTAGTTGACTTTTTGGGAGTATCTTTCCTTGCTTTAGAATTTCTGAGTGCGCCTTTGTTCTGCTCAGAGCATGTGTCAATGACCCTCAGGCATGTCCCCCACTTTCTGTAATTAAGACCCGCTTGGGGAGGGAGAGAGGGTCTTCTATGACCCCATGCAGCCCCATCACCCACCATTGCTGCAGAATGGATCCACTGGCCATGGGCGACAGAGGCATTGCCCAAGACTAGATCTCATCACATTCTCTTTTCTGTCACTGTAGGTAAACCCTGTGCCTCTTGAGCCTGGTGTGTCTGTGTCTGTTCTTAGCACATCCATCCAGGTGCTAGTCGCTTCACTGGGTGGCATTCATGTACCTTTTAATGTTGGCTGCACTCAGGTTCTATTCTATTCTGCTGCACACCCTGACCACCCAGCAAATGGAGGATTGAATCTGGTGGATTGGGGGCTGTTTGCTGGTGACTCATATGCATTTGCTCTTCTTTGGGGGCAACACTGATTTTCTTCTAGAGAGTCTCTTGGCTCCAGGGGAAGGCATGTGAGTTAAGATTGGCCATTAAGAGCATCTCATTCTAGAAGAAGCGGGCATGTGATTCCAGCAGAGTCATGAGCTGCAAATAGACTGTTGTTTTCACGGTTGAGAGAGAAGTAAAATTTTCTCTTTTACACTAGAGCTTCCTTGGCAAAGAACAAGAGGCAGGACTTAGCAGTAGCTATCTTGTTGCCCTAGCACCTGAGAGTGAGGTTGCCTGGGCAAGATCAAAGCTAAGTGGTGGAAAGACATAGGATCTTATTGATACTGCCCAAGCTCTTAGTTTAAGGTTTGCCCAGAGTTGCTATGTTCTATATCGCTAAGTTCCATGGGCCACACATTTTCTTTTTGCTTAAGTCTGTTTGACTTGAGTGCTGTATCTTGCAATGGATGCTCTTTACTGATTACTGAACTTCACCAGACTCATGACTTAGTGTTCCAGCCTTGCCATGCTGCCTTGTCTTTGAAATTCCTCCTTTCCAAGCTGAAGTGCCAAGAAGAGAATGCAAGTCAAGCATCTTGTTTTATTTTGTGTCTCTCTCCTCTAAAATGTAAGCTCATGAGAGAAACAAACATAATACAACAAACCCACCCATCTTATTCTCAGCACCTCAAAATAGGTCCTAAGACACCATAGACACCCATAAATACTGTTGAATGAACAATGAAGCTACCCCAGGTTTCCCCAAACAGCATGGATTTCCTCTTCCACTTCTTTTGTGCTAAGTGGTTCATTCTTATCAAACAGAGTTATAATTACTAGTTCACATATATCTTTCTTAAACTAGGAATTCCTTAAAGGTGCTGGTATTTATTCTTCCATGTATTTTCTATGCCTAACAGGGTTTCTGACACAAAATCTGGTTCCCAAATAGTGGTTGATAGAGGAAATGAATTGATTTAAGTCAACAGAATACTTGTTACAATACACCTATTTTTGATTTCTTACCTCCTTCATTGAAGTCTGTCTTATCACATTGTCTGATGGCCTATCACTGATGTTATTAATAATTACCATGGAGGAGTCAAGTGGTAGACAACTAAGCTGATAACTTTTTAGTTGTCAAGAAAGGGACCTACCTCCTTCATGGGTCCAGGCAGGAGGAAAAGAACACAAAGAGAGGGTCAGCTTCTCCTCCCTGAGTTAAGTAGAACTCAAGCTAAAGGTACTGGTTCTTATTAGAAATCACTGGGAAGTAATACAAGAAGGTAAAACATACACAGTTAATCCACACAACCTTTTGCAGGAACCAGTCTTGGTTTTTCACAGAGAAGGGAACAGGAGATTAAGGACGTGGGGCTAAAAGCATACCTGAGCCTTATTCAAATAATCAGCTTCACATTTTTCTCTTAAAAACTGAGGAATTGGCCATGAAATGCCTGCGAAGAGGAAAAATTGGTAGAAGGAAAAGTGTGAAGGAAAGAACCAAGAAATTGTCGCTTACAGAATCCATAGAGGTAAGAATCTCTATCAAATTATGGGCCAGGAATTATTTCTGCTTTTCCTAAAGGGTTTGGGCTATACTCTTTGGAAGAGCTGACACTTGTCTTGGGAGATGAAAGCATTTAGGACATGTGTGCCTATGACTCAAACTGTAGTATAGCCACAAGCAGATGAGTCTATTCCCAGGTGCAATTGTTTGGATCTTAAACATCCTCCAAAGGCCATGTGTTGATGGCTTGGTCCCTAGCCCGTGTACTATTGGAGGTGGTGGAACCTTTTGGAGGTGGAACCTAGTAGAACAAAAATAAGTCACTGGGGCAGTATCCTGAAGGGGATAATGGGACCGGGCGCCTTTCCTGTCTATCTCTTTGCTTCCTAGCTACCATGAGGTGAACAGCTTCTTCTGCCATGTGCTCCCACCATGATGTGCTGCCTTGCCACATCCCTAAAAGCAATGATGGCAACCAACCATGGACTAAAACTTCCCAAAGTATGAAACTCTTTTTAAATTGATTATCTCAGGTATTTTGTTACAGTAATTCAAATCTTATTATCACACCAGATGTGGTTTGCAGGCTATTTCACCCCCTTATTTCTCCTCTA
Organism: Castor canadensis; assembly: GCF_047511655.1. Taxonomy (NCBI): domain Eukaryota; kingdom Metazoa; phylum Chordata; class Mammalia; order Rodentia; family Castoridae; genus Castor; species Castor canadensis. The sequence goes on from NC_133387.1 coordinate 85,004,528, forward strand.
TGAGACTTGGGATGGCATGGCCTCTACTCACAATACTGTCACCGCCCACTTCTGCCTCCGATCTTCTCAGACTTGGGGATCTACACAGAGAAGATCCACCCCAACTCATTGTTACTTCTGTGGCCTGTCAAGATGGCAAACATCCTTCTACCACCTTTCTATGTCCACTGCCTTCTGCCAGCAGGCAGCTGAACAGATTCCTTATGATGAAATGGCCAAGTCTCCCATCTGGATGATCTATGCTCTTGTGTTTTGCCTTTATTGGTTCACTTCAGTTTCCCATTGCCAGAGATCTTTGGGCAAGGGAATATTAGATGTGCCCCAGTGAACCCCCTGTGTTTCAAGCAACATCCTTCCAAACCCATTATCCAGCTGAATCCTACTAGACATCCCATCCCATGCTTTTGTTGTAAGGATCTTTGCTTGTCCATATGAATTGAAAGGAATATTTAGGCTTAAATTTTAAAGGTTAAGAAAGTCTCACAAGTGAAGTATTATTGCCTAAAAGAAAGTGTTAATACCAAAAAAGTTAAGCCTGAATCTGATCTTGTTTCCAGATTTGACTAATAATTTATGGGAAATTTAGGAAAAAGGGACCTAATATATTCAATAAAATAGAGAGAGAGAGAGGAGAGAGAGAGAGAAAGAGAGAGAGAGAGAGATTTAAAAACTAAAGGAGATAAGGAGATTTAAAAGACACATCAACCAATTGCCATGGGTGGACCTTTTAGAAATCTGCCTGTTTTGAGCAAAAACCCTCTTCCATCTCATTAGAATGTAAATGTTCAGTATTTTTTACTTTCCATCCTATAGTATTATCAGAGTTTATAATAGATTGCTATTTTTAAAATATCAATGGTAGAATTTTTAATATAGAGTATTATAGCCACAATGAATAAAAATAATAATTTCAAACAACATTCATATTTTTGGTGCATAGAAGTAAAATGAAGTGTTCAATAAAGATTCTAGGCATAAAAATACATTCCATAGGAATGAAATTATGTGGGAGAAGTAGAATATAAATAATGCATTTATGGAAATAAAGAAATGCTGTAAAACTTCAAGAGCTTTCTATGCATTTTTTAAATAGCAAATATTAAATTGCTAGGAAACTTAGATACTGTGGTTATATTTAAAAGTTATGCAACTTTTTAATTTTTTAATGTCAATACTTAAAGCATACCCAAAATTATGTCCTTCATAACTATTACAATTTGTGATGAAAAAAACTTAGATGCTGACCTACAAATATGACAGGGTGCATAGTTTCACATCCTTTTGGAGGAAATACACACAAGAGTTTGCAAACACTTGCTTAGTGATTTTTGAACATAAATTCTTCTTGCATAATACTGTAACTCTGCTCCCACCACGATCTATGGCTTGAGTTAGTTGAGGTTCAATTACAGTCTGAGAATATTGTTGAAAATTCTAGAAACTAACAACGTATGAGTTTTAAATTGTACACCCTCCCAAGTATCATTATGAAGTCTCACACCATTCCACTCTGTCCTGCCTAGATGGGAATCATCTCTTTGCCCAACATATCCATGCAGTATATGCTACCTGCCCATTAGTCACACAGTAGCTACCTTGGTTATCAGATTGACTATAGATTTAATAGTGCTTGTGTTCAAGTAACTCTCATTTTACTTAAAAAATGGCCCTAATGTGCAAGAGTAATGATGCAAAGGAGGTACCAGGGCATAAAACATGGAAGGACAGATGTACTGTACTTATCCACATTCTTCAAAAATGCATTTTATGAGACAAAATTAACCTAACTCTGAGAGGTTCTTGTAGCTACACCATAGATCAGGACACTTGTGCTTCTCAGTACCATTCACTCATCACTGGTTTTCTTAATAAATATTAGTTCACTAGGGCCAGGTTAAAACACCTGTGCTAATTCCTAGGGAAATACCGCTGGAATTGCTCTCACACAGATCCTTCTGTTCCAGCACCTGTGACCAAATCTTCAAAGTGTCCTCAGTTGACACAACTGGATGAAGAGAGTGGGTAAAATTCTTGCAGCATTCTCTTGAAAACTGAAATGATCTTAGGAGGGTCTAACACAACCATTCTTTAAAATGAGAAAATAATAAAAAAAAATATTTCAAAAGGCATATTACTATTCCAAACCTTTATGTTGAAAAACAAAAAAAACCTCTTTTTTTGTTTGTTTGTTTTGAGAGTATTGGGGCTTTGAACTCAGGGCCTCCGCTTGCTAAGCAGGTATAATTCTACTCTCAATCAAAATGACTTCTTAGCTGTCTTACAGAGTTCTGAAAAGAAGCCAGCTGATCAGGAGGTCAGTGTCAGAGGATACATGCTAAAAGCCTTGAGAAGGACAGCCTATGAGGTAATATCAATATTCCAGACCTGTCACTGGCAGACTTTGCACCCGCAGACTTTGCAAACGCTCTGAAGATTATGTATACACGGAGTTGGGGTCTGAAAATGATTTACCTGCCACTGTGTGGCCAGCTCTGCGAAACACAGTCAGCTATATTTTTGGAGGCTTAGAAGATGACATTAATATTGCTCATATTTATCAGTGAGAAGAGACACCGGGTTACAAGCTGCAGTTCTCAGATCTGTGGTACAGAGTCGCAAGTGTGCACTGATTTCTGATGTGTGAGTGATGCATGTGTTAAGCCAGAAAGCTTTTTAAAGGACTTTTTTTACCCTCTTATATATTTCTATCTACCTGCCTTCCTTTACCTGCACACACTCGTTTGCACATTCTTACACATTTTAGTGTGATTCTTGCACAAATCATTCCCTTCTTTGGTTGTTCAGGAAAAATGCCCATTGAACTGGAACCGTGGGCCTAGAACAACATTCTAGGCCTGGCTGCTCTGGGGTTATGCTGGCAGATTATGGTTCTGCAAGCCTGTTTTTTGTTGTTTGTGTTTTGTTTCTAGCAGAGAGCAGCCCCCTGACCTTTCTCGTAAGTGATTACTCATAACATTAAGAAGAGATGTGGAAGCCAGATGTGGTAGTGTACATCTATAATCCTAGCACTCAGGAGGCTGGGCATGTGAATGACAAGTTTGAGGCCAGCCTGGGCTGTATACCAAGACCCTTTGTGAGATATATACACACACACTCACACACACACACACACATACATATAGCTATCTATATTTATATCTATATCTATCTATCTATCATCTATCTATCTATCTATCTATCTATCTATAGACAGAAAGAGGATGAGAGAGCTGGTTCATTTTTATGTACCATTTACGGTATAGAAAGTCCCAGGCCAACCTTTAGGAATACTTTCCTGTATTTCATAGATTCTGAGCACTCATTTTTCTACACTTTCTACATGTCTCTGCATTTGGGATATTTCCATAGTCGTACTTTCTTTTCTTTCTTAACAGTACCTAAAATGGTGCTATGCCTTACAGTCAATGGCGTCTTAGACTAGATGAAACACTACGTTGTCCACGAAGTCTCTGCTTCCACTAAAACAAGATTATACAAAAAAGGAGGTAACATTCAAAATCAGCAGGATTTTCACTCATTACCAACTTTGAGAGTGAGAAAATCTTTGAAGATGGCCAGTGTGTTTCATTTCCTTATACTCTCACTGGTCATAGAAGAATTTCATAACTTCACATGGATTATCATTGCTCCTTATGGTTCTTAAATTCACAAACAACTTTGTGTTGATGTGGATTGTGTGTAAGTGTGTGTATGTCTTGCTTTCTGCCAAAAAGCTTATTGGGAAATTGATATTTGATTTGTCGCTGAAGCCTTAATTTGACAAGACTGTTTCTTAGACTATATCTATAGCATGTTAATAGGAGCTAGTTGAAGATATTTTTTCAAGCAAAAGAAATGTTTATTCAGTTGAACATTTATTTATTAAGTCCATTATAGGGACTTAATAACACTGTCAAGTGCTATTAAGAGACCACTAGGTGCATAGATAGATGATAGGTAGGTAGGTAAGCACATAGATAGAGAGATAGATAGATAGACAAAAAGATAGGGAAGGTGTTATTCTTGCCTTTTGAGGGACTTAACACTAAGGGGAGGAGGAAGTCTTATAGCCACTAGTGATCACATAAAGAATTAATGAGTCTGTGAACCAAGACCCAGGTTCACATGTGCTCTGCATTGTCCTAGGTCATCACATTTACCTTTAAATATAACAAAGCCATGGGTCTTCTTTCTTTTCCTCTGTGACATAGATGCCTAAGAGAAAAAGACTCCAGGTAGAGCTCAGAATAATAGTGTCCCCAAATAGCCCTTCCATGGTTGATACCAAGGGATAACTCCCATCCCCCAGAGGGGATGACAAGGACTACATAGTTTGAAAACTTGATGGCCAAATTTTCCATGCCTCATCCACTTGCCATCATCGGTTCCCACCCAATAGTGGTTGCCACCAGCAATCTGCCTGGGCTCCCTCCTCCCTCCATAATGTTCTGTATTTCCCCTGCCCTGCTCAGCCTCTCCCTGGTTCTCCCTCTCAACTAGAATCCTTACCTTTACTCTCCTCATGGAATCCCCCCTTCCTTTCTTTGAACTACAAGTCTGTATAGAGTAGATACACACAGTAAATTTCATTCTGTCAGTGAGGCAGAGAAAGAAGGCTTCTATTTTCATATGGAAGACTGAAGGAAATTAAGGTCCATTGCAAAGCAGGCATGGTACCATACAGAGCTAAGAAAGTTCAAACCTGTGTTTCCCCTCCTATGAGCATCTGAGAACAGTGAATTTTAATTTTTGCCTTAGCTCTTGTGACAGTTGATAGTAACATGAATGACAGATTTTTGTGAGTCAATTTACCTAGAATTCCCAGAGGGCTGTCTTTCAAGCCACCTTCCTCTCCCACCTGACATCCAAGTGATTAAATGTGAAGTTATTAAAGAGATAATGTTGACTACACCTTATTTTATGTGGGGGAGGGAGCAAATTGTCTGAAAATTCTGTTATTTTATTTTTAATAAGATTTCTTGGGACAAGTGAGTTTGTGGACACCTCAACACCATCTCTCCGCCTTGCCTCACCATACCCTCCAGGAGAGCTTGTGGGCTATCCCACCTAGGCCTGGAAATAAGAATCCAAGATAACAAGAAGTCTTCCTTCAGCCAGTACCTAGCAATGGTCCTGTTTTCATCTTTTAACCCATGAAACTTCCATAAGACCTGTCAACAAAAGAACTAGAAACATTTTTAACATAAAAAAAAAAATCACCCATTCTAAATATGTCTGTTTATTTAAAAATAAAGTATGGAAACAAAAAGCTTCATGTCTAGTATGTTTATGTGCCTAATTTTAGACTGGCAAATCTTGGGGCTTTAATATTTTTTCAGGTAAGAAAGCCCAGCTCATCATCCCTTCTCCCAGTGATGTGACATCTATAGTGTATCTGAAATTCCAATTAAAACTCGGTATTTTGTATTTTGTCTGGCAGTGGAGACCATTGCTTTGGGTTCACCAAAAGCAATCTTTATATCCATGATTTCTTCTGATCAAAGAGATTTCAAGAAGAAGCACCTAATAATGACAATTCAAGCACTGGGCCGTCCATCAAAGAGAATGGCGTGGGGACCTCTTTGCATGTGGGAACTCATAACACAGACCTACTTGCCTCTATGGAAGGAAACTACTTAGTCATGAGAGAAAAGGAGGCAGCCAGCAACAAAATAAAAGATCAAAGAGGAACAGAGTGACTTCAAGACCCAGTGGACACAATGTGCTGGGCCTCTGTATCAGGTCACTGTGTGCCACCCCAGAAGGGACTCCAGCCAGTCTTCTTCCCTTCTGAGCCTTAGTTTGGAAGTTTGGAAGCCACAATATTCTGACAGAGGCCTAACTTATTTTCCACTTTCTTTTCTTTGCATCCCAGCCAGGACTTCCATGTAAGCTCTCATAAAGCAAGCTAATATTTATAAGTGAGAAATGGTACTAGAGGCCTTCATAAGCCCAAATAAATAGTTAAAAGTGTGTGTATGGATCATTTAATCACAGTATCTGGAAAACATAAACATGGCACATATTATTCTCCGCCCCCCCCCCTTTTTGGCCTCAAAATTTGATCCAAGTCTGGGAGTTTAAAAAGTCCCATTTTCTGTAATCAGGTTCTGGTTGAACATGATTGCTGAATTATTTTAAATTGAAGACACATGTCCTGTGTTGAGCTCTATGTATTATTTCAGGATGGTGTCCATTAGGTCCTATCCACAGGGGCTATCTTCAACTTTTGCCACATTCAGTGCATTCTTTATACATCAGTATTTGCAAAATGGTGAATCATATATAGGGAAAATTGGAGGGAATATGGTACTCGTTAAAGGGTGATTGCTTGAAATTATCTTGAATGTATTATTCAGACCTGTTTCCAGTCTCCCCTGCTGAGGGTCCCAATGCTGGCTGGAAAAGATCTGGGAAAAAAGAAAATAATATTTTTTCAGACAATAACAATGCATAAATAAATACAGCCCTGCTAGTGTACGAGGCCCTTTTACAACTGAATCAACATTTACTTTAACTTCTTGTCATCCCGAAACACTTTAAATGTCATAATTGCAGATATAAATTGCTGCCCCTGCCGTAGGCTTTTCACTCTGAATGCATTTGTCCCTGAACCAAGGTTTTGTCAGATGTCACCTTGTAAAGACAACCACTCTGCTTTATAAATTGTTGCATCATGGCACAGGTCCCTGCTCTGACTTAAAGGTCACTCACTCTCCATGAGGAGTACTCAGTTGGTCTAGTGACCAAGCAGTCTAGAAATGTCCTCCGTGCCAGCAGTTGTGACATCTGTCACATGGCTGTTCATTTGTGCAGCTTTATAGAGAGATAATTCATGTATAATAAAATTCACTCTTTTGAAGTACACAACTCAATGATATTTAGCAAATTTACAGAGTCAGGCAGCAACCACTGTGATCTGATTTTAAACAATCCATTATCACCAAAAGAAACCACATATGCCTTTGCCTATCACCCCTCATTCCCACCTCCAGCCTTACACAGTCACTAGCCTACTTCCTGTCTCTATAGATTAGCCTTTTGGGGACATGTTATAGAAATGGAATCAAACAAGATGTAGTTTGTTTTGTCTGACTTTTTTCATTTAGCATAATTTGTTGAGATTGGCCCACGTTCAGTATGTATCAATACTCTGTTTTCATTGCCAAATAATAGTCCATCGTGTAGATGTACCACATTGAGTTCACCCAGGTACAAGTCGATGGGCATTTTTTTTCAGTTGCTCCCACTTTGCAGGTAACATGAAAAATGCTGCTGTGAACATTTGTACACAAACAGATATTGTTAAGTGAATCTGAAGTAGGATTGCTAGTGTCATTTACTGTAAATTCTAAGTTGGGTTTAATTTGTTTTTAAAGAAGTTACCCATGCTCTTGTTAAATGTGCCTACTGGATCAGAATATTCTAGAATAAAGTAGGCTTCTGAGTGTTTCAGGAAATAACATTTATCAGATGAGAACCTAATTTCTCAGGGCATGATGTGCCCTAAGAAGAAGAAAGGGAAGAGTTGGAAGGAAGTTTCAAGAGCAACTTGAAGAGCCACAGAGTCCTTTCTGTGCCAGTCACAGCCTGGTGTGAGAGCTCAGACCCCCCGCGCCTGCCATGCAAATGTTCCTTCTGGCGGCCTTGGCAGTGCTGCCCGATTCCTCGAAGTCCTGCTGACTTGAATAACGTGGAGACTGCTCAAGGAGCAGTCAAGTTGGAAGTGGCAGGGGAGGTGAGCAGGTCACAACATGAGAACAGAGTTGTCAGGCTTTGTTTATTTCCGTGCCTTCTAAGGCTTCAGTGACCGATAGGAGATCAGCAATCCTGTCATCAAGGAATGAATGTTGTACCTGTTGGGGAGCAGCCATATCAGAAAGTGCCCTCACATGTTGCCCCAAATCACTCATCTAAGGCCATGAAAAATTCATGTGGTGGGAAATCCTTCCCCAGGCATCATGGTGGAAAGCAGACATCTAAAAGGAAATGTGCTATTGATCAAAGAGAATGCCCAGAGTCTTGTCCTAGCTCTGCTCTAACCCTGACCGTGGCCTTGCATAGGTCACCAGCCTCTCTTTGCCTTGGTTTCCTTATTGAGTAACTGAGGGAATGAATTTCACGATCCCTGCTGAGGTACTTTCCCACATCCAATATTCTTTTCTCCAACAACTTTGAAAACTTGTGCTTTGCAAATCACATTTAAACGTTAAATCACTATCACCATCCTGTTAACAATCAATGTACTGATGTCAAGAGACATGGTCTGGAATGCCAACTGGTGAATAATTAGCATTTGGAACACAATTTTTTTAAATGCCACCCAGCATCCCAGTGGTACCCCAACAGATAGGAAAATTGTTGCTGATTTTCCTGTATACTCTCTTGCAGGTTATTTAGATCCTTTGTGTCAGAGTTGGGAATTGAACCAACATTTTAGGGCTTCCAGACCTTTATTGTACCAATTAATCCAGATTGCCTGAGAGCAAAGAAAATAATCATTCAAGAGCCTGTAGAAAATAAACCACTGTTAAAAAAACCTCTGACTCACTGGTCCAAAAAAATCTTTCTTCCGGTTTTTGCTGTCTGGGATAGGCTCTTCTTGGGATAAGGAGATCCCATGGGGGAAAAAAAAGGGAGGATGGTTACAGTGTGATAATAGATGGTAAGGAAGGTGGTCTCCAGAGCATAAAGAATGTTCTTGTTGAGAAGAATAATAAATATCCTTTCTGTCCATTGCCTATGTTCTCTCTCACTCATGGAGTCAGACACACAGCCAGATCCTGAAGGCTTAATGTGCCTTCAGTAAGACATCCAAGTGCATCTCTTGGTGGAACCAGCAGTCTTGGTCCACTTCCTTGTGGCAGAAACCAGTTGTGGAGTTCACAGGGTGTCGGCTCATTTGAACTCCATGAAGAGTCCAGAGTCCTAGCATTCTGATTGTCCTCCAAAGCCAGTGGCCAGCCTAGTGGTAGAAGAAATCTGGAGACAGATGGTATAAAATTGAAATCACATAATCACTACCCTCTCCCAAATGCTGGCCTATTATTCTGGCGAATCTCCACAAAACTCTGTGGCACTCATGCTGGCCTTGCTGGGAGTCGGCATTTTAAACATGGATGCCCAAACATCAGGACTGATGGTGAGGTGGCCCATTAAAGAGGAAATTGCATTAATGTTGTATGGTCCCTCCATGACAATCGGAACCACAGGTGCCTTTGAAGAAGTCTGCATGCTACTGAACAAATGGAGAGGTTTCTTTCCACAGAGGGACCCATCTGTTGTTGAAAGACAAGCCATATTAGTGAAAAACCATTCTCTGTGGAAAAGGAGCATGGTATTTGAGAAAAAAGAAAGTGGTTGCAAAGACTCATTTTTCCTGATTTTTCTTTAGGTTTAGCTAAAAGATAGCCTCATAGAAGTCATCTGTAGTAACTGCATGGCACCATGGGAAAATCCCTACATCCTTATTTGATTTTCTGTGAATGTCTGACAACCTCTCTTTGCTTCGCCTCTCTCATTTGTAAAATGGAAATGGTCCATGTCTGTGTTACAAACAAATGTTTGACTACCTGGGCTGAATTCTTGTCAGCCTCTGGAGTCCCCAAGTGAGAATGGGAGATAGTGGGAGGAGCAGGAAGGGCCCCTGGTTCCCACTGAAAGGTCGTACAGATTCTGGCTACAACCTATGGTGATGCTTGCTGATCCAACTCCTTCCAATTGCCAATTTTCATAAATGCCAGCAACCATGGAGCAATCAAGACGCTTTGGTTGGCACTGCTCCTCGCCTGCTGGTGTTAGTTTATTTTCATGGCAAAGAATTATGTTTCCTCCTTTCCTAAATGTTTCAAAATGCTGCAGATAATGTATAAGTCCATAAACATAAACATGCTTTAGATTCTTCAAAACAAAGGCTTTTTAAAGATACACAAAATGGGATGGTACATTCCTCCAAGCTCTTACTTAAAAAGGCACACATAATTTATTAAAAGATATTATCTTATTCTTGCCCATTGCAGTCCAAGTGGAAAAGAGCAGAGAATTTGGAGTTTGATGATTTGTACTTAGAAATTCCTACTCCTCTGCTTATTTCTTGGATGACTGAAAAGAGCTTGAGCTTCAGTTTTGCTTGTAAAAGTCATCATGATAACAGTAGTAAAAACAATAATAACAGTGACTTGAAAGGAGTACGAGAATTAAATAAATTGAATGCTTTTTAAATCTTAAAGCACTACTGAAAGTTCTAAGGGTGACTGTGACCAAAGTACATTACACATGTATGTATGAAAATAGTATAATGAAACCCACTAAAATTGTAAATTTGCTGTTCAACACAAAAGAGTTATTATTACCTACGGGGTATAGGGAGCAGTAAATTCACCAAGACATCTGGAAAAGGTTTATCTTTTGCTCAGGATTGTCATTAGGGTGGGGTGCAGAGAAAAATTCTGAAAATAGGGAGGTAAGAGTAAGGTAGTTTGAACAACTTCCTTCTCTGCAGTTCTCTCCTTGCAATTATGTCTCCAAAACGCCCTCACTTCTTAGCAGATTTCTGCATGCTTTGTAATCATGGAGACTTGCTGTCAAAAGAACCCCAAATTGTGTCAGAAAAAATCTCCTGCTCTCTCCTATCTCTCCTGACACCCTTTCCTCAGAGATCAGACACATTTTCCCTACAAGATGTTCATTATTCAGGGAGGTTGCTTTGCAATTTCCTTCAACTTCTGCTTGCCTGCAAGTTAAGTTATGCCTTTATTTTTAGGATGCAAGGAATGCTTTGAAGAATGAGAAATTGGAGATTCGTCTAGATGAAGTCTTAGAACGGTATCAGCAAATACAGGCTTTGACCGTGTTGTCACCATCGTGGTTTGTTGTAAATGATTCATCACTTTCTTAGTCATGTTATTGTTAGAAATACTGAGTTTGTAAATTAACAAAACCCCTTATCAATAATACACTAGTCCTTTATTTATTTATATATTTTTATTTACTTATTCTGGAGGTACTGGGCTTTGAATCCAGGGCCTTGTACTCTGAGTGCAATCAGGCACTCTACCACTTGAGCCATATTCCCAGCCCTTTTTCTTAAGTTATTTTTTTTGGTTAGGGTATTACACTGTTTGCCAGAGACTGGTCTTGGACTGCTATCCTTCTACTTAAGCTTTCTTCATATCTGAGATTACAGGCATGCACCATCACGCCTGACCCACTATTGCTTTAATAATTGATTCCTAACTCAGACACATTGTATAAACAGATATGAATCACATGTATTGCAGGTCTACCCATGGTAGCAGAATTATCTATTCCTGTATAGTTGAAATTGCTGTGAGGTTTCTTTAAAAGGGAGTAGAGAGGAGAGACTGTTATGATGCTAAGAAAGCAAAGGAGCCTTAGATTTTGAGAAGGGAAGACTAAGAAGTCATGTCTGTTAAAGGGCTAAGCCCTCTGAACTTTATGTAAATGGCCAATATTCGTATGAATGGTGTAGTCCGACTTGCATGGTGTTGGCCATTGTATGGACTAAACGAGATGTTTCTTAACATCTTCACTTTCACCCAAATGCTAAAAAGACAAGTAAAAACCTATAGCAAGTATCAATTCTAAGGGCAGGGAGCTGGCAGAGTGGCTCAAGTGGTAGAATGCCTGCCTAGCAAGCATGAAGCCCTGTGTTCAAACCCTAGTACCACTAAAAAACAACAAAAAAGAATCAGGTCTATCTAGTATTATGGGAGGAGGCCACGGATACTTTTGAAACTCCAGTAAATACTTCCCTTCCAAGAAAGAAACACTGCACACCAATTTCAGGCATTTCATGGATTACTGCATCTCACATCACAAGTACTAGAATAGTCAATGCATCCTGAATTTCCCCTTTCTTACTTATTCTTCACATGAATGATGGGAATGTTGACAATGCAGGCTCTTGATGCTGTTGTGTGATATTATTCATGTCGCTAATAGCGTTGACAAATCGTATAACGTGTGTGATAAATAGTAACTCCTTGTTTCCAAACTTTTTAACCTTTAGCAGACAGCAGTGACCAAAGATATCATCCACTTATTAATCTCTCAGATGCTTTTGGGTTAATAGAAAGTGAAAGTGTTTTCTGGAAAAGAGTCACAGTTCTTCATTGGCCAGGAAGGATCTATAGCTTTGCTTCTATCTATTTAGTTCATTATCAATCATCACCAAAACAGTTTCTAAGAAAACAAATAGGTAACATTAAGTTGAGAGACAAGTTCTAATTAAAGAAATGGTAGAGAAAGAAAGAGCTAAATGATGTAGTGACTCCTTTTTGTGGAAAATGGGTCAGGACTAACCTTCTTCCCTAGGAAATAAACTTCCTTATGCAAATAAAACTTTGGTCTTATTTTTAAAACATGGTATTCTGTTACTTTTAGTAATGAGAGATGATCTAGTATGCCAGTTGTTTCTTTCCCATTTTATTGAGAATTACCAAACACCAAAACTTTTTTCTAAGATACAGTAAAAGCACATAAAGATCTTTTAAAGTTTACCAAAGATTTTTATTCAATTAAATTGACTTCGGAGAAAAAATGTTATTCTGAAACAGTCTAAAAATTCATATCCTTCTTGGTTAGCAATTTTTAAAGCATTTGATATAAAAAAATCAAAAGCATCTATAGCCAAGTTAAAATCTTTATAATTTCCAGTTCTTTAAAATTAATGTTTAAAGCTTAACTTAGCTATAAACGCTTTTTTTTTTCTTTTTAAGACAGGGTCTCACTGTGTAGCTTAGGCTGATCTAGAAAGTGTTATGTTACTAAGGCTGACCTCATATTCATGATCCTCCTGCCTCAGCCTCCTGAGTACTGGGATTATAGCCATGCTTTACCACATCTGGCATGATTTTTTTATATTAAAATATGTTTTGGTTTTCTTTAGTAAATCACCAAGTAAATTAGGTTATTAAAAACACTTGAGTTAAGGGGTTTATTCCTGTCACAAAACTTCCTCTTGTTATTTTTCAAAGAAACAAGAAAGAAAATGGTTGTATGGGCAGAAATTATGTAGGTGAAAATACTGTATCAGTGTGCGCTCTTCTGCATATATAGAGAGAATGTTTCATTTTCAGAATTACAGATGTATTTAAAAAATCATACATTCCTGTTTGTAACAGAACTGTTAACCTTCTCATGTTCTGCAAAAATCTTGGTGATCAACACACACAAAACTGAATGATTTTTCTGCTTAAAAACAAAACCAAACAAAACTCCTTAAAAAAGAAGAGAAAGAAAACATATACACCCTAAGTATGGTATTTCCAAACTTTAAATAAAGACAAGTATGTGAAATTACCAACTCTATATTTTAATTTTGGTCATGTTTGTTGATCTCAATTTATAATAATAAGGGAAAACATAAAATAGATGCTGATGTGGATCATTTTGTCTTCCTTTGAAAAGGTCAGTTAACTTTGGAAAAAGGCAGCAAGAGAAAATAATAAAGGGCCTGGTTTTTAATGTTTATATAACAAGCAAGCAAGAACAACAAATTGTACTCACTTTCTTTAAATATGTGTTACCATTAAATTGTAGAGATTTTATGCAACTGGGTGTGTTTGATCAGTATCTATGGTGCACAACACAACATGAGCTGTAGGCTGTGTTTCTCTTTCATTATTTGGAACTTAACATGTTTTCTCTTAGAATCAAATGTTCCACCAAATAGCAAGATTCTCTGGCTGGCTCACAAAATTCAAAATAACTCACAGGTTAGCTTACTTTATATGTGAATAGTGTTGAGGTGGCACTCAGCTGTCAGATAAAATACTTTCTATAGAAAAGTACACTCTGTTTTCTGTCTCAGAGTGCTAGAAGTTGCTAGATCATTGGAGCTAGAGGAATGACGGGGGTTAGAGGAAGGAAAGAAGGACAGCATAGTTAAACTGAACCACCATAAACTCCTAAATTCTCTAGTATTGTTAGAAAGGGAGAGAGAGAAAGGAAGGAAGGGAAAAAGAGAGGAAGAGAGGGAGGGAAGGAGGAAGGCAAGCAGGCAGGCAGGAAGGCAAACTGTGACTCTCATACAAAGATAAAATGAACTTGTATCAAAGATTTTCACTTAGTAACTCATTAATTTAACCCATTAAGTCATTAATTACTGAGGGACGAATAAGATATTGCCATCAGATCAAACCACACATATATGGTCAGTAAGGAAGATGGAAATGAATATATAGAGAGATGCCAAAGGCGCTATCCACAAGGCCATGATTTGTATTTCTAGATGAGAATTATTTCGTTGTAAGTTTCCTACAACTCATAGGATTATAAAATCTTTCAAGAGCAATAAAAGGTAGAAATAACTCCACTAATGCATTGGACAGGATCCCCAGTAACTTTTCTTTTACTTTTTTTCTTTTAACAATTACAATTTTCCTTGATAATATAAACAACAGAAGAGTCAGCTCAGGCCAACCTCATGCTGTAAATTGGGAAGGAAATACTGAAGTCCTGATAGAAATACTCTTGCTATAAAGGTTATACCAGTGTTATCCAGTAGAAATATAATGCAAGTTCTGAATGCAACCACAAATATAATTTTAAAATTTCTAGCAGCCACATTTTAAAAAACTAAAATAAGCAGTCACAATTAAACTTGATAAAATAGTTAAATAAATATATGCACACTATCTCAACAGGTAACCAACAAGAAGGAACTGTCAGTGAGATCTTTTACACTTTTTTTTCATTATAAGTCTTCAAAAGCCAATATGTGTTTTACATGAGTACACATCTTATTTTTTTTTAACTTTTTTTTATTGTTTTATTATTCGTATGTGCATACAATGCTTGAGTCATTTCTCCCCCCTGTCCCCACCCCCTCCCTTACCACCCACTCCGCCCCCTCCCTCTCCCCCCCACCCCCTCAATACCCAGCAGAAACTATTTTGCCCTTATTTCTAATTTTGTTGAAGAGAGAGTATAAGCAATAATAGGAAGGAACAAGGGTTTTTGCTAGTTGAGATAAGGATAGCTATACAGGGAGTTGACTCACATTAATTTCCTGTGCGTGTGTGTTACCTTCTAGGTTAATTCTTTTTGATCTAACCTTTTCTCTAGTTCCTGGTCCCCTTTTCCTATTGGCCTCAGTTGCTTTAAGGTATCTGCTTTAGTTTCTCTGCATTAAGGGCAACAAATGCTAGCTAATTTTTTAGGGAGCACACATCTTAAATCAGATGTTACCATCAGATCAAACCAGACAAATGTGGACAATAGGGAAGGCTAAATGGATTTTTAAAGAGACGCATTTCAAATGCTCTTCCACCCACATGTGGCCAGGAGATCAAGCCTGGGTGAGCAGCTAAGTTTTACACTAGAATATTAATTAGAACATTTTGGGTCTGTCTGAGCCTGGGCATGGATGCCCAGGACATTGTATTCTAGGTAGCTGGGTTCTCAGATTTCCTCATTTTGGAATACAGCATGCTCAATGCCAATGAAACTATGATTTGAAGTGGCTGTCCTATGTGGTTCCCAAAACATTCTCATTAACAGTCTGTACTGTTGTCTTTTCCCGAGGAGACCACCATACTTACCCCCATGATGTGAGAGAGAACAATGAGCACACAAGGACCTGGTGACAACCATAATGATGAACATAATATTGCTGTGCCTGTCACCTCAGTATGATAGGGCCCATCAAAAACATTAACTTCATCATTTTCATATCACCCTAGTGGGGTGAAGAGAGCAGGTACCTTTCTCATGAGCTCTCTTTCACTGCAGAATGAAAAGAGACATTTTGCTTTTTAGCAGGAGAGTAGCTAAGGTGTAATCCCACTGAGTGTCTCAGATACTGCTAATACCTCAACTCGCAGATTCAACTTAAAGCCCTGCTTCTGGAAGGGACACAGGCTCCTTCTCCACACATGGTTTCTACAGTGCTTCACCATGCTGGAGCATAACATAAGCAGAGCCAGGCAGGTGCTGAAGAGGAAGGGAAATGGTGGTGAGCCTGGCTAGTCTGTAGGAGCCAGGGTCTGATGGTTCTAGAAACCCTCTCTCTTTAACTTAGATCATTCAAAACCTTTATTTTTGTTTACTCCTCTTAGGTGCATCCTGTTCCCACAAGGATCTCTGAGAGGATTCAAGTTCAGGGCCAAATAGCCCAATGGGGTCCCTAATAAAAAAAAAATTCCACCAAGTTCTAAGGTAGCACTTGGAATTCTTCCTGGCTTATCATAGTTTTGGAGTTTTTTTGTTTTGTTTTGTTTTTTTATAAAATCCACCTGGGAGAATATAGGGTCATGTGTTTGTGTGTGTGTGTATATATGTATGTGTGTGAGTAAGGGAGACAGAAACAGAGAGACATAGAGAGGGAGGGAGGGAGGGAGGGAAGGAAGGAGAGAGAGAAGAGAGAGAAGGAGAGAGAAAAACAAAAACCAGACCCCAGGCCCAAGACATATCCCCCTCATCCTGCCTCTCATTTTTCCAGCAC
Source organism: Castor canadensis (assembly GCF_047511655.1). NCBI lineage: Eukaryota > Metazoa > Chordata > Mammalia > Rodentia > Castoridae > Castor > Castor canadensis. The sequence goes on from NC_133387.1 coordinate 85,020,996, forward strand.
ACTGGCTAAAATCAGTGTTCTAGGAGATAGTGGTCTGCAGACTGATTTGTAGTCTTGATTTTTGGTCCCTCCCCCTACCTCTCCTACCCTCTCTTGAACTTTGAAAAGAGCATGGAAGTCGCTCTGCCTCCCACCCATCCAATCAACTATTTTGACTCTGGTGGCCACCATTTGCAACCATCACCTCCCATGCATGAGTGGTACTTTCACCACCTGAGCGACACAGACATCCCATTCAAGTGGCAGCCTTCGTCTGTGTTTAGCTTTAGCTGTTCAATAATAGCCCATTGACGGCCTCAGTCCACTAATGTTTGTGTAAGAGGAGAGCAGGGAAGAAAAGACTACATGTGCTGAATTCAAGGAAGGGGGATATTTCTTTCCTTCTACAAACAGAAATGATTATAAAACCAGAACCCAGAAAGAGCTCTTCGCCCTTCCCTTTGGCATGAGGGGGTTTGGTTCTTGCAAGGCCTACTTTTTACAGGCTAAATTCTACAGGTTTTGACTGCATTCCATGGTGGGAGATAGAAACCAAAGCAAACAAAGTGCCCCCAGAGGACCCTCTCCTCCCTCCAAAAGACTTCTATGTTTAATTCTCTACAATGTTTAAAACAGTTGAATGGGAGGTTTGACAGGCTGTGGTGGAAGAGAATGCCTGCTCTCTCTAAGGATACCCACTTAGATATCCCAGCTGGCAGTGGGACAGTGGGTGAAGGGATTTTCGTGGCAATTTCTTATCATCACACAAATGTGTTTTCCTCTCTAGGAATGGGTAGAGAGCAGATTTGGAGCTGGTGGCTAACTGCATGCAACATGGACCTGTTTCCCCCAGAGCATCTTGTAGTCATGCAACATACACGTTTTGCCGCTGCCTGGTGCCTTTCTGGGGGTGCTCCCTAAGCTCTTTATAGAACTTCTCACATCCATTCCAAGTTCACCTCCTGAGCAGAGGGCCCCACCTTTTTCAGGTGGGGAAACAGAGTAGAACCATGGGACAGCATGTCATTTTCCCAAGCATGTTTTGGAGAATGTTAGCACCAAAAGGAAATATTCCTTGCATGGCTCTGTTGCCTCATGACTACTCTCTCCTAACCACACACTATAGAACATCATCCTGTGCCCACCTGATGGACAGTGAATGACCAGCTTCTGCGACATTCATTCAACAAGCATTTCTTGATCTCTACCACACCTTCTGTTCCCAAATGGGTCTCCTGAGGCTACACAGCCTTGGACAACCTTGCCAGGACAGCACGGTGAAGTTGAATGACTTGGATCTCCCTCAGGCTGTCTTGAAGACTGCCTGTACACCCACAGGGCTTGCTTTCAAAAGACGCATTTAAGGCAATTGGGCATGGAAAGCATTAGACCCAAATGACCTTACAGGGTTCTTAAGGACAGAGCTGGGGAAGGAAGCACCAAACGAGCTGCAGGTGTAGAGGAGATGAGCCGGCTCCAGCATGGCAGAGAGCCAGGCAGCGCAGATTTCAAAGTTAGGTTGACCTCCTAAGGTTACAGCCATTAAATCAAGAATTTCAATCTTTAGCCAAAATGCCCGATTTCCTAATACAGAGTTCTTTCTTGGCAAAACCCTGCTTATGAAATCTCCTCCTCTTTCCTCTTCTTTCCAGCTTTCAAATCTTGACCAAAGCCTATTTTATAGTAAAGAAGGAACAAAGCAATGGAAATAAAAAGAACAAATGTGTCTGGGTCCTTCTCTGGTTCCATTATTTCTTATCAACTTCAAATCCAATAAAACCTAATCAGAATTCCGCATGAACTTGCTTCAGAAAGAGGGGAGATTTGGAGCCTATGTTTTCAATTCATTTGTATTTGACTCATCAAAATATTTTACTTTTTAAAGAAATCTATTCGGTGTTTAAGGAATTGTTTCCCCCTTTTAAAGTAAATCTTATAGAGCCTTTGTTGGTTCAAAACAAGAAGCTGCAGAATACTAACAGAATAGGAACTCAAATCCAGGAAGGTTCAGGGATGGTTCAAAACTCAGTCATGAATTTAGAAAGGGTTCAAAAAAAGTTGGCAAAGTGAACCCTTTCTTCCCTACCCACAAATAATAAATATCACAACAAGGACAGGAGAGGGGGAAGCCATTGGAAAGCCATAACTTATCCTGTCTCCAGGCTTTACAGTTCTCTCTCATAAACGAGAATTTCTTCGGAGAACTTAGGCTATGCTGCCTGCAGGGAGCTAAGCTCGCCTGGAGTCATAAATTACCTTGCTTGGGCTAAGAATCCCTCCAGGACAGGCGGTTCTGCAAGACCCATCACCCAGCTCTGGGCTTCCTAAATTATCCTTCATCTGGTTGTGACATATGAAAACTAGGGGAGAAAAGTAGCCCCCAAATCTGACCTTCCTCTACCACAAGGTCTACATACATACATACATACATATATATATATGTGTGTGTGTGTGTATATATATATATATTTATTTATTTATTTATTTATATATAAAACTATATACGTATGTGTATTTATATATATATATGTTTATATATAAAACTAACCACAACAAGAGCAAAAGACAACAGTATCCAACTTGCAAACACAAATCGGGAGGATATAGAGCTTTCCATATGCTTCTCCAAATGAATATGGTACAGTGTGTTCAAACTTGTCCACCCTGAAGATTCGTTGTTTACTTGCAATGTGACCCTAAGTCTTTCCTCAAATGAGAGAGAGGTGCAGCGAAGCTTAAAATTACTGCCAAGGTTTTAGGGAGATGACTTTTTCTCTTAATTCTCACTTTGTAATCAGCAGTCTTGCTCCACTTTTCCAACTTTTCCACTTTTCTGACACACAGACGGACATAAGTACACAAACATCTCAGGATCCAGAACATTTGAGAAAATGGCTCTAGTGCCTTGAAATGTGATCGAACTTCAGAGCGCAGGTATCTGGCCAAGAGAAATAACTCTTATCCGTAAAAAGTTCCATAATAAATCAGAAAGCCTTTTCTTCCACATGTCACCTGACATGTTTCATTTGTTTGGTTTGACAGAATCATGGCAAGCCAAGCCTACCATTGGCAAAATTAAAATGGGCCTTTGTGATAAAGAGTAGGATATCAGACACAGGAGGACACTGAGAAGGGGCACACACAGTAGGTAACCCATAAGTGCTGTGGACTAGCTCCATGTGACAGAGGGTGCCAAAGGAGGGAGAAAAGATTTCAGACTTCATTGATTTATAAGACATCAAGCCAATGGGAAGATACAGTAAGCAGTCATGTTATCCAGGACATTTAATTTTGTCCATTCCTCCTTTGAATTCCCCCTGGAATTTCACCTTTGTCATAAGCTCTAGGGAATGATACAGACTTTTTCACTTTCACTTCAGTGTTTTTACTTATGGAACACAAGATTTACACCGAAGACGAGGAAATGTACTCTTACAAATGTCTGCACCTTCTGAACTAGGCAAAGCCCATGGATTTATTAGTGTCTGTTGGCTAGCCTTGCATCTGGTCATACAATTTGTTTTGAAAGAAAGAGCTTTTTACCTGGAAAAGCAATGCACCCAATCCTGCTAACGAAATGGCTTTTAAATATCTACACTTTACTGGGAAAGAGGGACCATAGTTCCTATATGAGATGCCCATCACTTTCTTGCCTGAACCTACAGGCATATCTAAACATGAAGGCTTCCAGGGCGATAGCGAAGGAGCCAGTCTCCACCATGCTCCTAAATTTTCATACAAGTCAGCTCAGTTAATCCTACCTTGTAATGTAGGAATAAACTATCCCCAGTTTTGCAGATGAATAAACTGAGACACGGACAAAGATCACATCATTTCCCCCAAATCACCTAGTGGCGGCGCCTAGCCTCCAGCCCAGACAGTCTGGCTCCAGAGTGTACATTTCAACCACCCCAACGGGCACCTATGCATGAGCAAGTTCTGTCAGTAAGAGAGGTTTTCCACAAGGAGATTATTTGTGAAAACCCAGCAGATATTCTACTTATGCTTGGTTATACATATGTGCCTTAATTCTTTATTTTTGTTCATTTACTATTTTCTATTTTAATATAATTGAGGTGTAATATACAGATATAAAAGCACAAAAGTATTCAGTCCCATGAATTTTCCACAAGGCATGTTTAAACAGTACCTGGATCAAAAAGCATCATTTCCAACCCAGAAGCCCCTCCTTGTGCCTCATTCAAGTCATCCATCCTCATTCCCAAATACTGTAGTTTTTCCTTTTGGTGTGAGGGACAAGGTATGGGAACTGTAACCTTGGCTTAGGAGCAAATGCTTTGCAAGTGAATTGCCTGGATTTAAATCCTATTACCCCCTTGTAAAAACTGTGCTTCCTTGGACAAGTTGCTTAATTTCTCTGTGCCTCGGTTTTCTCAAGTATAAAATGGGGATATTAAGAGAATCTGTTTCATGAGGTCATAGTGAGGGTAAACTTTCAGGAAATAGCACTTGTTGTGATGACCGGGACATTTCTCACACTATCAGAGTCTGACCATGGAGAACCAAGATTATGCAGACAGTAGAGTAAGACGGAAGGCAAGTGTGGTTGGGGAGGGAGGGTACAGAATTCCAACCCAAAGTGCCGTATGTGAATAAAAAAATCATCTCTAGGCTGGAGGCCGGAGAGAGGATCAGAACAGGTTGAGGAAGAGCAAATGAGAAAGTTTTCCAACCTCACAGAATCAAGTTTCCAGAGTAGAGCTATTCCTTGGAGCATTGCATGCTTTCCTGTTCATGCCCTGTATACTTGCACAGGCTGATGACGAGGCCTGAGCACCTTTCGACCCCCCACGACTCCGAATCATCTAGAATTGGATGCGTATCTTTAAACTTACAAAAGGATGTATATTTTTTTTTCAGTGCAACACACAATTTAATTCCTCCTGCCTATTATATTTTATTAACCAGGCCATTTTGAACACAAATGCCAAAATTTCTATTCTGCATAGCTTTTTAAGTGAAATAGAGTCTAGCGTTTTCCCATTTTTCATTTCGTAAAGAAATGAATTTTTGCATCACTTGAAATGCTTTTTGACCCATTTTATTTAGAACTTCTCAACACTTTCAGCAGTATAAATCAAATGTAAATAGCTAGTTTAAAACACAGTTTCTGAGATACCAGCAGCCTCAAGAAAATACACAAGATAGAAAACTTGCTGTGCAAAATTTCTTTTTTTTCACCCAGCTGAAAGAATGCATTTATGACAACATCTTTTTTATGTCTACATAGAAATGCCAAAATAATTAACTAAGGTATCAAAGTTAAAAAAAGAAAAGAATAAAAACATATTTCAAAAGAGAAATATTTTTTTTAAAATGACAAGCATATAATACCCACTTGAATGACAAGTTAACTACAAAAAAGGATTAACGGAGTTTCGGTTCCCAACTGGGAACCCAACTGGCATCAGATAGATTGAGGCCTGACGTGCTGTTTTGTTAAGTTAATAATTGGGTTTAGGAACACTCACAATGGATAAGAAAAGAGGAAAAGAAGCCCATGCTTGGTTCTTTCCCTCCCTCCACCTCCTCCTCCTCCTCTCTCTCTTTCTCTCTCACTCTTACTCTCTCTCCCGCTCTGTCCTTACATGCCCTCTCTCTCTCCTGTAGTTTTTCTTTTCATATTTGTTATGAGGTAAACAGACTAGAGATAATGGTTAAACTCTAACACACTGTGCAGTCTCAAGTTCTAATAGATCTTTTTAACGCCACAGAGAAAATGTTACTTACAGAGCTTTTCAACATCGTGGCCATATGGCTGGCCAGCCTGTCTGTCCAAAAGGAACAAAATGCTTCCTTCCTGGGTGGCTGGCTGTGGGCTGGAACAGTACACGATGTTCAAGATAAGAAAACGGAAGTTCCAAGCACTGAGCTTGTGTGGTTTAACCAAATGAGGTAAATAAGTAATGGACAGACAGGGAGAAGCCGCCTTATTTGCTGTCCGTGTCAGAGCCAGTGTGGGGATTTGGAGTTGGACAGCATCTCCCTCAATCATAAGCAGGAAGGCCTTGTCCCAGAAACGTAGCTCTGTGAAGATATAAATATGAGAAGGAGCTGCTCTGTTACCTTTTAGGGATATTGTAAATACCAAAGAGATCATTATAAAGTGATCCTTCACGCTGTTGAACTTGCTGTGAAAGATAAAGGAAACTGAATCCCTTTCTAAACTCACAGGTCCTGTTTGATCCCCTTGGTCCCTCCAAACCTCAGACAATTGGGCCCATTCTGTGCTGGTGACCATCTCTGTCATAGCAGAGGCCACCATGCATGTATAACGTGCTCAGCCTTAGTCCAGAGCAAGTCACCATGGCCTTCTGCTGAGCTTTGGGTTCCTTATCTGTGACATGGGGCTAACAATATTAGTTTCTGCATTGTAGGGCTTTCCTGCAAATTGGGCACAGAGATACCTAGAGGGTAATAGGCATCGTTGTTGTAATTAGCTCTGTGACTTCAGCAAGTCACTCACCTCTCTAGATCTCTAGTTCCTCATCTGTAAAACAGGCATCGTAAGACCTTCCTGAAAACCCAATGGAATGTAACTCCACAAGTTCTTACTACTGGCCACACTTCCTGTGTTGCCTATGTCCCTCACTCATGGAAATTGGACAGGGGCCAGTGAGGCTCTTGGCTTTGTCCTTTGTTCCTCACCACAGATATAATTGAAATTCTCCCTTACAGGCCAAGGGTCTCCCGTCAACTCTAGGCTGCCTATCTGGCTGGAGCCAGAATTCATAGGGGTCTAACCATCCTCCAGAGGAGATGTGTGCAACATGTAGATCTACTATTTCTTGTAGTCATGTTCACATATGGACAGCAATTATAATGGACCCAGCATGTGTGGCGCTCAGCAAGATGGAGAGTGTAAAGTAAGTGTACTACAGAAGCCACCCACTTCCAGAAGGTGGTAGAATGTACAGGTTTCAAGAAATGACATAAAAATAATGTAGTCAGGTTTGTGCAGTGTTTCCACCACTCTGATAAGCTTTAAATATCTATGCTGCAAAAACGTAATCATATAACTTCAATAATTCAACATGTACGCTCTTATATTTACGTTAAAACTGGCATTGCACCAGATAAAAATGAGTGGGAATACTCATAGTAATAGTTTATTTTTATTTATTTATTTTTTTGGCCTGAGGTGCAGCCTGGGGATTTTTTTCTTTTTTTTCATTTTTCTTTTATTATTCATATGTGATAGTAATAGTTTAAAACTTTAATTTTTCTTTACTCAAGATAGTATTAGATAGCAAATAAAAATTCTGTGACAGTTGGGAGACTGTAGAAGAAAGTAAAAAAATTTATACTGTACCACCTTTAGTGAACTTTTTTCATGCTTTTTGAACAAGGAACTGTACACTTTTATTTCCACTGTAGCTAGCTCTGTCCCTTCAGAATTTACCTTCAAAATAGTTCATATTCTAACAGACACTGAGTAGAATTTGCCCTAAAAATTTAATCCTTTGACCCATCTCCAACTAGACCAACCTATGTCTATCAATAATAAGTTCTCCCCATGTCTGTCTGTGCTGGAAGAAAGAGAAGTCATTCAATTCTGCCCTAAGATCTGTCTTCCCAAGACCACAGTTATTCACTTAATGTCATGTTTCACACTTCTTTCATTCTCAACAAGTATTTGTGTATTTTATTGACTTCACATGGGAATGATATAATGTTAAACATTTGCTTGAAGGAAACATTTGCTAGAAGCATACCTATTCTATGCTGTTTCTGACACAGCAGAAAATTCCTGCTGAAATGTCACGATTCCAGTGCAAAGAATACTGCTATAGAAACTGGAGGACTGAGCACTGAAGCAACTGCTGGGCAGAATTTCTCACCCACCTCCAGAAGCTAATGATTTCCAGAGATGGCCACAGCAAAGAATGCATTGGAACACTGGTCACTATGTCAAGGATCATGTCAAGAAGAGAAGGTCACCAGTTCCAAATATTTCAGAGGTGAAAGGTCGTTCTTATAAATACCGTGTCCTCTACATTCAGCACACCATGGTACGTGCTTTGTCACAATTTGGGGGCTACCAGCTGTCATCAAGGCAGATGCAATCCAAATGGAATTCTTCAACATCCACCAGCCAGGTGTCACTCTTACATCTTGGTTGACACTTTCTTCTGGGAGTGGACATGGGTCAGTTTTTTGTGCCTGAAGTTTGGAATGAACTAAGTTAGTGGTTCACAAAGTATAGTCTAGGGAACACTGGAGGCTCCTGAGACCCTTCCAGTGGGTTCATGAAGTTGAAACTAGTTTAGTATTATTATGAAATATATATTGAAATGATATTTACCTTTTTCACTCCCATTCTTTCATGATTTATAGTGTAGTTTTCTGGAGGGTATCTGGCACGAAGATTTCATCATTTGATGGCTAACAGAATGGGTATTCTTATATTTTGAAAATTTTAATATCTAATATGGTTAAAACTTCTAAGTCTAGCTCAGATAAACACAACTCTCTGAGGTCACAAATGTAAGAAAAGTAGGTATATCTCATCTGTTCTATTTCTTCTAAGACAGGTCTACCCTTTCTTTTCCCAGGTAAGTGATTCTCTATTTTCAGTCCCAGCAATTATGAGTGCAATTCCTTAAGGAGCACGCCATGTCAGCAACCAATGAGCACTTCACTAGCATAGCCTTGGTCACTTTGGGAAATGGGAATCTACAGGTATACACCTGAGGGCTTTGCAAAGTGACTCTTCTTCTAATATGAGCCACAGACTACCTTCTGTGCAATCAACAGCATTTTAAGTCTTTGCAAAAAGAAGAATTCAGTTTATATTCATTGTTAAAGTATATTTGTAAATGTTTTCTCCAAATAAAAAAAACAAAGATCAGTTGAGTAAATTGTATATGACATTGTATACTTGAAAAAGGAAATTTTCACACACACACACACACGAAACCCTTCAAGAACACATATGGTATTCAATACATCTGTTATAGAATAATGCATAGTTTTACCTTTTCATGAACTATGAGTCATTCTTCTGCCCTACAGAGGATTTTCTGAACTTCATAAATATTGATCATACTGCCTAAATTCTAATAGGTGATTTCCTCAACTATGAATAATAATTCTCAATCTCACTGTCTACTTTTTATATTCATTCTCACTGTATTTTTGACTACTATGGAAGAGAGATTCCATATAGATAAATACTTCTGATAACCACAGATTAGTTACCTCAAATTCTAAGACATTCATTTATCCATTCATTTATTTATTCATCTAAAAACATTGTTGGCCCATAAGCCATTAGTTCTGCTAGGCTTTGAGAATATTATGACAAAATAAGCAAAATTTACCTTCAAAATAGCTCATATTCCAATAGACACCGAGTAGAATTTGTCCTAAAAATTTAACACTGTCACCTTAAAAGTGGGGAGCCATCTTGTATATAAATGTGTTTGCATGATATCAACAGTATATTTGTTTAGCAGTACATGCATAAGTTGTAAACAAATAAAAATATGTATCTATTGGGAGTAGTGCCTCCAAATTTTTGCTGATGCATTGGGCAATAATGACTGTGCTCTGCTAACCTCTTCTTCAATGAAGGAGCTAGTAAATCGTCTTCATAAACACCTCCTTGTGCTCAGCAGCTGCCTGGGAATTTATCAGAACAATTAGAATATAGTTTTAGCAGGTCAAGCTGTCTGCGAACTGAGAGATGATCAACTTGAACTTTTGATTTTGTAATGAATCAAAGCCCAGACCAACAAGTCATTGCTGCCTATGTCAGGTTTCCCAGCTTAGTCAAGGGGTTAGCAGTTGTTGAAAGTACGATTCTGAGCCTGTGTTGCAGAGGGTGGAGCCTTGTGAAAATGCAGAATTTGGGCCTAAGTATGCAGAGTTTCAGGGGTCAGAATTTCCCAGCTAATTATTTCCAACAAACTCCCCAGGTGATTCCAAAGCATTCGGTGGTTGAAGAATCGCAGGGTTTGGGAAGATGGAAGGTTGGTCAAGTTTCAGCTCAGCATTGTCTCCTTTACACACATGGGCTTAACTTTTAGAGCAGGAACTATGGTATTGAGGACCACAAGGAAATCCTCAGGGCTTTCCAGATGCGAGGGCTGTTGAACCTATTGTAAACGGCTGTGGATTGCTGATTTTGCTTACTCAGGGACCACTTCCTAGGAGCTAGCTTTTTATCTTTTCCTTTGATGTCAGACTGTTTGCCATCATTTCTTACTGCCTTCACTGTGAGCGCTACTAATCTCTCTTTCCTCCTCCTTGTCCCTCTCCAATTTTCTGCTTTTAATTCATTGTGGACCCACAGACTAAATAAATGGTCTTGTTAGGAGTGTGTGCTAATTAAGAGTCAATTAGACCTAGTTAGAGTACATTGCTGGGTGACTGGTGTTTCCGCTGTTTGGAGCCTGTTTTGCTTCCTTCCGGCTTTCCAAGCTGAATTCCAGAAGGCTGAGGTTGAGCGATGCCTGACCTCTGGTTAAGTGGGGCACAAGGATATTTACTTTCTTGTCACATTTCACTGCTGTCAAAGCTCAGAGAGTCTGGTCAGCCTCTGTAGAAACCAGTATACTTAATAATTCAGGACACTTGGGTCTGATCCACTTCTCCATTTCTCTAGGCTGAAAGTGATTTTACAGGAAGGTCAGGAAGAAGGGACCTGACCTAGGAGGCAGGAGGAAAGGGTGCACTCCCCAAAATGGACCCAGAAGTAGGAATCTTCCCTTCGGAAAGACACACTAATTTCTAGTTCCAGAAGGGTCTAGATCTTTCCCTCTTACTGCTGCTGGGGAATCTCAGCCATGACACCCACAAGGATGCATCTGGCTGGGAGATTGGGACTAAGGGATGGATATGAGAGGAGGCATCCCTCACCTGGAAGGCATAATATATTTAACGCTAAAGCTTATTCCATGTAAAAATGCTGCTATTTTTAAATATATATTAAAACAATATCCTTAGAGTCCAAACTTTATGATGTGACTATTAAATGGCATCAGCACAGTTGTGAAAATCATAAGCTTTTCATCTTTATCTTGTATTAGGGAATGAAAGTCATTTGTCCTCACGATGCCCCAGGATCCTTTACCCTTTCTTCATCTTGTATAAACATACAGTGTTTTGAATGGACACAGGTCTTCTGTCTTTCTAAAGCTATAAAACGACAAAAATAAAAGCTAACAGAAACCCAAAGACAATGTTATTTTGTTTCATGGGGTGCTGTACTGTGTGTGAGCTCATGTCTTGCTTTTCCCAGAAAAAAAAAAAAAGTGTTTTTAGCTATATCCAGGACAGGACATGCATGACTGAGGATAAAGTGTGTATTTATTTTCAAAGGAATTTTAAGAAGAGACAAAAAGCAAAAAGCAAAGGTACTGGTATACAGTGAGAGATCATACCAATCCACTTTCAATGCTTAATTGCAAATCTGTTCCAACTAATTTCCTTATTGTGCCCACAGCTGCTATTCTTTTGTCATCAGTTTATTTTTCTTTGAAAATCTGAAAGGCATCAAGACTAGCCCTGAAAGTCATCAGAAGCAGAACTGGGGTCCCAGATGCTTCATTATTGGTCTTGTTTGCAAGCCTGTTTGGTTGTTTATGTCTTGCATTCAAATCATTTATTTTGTTCAAACCCTCTTTTGCTTTGAAAATAATTTTAGAACACTGGACTGTTTTTATCACCAAACTATTTGCCTCCCAGGGTCATAGGAACATCATGATTTAATCAGCAGCACAATTTCCCAGTAATCTCTGAGCAGACCTTGGTTAGTAAATATCAAAAACTCTAGAGCTCCAAAGCCTCTTTCCTAAGGACCCAGGGGTCTAAGTGTCTTTGTTGGAAAGAGGAAAATGTTGCTTGTGTGAAATCAAGTGATTTTGGAAGATTTTCATCTGTAAATCCCAATGTCACATGGAAAGGTTTGGAATTTGCCAAGGCTTTGCTTTCCCAAAGTCAAGAAAATTGGCTGCTAAAGTCAGTCAGTCACTGGTGGGCAGGGTACAATGGCTGTCATTAAAATGCATTATTAGCCTACCAGTGGCATGGCAGAAAGCTTTAATGCTTGTTCCCAGGAGCCAGGCAGATCTAGGTTCAAACCCTGACTTGGCCAAGTTAACTTAATCTCTTGAGACATGCTCCCAACAGTGAAGAGAACCAAGGAGCACCTGATTTCTACAATGCAAATTACATCAGCTCAGGCTTGGACAGCACTAGGCAAGAAGGCCAGGCATGCACTCAACCCAAGAAATGAGAGCTATTTTTATTGTTGTTTCTTGGAAGTAAAAGAGCTCATTGTTAGGTTGAGTATTTCTGTTTCTTTTCTGGCTAATAACAGTATTGTGGGAAACAATGTAAGCTGATCTCAAGTGAAAATTACTATGTTAACTGCTATAGGTAGGGTGACCATATAATTTGTGGTCCAAACCAAGACATTTTGCGAATGAATGTATACATTATTTATAATTATTCCAGGACATTATAAAACCTTATATATTTTTTAGTTCAATGCTCTAGTTTTACAGAGGAAGAAAGTAAAGTTCAGAGTAGCAAAGTAACTTATCCAAGATTACACAGCTAATAATTGAAAATCGAGGTCTGGAATTCCAGTTTTTTAAATACTAATTCTAGTAATATGGTTGAGTCTTGGGGATATCTTAAGCCAGGCCAGGAACTACTCACATTCTGAAAGGGTCTTAAGCCATCCTATTCTCATTTTTTACTCTACTTTACCCCAGAGCGGATGACAGTCTGAATAAAATAATCTGAAAAGAAGGCTTGTCATGTTTCTAACTAATTCCCTCGTGGTATTGTTCAAAGTCATTTTCTTTTTATTTATTCAGTTGTGAATCGAGAGAGAGAAGAGCAGCTTCTCCTCCCTTCTATAAAGGACAGTCTCCAAGTTTGCTCTTAATTATTCCTTGTTCTATTTTCCTTTGGGATCAGTGAGCTACATTTACTTCTTAACCAGGGTGCCCTTTCAAACCACTTTCCTGAAATATTTCCCAGGATCTACTTGTGTCTGAACCCCCAGGAAATTGCACATGTCAATATACAATACATCTTTAGTCCCTGTTAAATATATGACACATGTAACACTGTCATGAATAGATCTCAGAACCTCTCACTTTAAGAGATTGTGTTGTATCATTTAGACAAGGAAACATTCCATGTACAGAATTTGACTTTTAAAAGACAGAGGAGCTAGTTGATCAGAAATCACACATGTCAGGCCTTGCTCAGTCCATGGCCACCTTCTCTCTTTAATGAAGACCACATTTTATATCAATGCTCCTAGACAAATGCAAATGTATTTGCTCCATGCAAGTGTATGTAGATTGTTTATTTAGACTCATGCTTTTCTACATCAATCTTGGCTTTCCACTCTTCTCCACATTTTTTTGCCTTGAAAGAGATAACACTGTTATTCCTGTCATATCTCTCTGGATTTTATGATCTGGCATGCCCATAAAGATGACAGGCCTGGTGTTTCCTAGGTAGCAGCCTTTGCTCCTCTGGTGGTTTTCGTAAAAGTAGAGGATCCATCAAAGTGGATGCTGTGGGATGGGTCCCATGCTTTCTTCCTGAATGTTGGTTAGGATGAGCAAGTACTTTCTCAGGCAGTTAGGAAGCTTCCAGAGCTACTGAGCAATTAGTCATGTACTCTATGTCTCCATGGTGTGTTTGTAACCCACCTGCATTTATCTTAAGGGCTAAAGATAATAAGGATCTTCTGCATTTCTGATTAAAAGCCCATTTTTGGAAGAAGGAGCTATCACATGTCCTTCCTATGCTATGACTGTGTGTTTACTCAGAACCTAGTTAGAAATGGAGAACTCAGAACTGTGCAAGCAGAGAAGATAGCTGCTTAATGATACCATTTATGAAATGATCTGAGTCCCAATTAAAAGCATACTCTGATGTCAGATTGATTTGATTTTGAGCCCTCTCTACCGCCATGTGACCTTGGGCAAGTTACTTGACCCTTCTGCCTCTAGATTCCTCATGTGTAAATTAGGAATACAATGTCTGCCTCATAGACTTACTAAGAAGATCAAATGCAAGTCACTTAACATGGTGATCAGAAGTACAAAAGAGAATAAAGCAATGGTTTCATTTTTTATTTAGTACAATGAGAAAAGGTACCCGATTTATGTATCTACACACAGGTATCTACACATACATATATAAATACGTGTATATATACAATTTTTTTGATAGAGCACAAAGATCAGGCAGCAGAGAAATTCAGGCAGTGGGTTAAGGCCGAGGACAGTGATTGGGGAACTGAGTAGCAGGCACAACCAGAAACAGACGTGCTGTGGACGTGACTCCACAGTCTAAACATGAGCAAAAGGGGCAGTAGGAGGGGAAGAACATACTCAAAACTGCCAAGAGGGCTGGAGGAGTGGCTTAAGTGTAGAGCCCCTGCCTAAAAAGTATGATGCTCTGAGTTAAATCCCCAGTACAGCAAAAAAAAAAAAAAAACTCTGCTGGGATGTGGCTCAGTGGTAGAAGGCTTGCCTTGCTTGCACAAGGCCTGAGTTCAAAACCCAGCACCACAAAAATACAAACAACAATCAAAACTGCCAACGCACTCAGGATCACGTGGACTTGTCATCCAGGGTGGGCTTGCCTCTAGGTCCGATCTCTACAGCAAGATCATGCAGCATATCTGCTACTAGGTAGCTTCATGGAGGACCTCCACATCCAGAACCAAAGAGAGGGCATCCTCCCAGGACTGCCAGGTGTCCCTCCACAGTGAGTGAGCAAGTAGAGTGTATTAACCTGTGCATCGAACATTCACCGGGTCCCCCTTTACCCTCAGCCACACAGAGCCTGAATTCTGTGTGTTTATGAAAACCCAAGAGCCTCAGTACATCTGGTTTTGCCCTGCTTGCTCTCTGCATCAGTCCTCCCTCCATCCTCAATCTGACAGCTAGAAAAGCAGGGTGGGCTCAGGTTTCACTGCTGGCTGGGCACTGAGGCCTCCAGGTACGTTCAAACTGGTCCATTTCATGTGAAATCTTCCAGCTTGACCAAGAGTCACTGACCTTGAGAGCAGCCGTTTAACCTCCATTACTTGGTTTATATTGGTAATATTTACATTGGGAACTTGATTAAAGCTGACCTTTGGAGAAAGCGGAATCCAATATGTATTTGAAAACCTTCCGCCTTCTCCAGCCGGTGTCAGGCGTCATCTGTTTCACTTCTCCCCTAATTGGCCAACTGGCCTCCACTTCGCCGGCATCTACCTCTCTCCCTCAATCTGTGCAATGCTTTCCATTTGGATTTGTGCCTTGTCCCCATAGCATATTTGGGAAATCAATGGGGTAAGGAGCTCTGCTTGATTCCAGTAGAGAACAGTTTGCCTTAAAGATCCTTCATCACAAGCTGCAGAAAAGATACCAACTATTCCCTGTCCTTCTGCTCTCAGGAACCTTTCCCAGTGTGCAGTGTTCAGACATTTCAACCCCCACCTTCACAAGGACAACTGAGACCCTGGGGAAGGAGGGCCATTGACTGAGGATGAAACTCGTCTTCCTATATGAAAATTTTATCTGTATTGCTTTTCAGATCAATATGCCTGTAAAACTGAAGGGAAGGCTACTTGATAACATGTTTGCTGACATGTCTAGAAATTGCTCCTTCCCTCAAATGATTCAGATCAGCAAGTATTCGACAATTACCTCTGCAAAATGCTGGGCAGTCTGAGAGCCAGCATACCTTCATGGACCTTTAAATTTGAGGGATGTGTGTGAGTTTGTGTGTAATAGAAGAGGGGTCATGGGGAATTATAGGTACATAGACAGATAGTTTAAGACTCAGGTGATGAAAACTCTATTGGGCTGTGCATCACCAGATCTGAATCTGCCACAAGCTAGCTTTAGTGACCTTAGCAATCCCAGGGCTTCCAGAACCTCCCCCAGGAAAATGGAGGCCTTGGCTCAGAAGACAAATTAGGTAAGGTCCAGCTTAAACATTCTGTGACCCCACAATATAGAACAAACACATAAAGAGTGTCACAAGACTTAACGTGATGACACTGCAAATGCATGGTCAATTCAGATATAGACAATGGCACCACTGGGGAGGGGTTATAGTAAGAGCATGGGTGATCTGGGATCCTGGTCCCATAGTCTTAGGTTTATAGCTCCCACTGTGACTGGGCAGTAGGAGGCACAGATGGTGCAATATCCCCCATGGGATGGTTTTGCTTTAGAGATTAGAGGTAAAACATTCTATCATGGAAGATTATTTCTATGTCTCAAACATGTGATTTCATGTCATCCCTGCCTCAGCCTTGTGAAACTGTAATTATTGTTCCCATTTTCCAGGTGAAATTGGAAATAGAGAAAATTAACTTCCTTTGGTAAAAGAGAGGATAGAGCCAAGATATGAACCTGGCTTTGTCCAGTCTAAAACGCCCCAGGTGATGTTCACACAGTCCTGGGTGCCGTCGACTCAGAAACTAAGAGCTCAGGGTCAGACTGCTGGTGCTGGACCAAGATAGTGCTTACGTGGAGGTGGATTGCAGAGCTAGATGCCATTCCTGCACACAGCAGAGAAGATCAAACTATTGGGAATAATGTGATACATTTTTAAAAATTTTCAAAATAAAGTTCTTTTTTTCCCCTCCTTTTTCTAGCCAAAGAATCTCTTTCCCTTTATCTAAACAATCAGAGGATTTGGTTCTCTCAAATCCCAACCTTCTCTGTCTGTGAAGGTTATTATTGGTTTGGTTAAACAAAGAACTTGTTTATAATAGATATAATAGATGATGGAGTCATTTTGAAATTACACAGTTGGTGTAATAAAAGCAGTTAAAACCTTATTTAAAAAATGTCACAGTTGGTCAAATGTATTAATGGCATATGGTTTAGTTTTCTTTTTTTTTCAACAGAACAATATGTTCATTCTCATTTTACAGAGTGAGTGGAGGATTAATGGAGCAAGATAAACTTTCTACTGGGTTTTTCTCTAGACAGCCTACACTTTCATTAACTGACTCAGGCTTTATTTATCCATTTCTGTGTCTCGTCTACCCTATCTGCCTCTCTTTCCCATAGTACCCAATTACAAAATTCCTAAAATTCTAGGTAATATAAGAGATAAATATTATATCATCTAGAACATGTTTTTGAAGGAAAAGTTAATGAAGAAATTGCACACTACATAAACAAGAGACTCACAATTGGCAGGTATAATTATTTTTTATACTATTGATATTACCAACTGTAATAATAAAGTCAAAAAATGTGCCCCAAAACATAATATTCCAGCTGCATGCAGACATCATCCCAGCCAAATAATTATATTATTTATCTGCTCTGAAATCTTTCACTTAGAGTTACACCTTTCTTGAATTTTCCCTATTAGAGAATGGTGTGGTTGTTTCCTGAAGATAATGCATGGTCTGAAGTTTTGAAATCCAGACTCACCAACCTAGCTGTACCTGTTCAGGTGTGCTATCTCAAAACTGTGTCTGGACTTTGCCTGCAGCTTGGAGATGCCACCTCTAATCTACAGCCCTGCCATGAATTTGTTTTTTTGTCATAAATGAAGCATGGGGCTGTGCTTTAATTTTCCTCACTGCCCTCTGTCAAGTAATAACCATAAATATTGTCCTGAATCATTAAGTCACAACCTGAAACGTGATCCTGCCCAGCTCCCAATCAGACGGCCATCTGGAAGATGAAAGAAGTCTATTTGGGATTTGGAATGATCCAGACTCTAATTTGTAGTAACAGTCTTAACAGGCTGTTTCAGAGACATTAACCAGCAACTTGTCTTAGGTTCTCAAGGCAGGCATATTGTCCACAGTTGGAGGCATTTGCTTCAAGCAGAACTGTGAACTGTGACCACTGCAAAACTACCAGGCTCACTGGCTTTCAATCAAATGCCACATTCTTCTATGGACGCTAGATTTCTACCCGAGGGCAAGAATATATGCATAGACGAATGCATGCATAATATATCTCCAAATATTCTCTGTCATAAGGAAAGCAAACATTTCAAGAGAGGAAAACAAATTGCAGCTTCTATAAGCAAACAACAATGCAACATGATAGATACATAATTTTTCCTATCACCCCGAGGTTATGTTTGCAGAGAAAATAAATCGTACTCCTATTTTGCTGTAGAAGTAATTTTGTAAACACAAAAAGAAAGTCATTATCTAAAGTCTGGAGACATGCTTAAATACCCATATACATCTAATTTAAAGGACTACTGGCCAACCAATAGCTTAAATGTCCAAATTTCTTGATTAGTAGAGGAGTAAGCCATATCAACAGGAGATGCCTTTCCAAGTCCACTTGACTTTGGATCAGAAAGGTAATGAGAGGGCTGGTGAAGTGGCTCAAGTGGTAAGAGTATCTGCCTAGCAAGCTTGAGACCCTGAGTTCAAACATCAGTTCCACCAAAGGAAAAAAAAAGAAGAAAGTCAATTAGAGAAATCACCAGTGAAAGATCATGTTTCCT
This sequence comes from Castor canadensis, assembly GCF_047511655.1. Lineage (NCBI taxonomy): Eukaryota > Metazoa > Chordata > Mammalia > Rodentia > Castoridae > Castor > Castor canadensis. The sequence goes on from NC_133387.1 coordinate 85,039,467, forward strand.
TACCATGCTGCACTTAACATCATTCTGCCTAAACCAAGTGTGCTGAATTTGAGTTTTAAGTATTACAAACGCTCTTAAAAATTATAAAGTGTTTACTTATAAATAAATGTTATTTCAGGCAGTGAATGTGTCAATGGTGATTCTGAGCCAATCTAAATCAATGCAATAGGCAAATGAGTGTTAATTTACAATCTTTGGGAAAAAAATTTCATACCAACTTTCAGAGAGTCTCTACTGTTCCCTTAAAATATGGTTCAGCATCTCTCACTGTCAGTAATTTTAAATGATTTATTAGTTATTCTAATAAATGGCATGAAAACAGATTAAAAGAAATCTAAATGCGTCTCTTAGCCCTATTTGATCCCAATTTGAACAAATCCATGTAAAGAAAATTTCTGTAATATGAAGGAATCATAGAATTCTGACATGGGCTGAGTGTTAAATCATATTAGGGAATTCTTTACAGATCCGATTGTTTTGGGACATTGTAAAGCCCTTATCTTTAACAGATACTTAAACTTAATGAGTGAAATGACATGGTGCCTGAAATTTGCTTTTAAATACTCTAAAAAATAAGTGGTAGATATAGAAGAAGCAAGTAAATAAAATAAATAATAGTAGGTAGATGAAATAAGGTTGGCAAAAATATTTATAATTAGTAGAGAAGAGTGGCTGATATGATTCATTACCTATTTTTACTTTTATCAATGCTTGAAATTTTCTATTAAAAAAAAGATCTTAAAATGTATTGATTAGGAGCCTATAGCAATGGTTCTCAGCCAGCAATAATGCTACTCTCCTGGCCCCAGCTTCCCCTCCTACATCAGGAGACACATTGGCTGTTACAATTGGAGTGGTAGGGTGGTGCTAGCGTCTAAGGCATAGAAGTCAGGGGAGCTGCTGAACACCTGCAATGCACAGGGACAGTCCCAGAACAGGGAATCCGTCTCGCCCAGATGTCAATCGTGTTGAGAAGTGCCTTTCTGGGAACAGGGTGGTCCTGGTGAAAACTCTTACACACTGAGACTGAGGCAAACTAGACAAGGAGGGTAAGAAGCAGGAAAGCAGAGGTCTCCTCTGGAAGGGGAACTTTGGACACACCTGGCCAAGGACTACTTCACAAGCCCTCAGAAGTGTGCTGCTCTTGGTACTATGAAAGGCTTATGGTACTTGAGTACTTTTGCCCAGGGGAGTTATCAGGAGGACCAGGAGAGCTGCCAACTCCATGTCAGAGTTCTCAAGTGAGTCCCAGCTGAGGGGCAGTTTGGGTGGTCCAGAATTGGTACTTTCCCAAAACAAGCAGGAGACACTTGTGGGCTCCTGCTAACTTCCACTGTGACTCTGATGTCTGACACCCAGGCACTTCAGAGCTTAGAGAACTCATTAGTGTGTACAGGAAGGAAGCTGTATCTGGGCAGAGGGGGTAAAAGAGCCAATGGGTGAGATGAGGAGAGTTAGAAACCACCTACCCTGAGGGATTCAGCAGAACCAAGAATCAAACAGGAGGCAGGACTCAGGCCCTGCACTGGCCGGCTGTGTACCTTGGACAAATGATGAATGCTTTGTGAGTGGATTTCAGTGTCTCTAAGCAAGGGGTTAGGATCAGCCAGACCTGGGTTCAGATCCTGACTCTGGCACTAACTAGCTGTGACCTTGAGTAAATCACTCATTGAGCCCCATTGGCATTATCAACTAACTGGTAAAAAAGTTTCCTTCCTTGCTTTGCCATGAGAATTAAACAAGTGACTACTTATGGAATCCTGGAATCAGAGCCCCACACAGGATTCAGTGAATGGTAGGCATTATTGTCATTGCTGTCTTCCTATGGATAAGCCACAGGCTCTGCTCTGTTTCAGCACAAGGTTGCATAAGAATCCATGAGGTCACCTACACACAGAGAAGTGCAACTTAGGCAGAAAAGCCTCATAGAGACAATAGGTGGTCTTCTCAGAGAAGACAAGACATTCCCTTGTCCTCACTCCTGAGATCAAGGAGAATCCCATTGGAACATCCACTGATTTGAGGCATCTGTTAAATTAACCAACATTCTTCTGGGGGCAATAACTAGAGTGAGGATTTCTATTTTCAGAGAAGTTTCATGCCATTGGGAGCTACTTTCTGTGCATAAATACCAGCAGAGAACCATCTTCTCACATAAGGGATTGTTGGAACCAATGGACCCCTTGGGTAGAACTATATTTTGTCATTCTTATATTTCATATCTATTATCCTTCTCTCTGTCTCATTCCTCCCTCTCCCCAGCTGACTATCTGAAACAGAGCCTATCTTCATGCATATTCACTGGGTGAGTGGGTTTTGTAAATATTTTAAACAAATTGCTTGGGCAACCTGGAGAATGAGACTCAGTGTTGTATGTGTAACCTTCTCCTGACCCTAGTCCTAGGAGACTCCAGGGACACACAACAGACTTCCCATGATGCACAGCTGTTTACCCAAATCTCTTCAGACCTTTCCACTCTGCAAACCACAATGAGACTCTCTGGAGAGAAGTAACCTCATGGATTGTTGACTCTTCCCCACTTCCTGTGGGGCCAACTCCAGCAGCATGGCAAATGCCACCTCTGTGTTTTATCCTAAGACCACTGAACTGCTCACATAGAGCTGAGCAGGGTATAGAAAACTGCCAAGAGTTGCCATAAAAGTCTGCAAATATCTTCTTTTCAGTCTGCTGGTAGTTTGGCTTAGCTTGGGGTCAAAGTCGGGTCAATGTTGAAGAGCTCCTTTTAGGTCACCCGAAGCTGGGAAGGGGGCCCTTTGGGTCTGCTTGATAAAGCCATTGCCAGTCTCCTGTCATCACTTTGTCCTGTCCCTTTGGAGGCTATGCTGTGAATGTTTTGCTTCTCCTGATGTTAGTGAAGTTCTGCAGTCACTGGCCTGTGGTGGCCTACTGCCTGCTCTATCTCTCTTTCTGTTCCACTTGTCCAAACCAGTACATGTGTGTCCACCTTCCTACTTTATGGCCTGTCTCTATGCTCACAGCAGGTTCATCTGCTGCACATGTTCCAAGAATGGATTCCTGTACACCTTTCTGGGGTTTTCTTTCAAGAAACAACAGAGAATGGGAACAACAGAGAAGGCTTCCCTACCTAATCACCTAAAGCTGCCTGGTGAAGCTGTTATGTAACCTTGCCTTCATTCAGCTCGGACCAGAAAGCTAGAATTAGAACCATGGCCTACTTAGACCATGGGAGCTCTCCACAAACATGATTCAACATTCTAGGGTCTTTCAAAGCCACAGATGCTTAGGGATTTAGGGGCAGCTGGTAAGGGATTCAAATGTCCTCATGATGAACTCCAGTGCACCCGTACATATTCTACCTTGTGATTGTGTTTCAGAGACTCATTTACTACCTCCCTTCTTGGCTTGCTCATGGCTCATGTATGTTGTTCCAAACCCAGCAGCACAATGAACCTCAGCCACAATCAGTCACCAGGCATGGTGCACTGGGTGAGAGCTGAACTCTGGAGCCAGACTGCAGAACCTGTGTGAACCCTGGCTCAGTGGCTTATTAGTTGGCCTCAGGTGAGTTGCCCAACCTCTCTATGCTTCCATTTCTTCATCCCTTGAATGGAGGTGATAATGTGACCTACCCCACTGGGTTGTTAGAGGAATCAAATGAGTTCATATCTGGAAAGAGCTTGTATTACCACCTGGCATACAGTAAGTGTTTGAAAAATAGAATAAATTTTCAGGGATCCAGTGTTGATTTTTCTATGGAATATGGGGCAGCTGCTCTAAGCTCTCAGATGGTGGGGCTGGAGTCCACTTAGAATATAGGTGCAAGAAACCTACTTGATATCCTTGGCAGTAGAGTGGTCCAGCACATTCCTGCCTTAGTTTCTTCCAATGTAGATGGGAAGCAATTAGAAGCTGTTTTACCATCTTGGGTTTTCTAACCTGGTTCTTCCACCAGACTGTCAGCTCCTTGAGGTCAAGCATTGTAACTATGTCTATTTACCACCATCTAGTATGGGTTGAAAAAACTATTGGGACTTTGATCAGTATATGACTATTGAATTCATTAAATGAGTCAGTCAAGGTGAATGTTACTCAGTGTACAAAGCAGCTGCTTTCTTCCCTCCTTGACTGATTTATCTAGTACCTACCCAGTGCCATTTTTCTGTATTGGCTTCTAAGAGGGAAATAAGATGTGTCACATTTATCTTACAGATAAATAAGATGTAGTCTCTTCCTTGTGAAGCTTGTAATCTGAATGAAACCACATATTCACTAATTAATCTTCCTTCTTTCTCTCCTCTCCCCAATAAAGGGCACTACCATCCATCCTGATCCTCAAATCAAAAATTACAATGCTTTTGTCACTCATCCCTTCCACTGACGACCCCCCCAATCCAATCCAGTAGAAGTCTATCTCTAAACAATGACAGCCTTCTTTTTGTTTTAACCTGTCATTTTTCTCTCCATTTCCATCACTAACTCCAACCAGCATTTTTCTCTGTGACTCTTTGGTCACCTGCTTCTATACCTGCCCTTTACAATTCGTTCTCCCATGGTAGCCTAAATGATTTCTTGACATTGTAAAAAGAATGTGTCACTTCCATATTTAAAACCAGTTGCTCCTCCATCATGTTCTTAACATATCTACCAAGATCATTGCTCTTTATTTTCCATTCAGTCCCTTAACAGAATCTTATATCCACACCCTTGTCATGGTTTCTTGGTGGAGAGTTCTTCACATCTTACTTTGAAGTTGGCCAAAGGAATGTTAGCTAAGGCTTGACACATGCATGGGCAGTGTGGCATGTTCCTGGTGTTCCTATGACCTGCCATGAAATGTCATGCCCATGATACACAGAAAATGTGGAGATGTGAGGAGTAGATTTGAAGCTAACCCAAAGCCTGAGGAAAAATGCCACCAACCCACATATCTACAAACAAAGCCAGCCTCACAAGTGCTTCTCCTGTGCAGATGTAGAGGGAGCCTGGGGCTCCTTGCTTAGAAGGCCCCTTGCTTGGCTTAATGCTTTTGTTACTGTTTTTTAAATTCTCAGTTGATTCAAACAAGGAACCCCACATTTTCCTTTTGTACTGGGCTCCCAAATTATGTAGTTGCTAAAAAAGAGAAATAAATGCTTGATATTATAAGTTACTAAGTTTTGAGTTGTTTCATTTATATTCTTTCTTTGTACTATCTATCAGCTTAGAAATTATTTGTTCACTTACTTAGTTGTGTACCACCGTCTCCTTTCAAATAGTGCACAAACTCCTTAACAGCAAAAATCTATCTTGTGTCTTTATAGATCTAGGTCCTTGTATGTCATGGGCTTGCAAAAAATGCTTGTCAAATGAACCAATGAATAATTTCTGCAATGTCTGGAATCAGGCAAGGTACTATGAGAGTTGCATGAATGATAAGTATTGTTCTGCCTAAAGCAAGAAGGTTTACAGAATGGGTGATGCTTCTGTTTGTTCCTGTCTTTTTTGTCCATTCAGAGTGCCTTGGTAAAATTAGGCACCTCTGTAAAATCAGGTTTCATGACATTCATTTTCCAGAATCTAGAAAAAAATTTACATGAAGAAAAAGAAAAAGCCACACCATCAGTAAGTTCATTTGCTCAAGGGTTGGCAGAGATGTTCAACCTTAGATTCATCCTTTCGATTTATTCTGGTAACATAATATCCAGAATTTTATCTGGACACCAACCACTCAGGTGAAGCTCTCTATTTCAGCTAGTTTTGCCAGCTGACTCGTTCCAGCCAATAAGATATGAGTAGAGACAAATTATATAATAACATTCATCTCACAGACTTGCTGTAGAAATGTAATGAGCTTATGACTGGACATAAAGGATTTAGAACTGTGTCTCCCTCATAGACTCATATAGACAGACCTAGAGATAGAATAAGATAAAATATTTCCACTGGAAAGCAATTGATTTTGAGGTAGTGTTATATGCGCATAATCGTTTCTAAGGTGGTCAAATGCTACAGAATCCATTAGTTATGGTCACATAACCTTCAAGATAAACAGCCTGGTTTAAGTCTCTGCTATATCTCTTCCAGCTGGGTGACTTTGGCTAAGTCATAGTCTCACAAAGTATTTAAATGTGGAATAGCCACACCCACTTCCTACAACTGTAGTTTGCTTAGGCAGTAGTGAAGTGACAAATACAAAGTATTTACAATAGCATCAGGAGCACAGTGATCTACCATGGTTTTTACTGTGGCATTGTCCAAAACTAACTGGGCCCAAGTCACCTCTGCCATGTAACCTTCAGCAGAGTTTCCCAATGACAGAGCTCTTTCTAATTGTCACCCACAGTCAACAGACCCAGTGGGCAAATAATTTCCATGCCCCCCCCCAGAGAGATTTCAATTTCTTATTGTCCTGGACAACTAAAGAATTTATAACAGCCCCCTGCCCTCAGTGTTTAGCATTTTAAACAGGGCTCCCTCAACAGAACACATTCTGTCTCCTTTCAGCCCAGTTCTTCCCAGCCAGGAAGAATATTGTGTGCACTTTATTGCATTTTCCAATGTGAGTCTGGTTCACAGCCTTGGGAATCAAGTTGTCCATTGGTTTCTCACTACAGGTGGCTCCTGGGAAAAGGCCTCACAGAAAGGGCTCAGACAAATCTGAGCAGAGATGTGGGCCCAACATATTTTAAGCAGGGCTGGAAATTCCCTGTGAGCAAATAGGCAATGGCAAAGGTTCATGAGAAAGAACATTTATATGGGCAGATTCAAGAGACTCCCCAACCCAGAGAGGGCAAGAACAGAACTCATGAGAAAATGGGATAGGAATTCAGCCTTCATGCCTCACAGCACTTTCTGATGTTAACATATTTCCTTTCATTTTCTCCCAGATAGCAGTAAAAAGTAGCAAGAACTACAAGTCTCATTGAACCCAGGCTGGACAAAACAAACTCTCTCAGCCCCATGATAGATCTTGCATCTTGGCCAGCACAAAAAATATTTGAAACACAATTCGGGAATAAGTCATTTTATTCTCCACTGGCCTCTATTATTGAATCAATAAAAGTTCTCCATTTTAAATATATATACTTGTCTCCCAAAAATAATGCTCAGAGTGTTTTAAAAATAAGTTAAGAATATTCCTCAATTGCATATCACCCAGCTTCTAAAGAAAGCAAGAGGAATCAGCTAGCACTTTGACAGAATGTGACTGTGGGTCTCGGATCTCTTGGCGTTCTTCTTGTGCAATAATAAAGGCACTAAATTCCCAGGTCAGAGGCCCCAATTCACAAAGAAATAATATCAGTTTATTATTTCTAATCTTATTAAGTTAGAAAATAGTCTTGAGACGTAATGTCATCCCAGAATGGCTAAAGTATTGATTATGTGAGGCGGCACTCATGGATAATTCAAGGAGCCTGAGTTCATTTAATTTCAGTAATTTTTAAAGCATTCCAACAAATTTTCTATAAAGCAAATAATCCTAAATTATTCCCATAAATAATGTAGATACATGGTCTGATTTACTTCATATTTACCAGTTACATACTTTGCTTTATGAGTTAGAAGAAAACACATAATTTTAAATCCTGTTTTCTTAATCCCCAGTGTCTTCCTCAAGGCAAATAGGCCTTTTAAAATATATATTGCAATTCAAAAAAATTAAATGTGGACATTATCAAAATAGGACTTCTGACAATCCATTGATGCTGTCATTTTCTTGTAATTATATTACAGCCAAAGCTGGACCTTCATAACTCTATGATTTGAGATTATGCAAAAAAAAGCATGGAGCCCAGCATGGCAATGCTGACCTGGTGCCACTGGACTGAGAGTGTTAACCCTGCTGGAGCCCATCCATCCTCCTCTCTTCTTAGAGGGAGAGCCAGAAAGAGGCCTCAGTGTCCTCAGCCATAAAAACATACTCTCCCTTTACACTCAAGAAAAGTGATCCCAGCTTTTGGTGAGTGGGAAGCCCAGCTTCTCATGCCTACAGCCTAATTTAGCAATTAATGAACACCTTCTGGGTACAAAGACAGAGGCTAGGCTCTGAGGAATACCAGATGACCAAACTGTATTTCTCTCCTTTGAGAAGTTCCCAACTTTATGTATGTCTGGATAATGAGGCTTGGGAAAGTGATGTCCAGGTGGCGAGAGGCCTCTTCTCCCTGAACAGAGATTTCCAGGTCTAAAAGATTCTCTACTAGTACCACTACCACCAGTTATGGCATGGTTTCAGTGTTTTTCTTCCCTTCATGTAAGCATTTGTTTTTTCATTCATCAAGAAAATGTCCCATATATATACCAAGCAATGGGTCAGTGAGAGGCTTAAAATCTAGTAGGGAATACAGATAAACCTGAGAAAACAGGCACTGAATGATACATTGTATAAGAATAAACACTTGGTCCTACAAAATCATGGAAGACTTTTTGGTGGAGGTCTCCAAATGTGATAATACATAAAAAGAGAAAAAGAAATGGGGCATGACATTCCAGATGCCGAAACAGCATTGTATGAAGGCCCAGAGGTATGACAGAGTGATACGGTGGGAGATTTCTGAGTGGTATGTTGGAAGCACATGATGCAAACAGGTAGGAGGCAGAACCCAGGCTCCAGCTCCCAAAAGGCCTTGCATAAGGTGTTACGGAGTTGGCATCATGGTTGACTGGCTTGGGTTCAGCCTGAACTCTGTCCTCTCCACTGGTGTGCCCACCTTGGCCTGTGTCCCATAGGTCAGAGAATCTAGCAGCCTGTCCCTTATCTCTCACTTACTTCTCCCCAAAGTTGTTCATTAGACTTTTCCCATCTCTGTTTCCAAGATGTTGTGAGCAATAGGCAAAGTGCCTCACACAATTAATGAGCCTGGAGTTACCGATCCAAACCTGAGACTCACGCCCTCAAGAATGTTTCCTCTCAGGATATTTATTAGCTCAGAAGACATGTGTGGGCAGAGCATGTTATTTAGTGACCTGTAATGCCTGAATAATGATCACAATAAATCAGACTCATTATTATGTGCGGGAGAGCTGGACGGCCCAACTGGCTAGGTAATGAGGTCTAATTTAATGCCCTTGTATTATTCTGCACATGTTTTCTGGGAAGTGAGAGGTGGGGTGGGGGTAAGTCTTGTGGATCCAGATGCCCTGGGATGTTCAGCAGTTACACAGAGGGGCTCATGGCCCAAACATATGTTAGGTTTCAGAGAAAGAGTGTGGTCAGCAATGCTGAATTCCTCTCAGTGGATTACAACAAGGCTGGTCCCTCACACTGGCTTAAACAGAAAAAGCTGATAGTCAGAGCTAATTATAACAAACAGCAGCATCCCGGGAGCTATTTCTTAGAAGTAAAAGGTAAGTTACACAGACAGGAAATGCTAGCACTACCAAGACATCAGAATCTCCATGAAAAGATATATTAGTATCTCAGGGCTTACCTCGTGAGTCAGGCTTCTCAGACAGGTCTATAATTGAGTCTGCCCAGAGTGTCAGAGTCAGGGGAGACAGTTTGTGGTCCACCCTTCTTTGAGGGTGACCAGCTCTCACTTATTTCTTGCTAGCAGAGGCCTTTTGCCACAGCAATCCATTACTGTGGTTTTTAATTCTTCATTTACAGTCTTTTCACATTGATTACCTACATCATTAGTTTGGGTTTGTCCCATTCAAAAGTCAATGAAGAGATCAATTTTAACCATATGATGTGCAAAAATTTGCTTTTAAAGCATCCTGAGACTGAAATCATTTATCTTTTGCCCACCAAAACATAATTCTTTTCTTTTCTTGTTGGATAGTGGAAATAAAGAAGGAGCCAGCCAGAGACCTTTGTGTAGGCAGCCCTCTCTAGCTCCCGATGGAGTGATCATCCACAAAACCTCCACCATTGCACAGCAATTACAAAGTGTAATATCTGTGTGTGACATCAGGGGCCAGACAGGCTGTAATGCTCAATGCTGTACGAGCTGTTTTGCTCTCACTCCCCTCTTCATCAGTTTTCAAGCCTCTCTTTCCTATCAGTGGAGTGTGGTTAAACCCAACAAAGCAGATTATGCTTCCACATGTCAGGGAATCATACGGCACATTTGGCCCCTATATCAAAAGCTATGTTGAGTGCAACTCTTCCTTGTCTTCCATATCAGCAAAATAACAGGGTTCTCATGCATCTTTCCTGAGCAACAGCCTGAGTCCAGAAAAATGCTTTCTCCATGTTACCTTTGAACTTGAATAGGATTCTTTAATTGGTTTCTCTCCTGAGATCTCTAAGCTCATAGAAAAGAAATACCAAACTATGGAAGATAATCATCCCAAGTACAGGAGAATAACTGCAGAAGAAACTTATGTGTATAGTTTTTTAAAGCACTCTGAAAAAACAGAAGAAGAACATTTGAACCCTTCAAAAATCCTGTGACTGGGGTTTTGTTTGAATATAGCAGGAAATAAGGTAAATGAGCCTTTGTTGTATGGCAAAGCATCCACTAATCAGAGTGGGGCAGGGATAAGTGTGTACTGGCCTACCGAGGCTACAGTGTTCTTGATTAGAAGCCAGAACAGTGGGATGGAGAGTGGAGTTCAGCAGGACTAGTGGAGTAGGATCTGTTTAGGGTTCAAAGGGAATATAAGGTGAAAAGTGACTGCAGTTAAAATTATCCTTGAAAATCACTTGGGATGGGATCCATTAAAGATGGATATAACTGCATCTCAGTTAAGTCAGCCTGGCTAGATTTTCTCTACCATTGAAATAGATGAATAGGTCTTCATTTAAGCTTGTTTGGGGACTAGTTGGCATGAAAAATGTATCCAGGAACACTAGGCTGGCACACAGTGTAAAAAAAGGCTGATGGACGGACAGGGAGAACAATACCATCTGCAAGAACAGCAGACTTATGCCTCCTACTCTGAGCACTTTGGCACAGTGGCTCTCGAACTTTAGCCCTCAACAGAATACCAGAGGCTGGTTGGTTACAGGACAGATTGAAGAGCCCACTCCTAGAGTTTCTGACTCAGTAGGTCTAAGGCCCGAACATTTAAAATCCATGTAATGCTACTACTGCTGGTAGTGGTGTCCAGCAGCCAAGAACTTGCTTTAGGACATTTTGTGGATAGCTGGGAAGAACTTTTTGCATCTACCACTTCCTTGTGCAGCCATACTGTCTCCAGTCTGCAGCCAGTCTCCCAGTAGTCATCTGTCCCTGGCCATGTTTTCTGTCAGCTTTGCTTCATTCTATTATTAGCCTATTTTCCCAGGTTGCACAGGAATAGAAGATGTCCTTCATAATGTCAAAAGAATTATATCACCTGAATTCCTTGCTGATTCTGGCCTTTGGTTTCTCTACCATTTCACCAACAGCTCCTAGATTTGGTGAAAGTCAATATTCTAATATGTAGGACAATGCTCTACTTTTGCTTCTTTGAAATAGGTTAGGTACTCTCAACGCATACATTTCTACCCTTCAGAATTAAGGAACCACAGCAGAGTAAATAACACATGTTGCAGAGTGCACTCAACTCAAGACAGAGAGTTAGAGTGTTTCCAATATGGCATACTAACCCTTCATCAAATTGGGAGAAGCAGATAAACTTCAGAGCATGTAGGATATATATATATCCCACATATATATATCCCATATATATATATGTATATATATATATATACACACACACACACATACAGCACTGTAGCACTGTGTATGTCTCCTATATGCTCTGAAGCTTATATATACATATATAATATCACATAAGTATTTTATCTAAAGTATTTCATAGACGAGTAGTTAAAACACACTAGTCCTTTACAGGTAGGACTTAAATATTAAATTCACACTAAGAGTACACAACTGAAATCATACAAATTGTGCGTTTATGATCTACTCCTTTCAGTGTTTTTTCTGTCAATGAGGAAACAGAGGAATACAGCTTACAATAAGAAAAAGGGAAAAGGCAGGCAGACTACCTCCCATCTAATTCCCTGGCTTAGGTAAGCTTCTCTCTCATGCAGTCACGGGAGCTAATTGAAGGGAATTTACACAGTGGAAAGAGAAAATGCCTTAATATAAAAGTTATTAATCTGTGGAGCCTCTTTTTCCTTCTCTTAAGCAAGAACACCTGAGCCAATGAGGAAAATTCAGAATCAATTTTCATCTTTTCTTAGGAAGCATCTAAGAAATTTTAGTTAGGATAGACTTTTGTGCTTAGCTGTTTGAATTTAAAATATATATGCATATATGTGTATATACACAAACATATATTCACTACATATATATCTAAAATATGATTAAATTTAACCCACAGATTTTTTTAAATAAAGGATTATTTCACAGTATTTGAATATGCGAGTATTTCCTTTGCATTTTTAGTTTTCCATACCTGGGGCTCAGAGAAGTGAGGGGTTCATGTGACCTCAAACAGATGTCACGTGTACTTGGTGACTATTTCCACGAATACTGTCTCCCAGGAGCACAGAGACCTCTGGAAAAGCATCTTGCAAGTTCGTTCCCATCTCAAGGCAACAAACTGACCTGATTATAAAAAGATCCAATCATTCAGGAAACACTGGAGGGAGGTGCTACAATAAAAATGTAAGGGTAATTCCTTCATATCCATAGTCCCCTGCCCTCAAAATGAGTAAGGAACCTGTGGAGAGTTTTTTTAAAGCAAATTTTCCTCCGACATTTTAAAGAATATTACAACCAATACACCCCATCATCCTTACTTTTCATCTTTTCCTTCCCTCTGCTTTATAATTAAAATGCCTAACATTCAAATTCTTTCCATTGTTTCCAGCTTGGTATGGGTAAAGGTTGTAATTCTGGGGTAGTTATAATTATAGACTCCATGCTCCTCTCTGTGCCAATTGCAAGCTTTCCAAGACTTTTATGATCTGGACCTTTGACATTTCCTGAATGAGCATCTCCAAGGATCACTGGCACCTGATTGTCTGGAGAGATGTCAGTCTCCCTATGCTTCAATCATTTCTGTTTGGAAAATCCATGGTGGACCCTGACTCATTTACACTACACATGATTCTTCTGCTCCAGACAGTAATCTACATCAAAGATTATGGAGGACTTGTAGCCCTCTTTCCTTCTCTGCCCTTCACAAGCTCCATTCTTCAACTCCTACAGGTTGTTTCTAGGCCTTATTTTATTATCTCCTTCTTTCAGAACATCTAAGACTAATGTCTGTATTGTTCAAAGTAATGTTAACTGCTCTATCTGAAGAGCCCAAGAATCTTGATGGTTTAACAAAATGGAAGTTTATTTCTCACTATGTCACAGTTCAGCAAGATTGTTCCTAATTGGGAAATTCCCTTCCCTATGACAATTTGGGGACCCAGACTCTTTCTATCTTGTTGCTCAGCATCTCCAACTCCCAAAGTTGTCCTGCAGGTCATTTCCATCCTAACCAGCTGAAGGGGCAGTAACCCTCCAGAAAACCTCAAGTGGAGGGTTTGAAAGGCTAGGCTCGGAAGTTGGTACAACTCTATGTCATTCGGTTTCCCATACCCAAGTCCAGCCACACAGCCACTTAGTTGCAATGGAGGCTGGAAAATGCAGTCATGAAAGCCTGAAAGAAAGGGGGAAGCAGGTTTTGGTAATTCCCCAACAGCCTCTGTGACAATGGCTTTTACAGCCCTTTGGGACATTCTATCACTGATGGAAGATGTAGATGGGATGTAAAAACAGTGACTTGCTATCTGCAGGCACTCTCCTAACTGACTTTGTGGCAAGCGGAATCCTGGGCTTGCCCATGGGGAACATATTCTAAGAGAAGAGAGGAATTACCAAGATATCATAACTCCTTTGTTACAACTAATATGTGTGCATACACTTCAAAAAATTAAATAGCTATAACAGGAAGTTAGGTATGCACTGTGAAAAGCTCAGAGAAGTAAGGTGTAGCAGGTGGCCCACAAAATTTTGGCACTTCTTTAGTATGCAGCTGGGGCTAGCATTTTGCTGTGGATCTGCCATGTCACCTGCTCGTCATTCTTTCCTTCTCTGGTGCACAGAGTCAGAGGGAGGTTTATCTAAGGAGTTTGATTTTGCTGAGCTGGGCAAAGCAATGGTGTCATTTCATTTGTTACCTACTGTGAGATGTCAGCACCATGCATGGAGTGAACCCAGGAGGTATGCGCATGCCCAGATGAGCACAGACAACAAAATGTTGGAAAAATTGTGAGAAAGACTTTTGTGGAGTAGTGACTATGTGATGCAGGGAACCCAGTGAGTTAACAGTCACCAGGACCTGGGGGTAATTTAATTTTTATGGCAAACCCTTTTCCCAACTGTTCCTATTTTGAATGTAACTTTATCTTGTTTGCTTTTATGAATGCTAAGAGCCGGAAAGCTTTAACACTGAGAGAGCACTCAGATTTGATTTGGTCATCTTTCAACCAGTTTTTGCCAATCCAAACCGGGTTTGGGGACCTCATAGAGGGAAGGGATCTGGAAATCAGAAGAATGTACAAAACACAGTCATCCCTTCTTCCCACAACATATAGGCTAAAGGAATGGTGAAGGGTCAAGGAAAGGGCTGGGTTTTCCCTTAGATTCTACTTTCATGAGAAGAGCTACCATTTGTGAGTTCACTCCTATTAAGTCATTTCTACTCCTAAACAAGAAAAAAATGGCTTCCAGAAGAGACTGGTGACCAGACAGACTCCCTCTCTCTCTTTCACAGATCTTTGACCCATAGCCTTCAGCCAACTTCAGAAATATTTCATTACTTAAATGAGAAAGCTCACTCGAGGTCTACCTTCTTATGGGGGACAAAGCATTTAGTCCATTTTGGGTAGTGTGTAGGACCAGAATCACTGGGAAGATTTCCTGGGATATCTGTGTACTGCAACTGCTCCAAACACATTTTAGGACTTGTAAAGACTTCTGGCTTTGTTTCTTTTCTTTTTCTCCCTGGCCTCCCATCTCATGTTCCTTTCACTGATTATTATCTTCACAGCCAGTGAGCAGGAAAAGGAAATAAAAGATGTGGTCTCCCTCCTTTGGCAAAAGGAGAGGGGCCTCCTCCAGATCTTTCTTGATATTCCCTCCTGAGAGGTCTTTGATTCCAGTTGATCATGAAAGTCTGGTTCATAGTTGACAAATACCCAAAATGCCTCTAAATCAGAACAGCATTAAGAAGGAGAATTTTGTCAGTAATGATGAACAGGAGAAACGTTGGAAAATTTCAAGTAGCCCTAAAATATGGTAGAGGTCTGAAACTCAAAGGCAGGCTGGGGTCCACAAAGCACTGAAGAATGAGATCCCATAAAGTGGATCCCACAAAACTGGGTACAGTGAGAAGGGACCACCACTCCCTCACTGCTGTTCATAATTGCCAGGCCAAGTGGGGCCCATTGTTGCCTGATCTCCTGAGTTTCAAGAGAAATGGAGGGAAATATATTTCTACATGAATCATCCCAATTCTGTGATGATGAAAGCCAATTCATATTTAAAAAAATACTTCACTGGCCTAACCAAACACATGTAACAATGGATGCCCATGAGCCCTTAGGTGACAACCTCTGCAAATAATTCTACCCCTTACAAATAATTGAGAGCCAGCTATTATAATAGGTGCCTCTTGTCTGTTTTTAAGTCTGCAGGTCCTAGGGCTTCCATGTGCTATAGTAAAATAAAACAATCCACTTTAAGAAATTATCACCAGGAGTATAGCTAAATAAAATTCATTCAATTTACAGTGAAAAGACTACCTTACCTCTTCATAAAAGTATGGTCTTTTTTCTGCATTTTAAATTATTCAGCATTGCTAGATATAGTTTTCATTGAAAAGGTAAGACCTCAAATAGTCATTAAAATCCAATAATTTGATCTTGGGAAGCCAGGCCACAAACATCACTAATCAGAAGCATTGGACTTGGGTGGAGAATTCCTCTCAATTAGATCTCAAGAAAGATCTACTGATTGATTGGAAAAATAGAGTTTCTTAAATTCTGCCTCAAGGGAGAGAGGAGGAGAAGATGTGAATAAAGGTGTTGAAAACCTGAAAGAAAGCAAAAGAGCAGTGAATAGCTGAAGAACCAGACAGACAGCCCTGTCTCGTTCAGGGAGGAATATGACTCAAGCATGACAGTTCCCCTGCAGGAGAGAAGAAGCTTTCAACAGGGGAAAATGGCTGTCATACAGCCTCCCTGAGTTTGGAGGTTGATTATATCAAACACAGAAGACTCAGCTGATGGATATGTCTTTATTGGAAACGGACTTTGCCTCCATTCAGCTGCTTTCCCATCTCACAAGCCCATCCAGCAGTTGGAAATCTCTAACATAACCCACTGGCCTGAATTCATGGTCACTAGAAGGTTATTTGATATAAGCTGATTTCACTATCACATATCTTTCTTTTTAATTAGTCAATTAAAGATTTTTATAAATCCAGGTTTAATAGGCTGCATTTCTTCATATTAAAAAAAATAATAAAACACAGAAAACTTGAAAAGAGTAACAGAAAAATTGATGACTCTTAATCATCATAAATTCAACATGACTCAGTTGATTGTCATTTTCTCTCTCTCTGAGAGGGACATGCAAAGCCAGGTACATAAAACAACCCATTCTCTCTTCCCTCATGAAACATGCCTCTACGTATTCATTCTAATTTATTTCCCAGGGGAGAAATTCTCTCCATAAGGCTTGCTTGCATTTCTAACGGCTGCAGTTGGGAATCTGGGAAAGCTGAGCTTCTGGGCTTCAGCTAAGTGAGTGACAGATACCAACTGATACCACATCAGCTCCTGTCCATGTGACACCCAGAACTTGACTGAGGCAGGCAAGAAGAACTGACTCCTCTCGTTCTTCTTTTCTTTAGAGGTCTGAGAACATTTCTGTCTTGTGTAAAAACCCTGATGTGGGGTTAAATTATATAATGAATACTCACTGTAACAGCAATTCTATAAAAAGTTTACAACAGGGTAGGAAATCCAGCATCATCACAGCAATGTAAAATAACAAACCCACCCCCCCACCCCCCGGAAATATACTAAAACATTTATAGCGATTTTTGTTGTTCATGGGAGATTTTACATCTTCTTTCCGCAACAAATCAAAATACACTGCCTCTTAACTTCATAAGAGGTCCCCCCAATTACTATGAAAGCAAAAATGGAAATTAATTAAGAGCACTTAGAGATTTACTTGGCTCAACTTTTTGATATTGAGCATCAATTCTTTTTATAATTAAAAGTGCATTTTACAATTTACACATTTTTAATTTATGAAGTAGAGTGTCACCTGGCCTCAGTCATCCATAGGGAAGGAAGGGGAACAAGGTGCTATGAATTAACTGTCCCCATGGCCCACTCCCTCATGCTCTGTCTGAGGGTCTCAGATGTGGACCCCAGATCGCAGCGTCAGCACTGAGCTACATTGCCTCTGAAGGAAATAAGTGACAGGTGGAATTCCTGTGTCCTCTGCCATTTTTAAAGCACGTCCTTGGTTTTCATGGGGTTGAGGAACATTTCGGAGAGGGAGTTTACCACATCCCATTTTCACATTTTCATCTATCTTAATTTAGATATTTGCATTTCTGGAGTCGGTGATTGATAGCCTCCAAACACATAAACACTCGCCACCTGTACACAATGCACAGGGGACTTGGCACTCACAAAGGCCAGATCAAGGTAAAAGTGAAGACAATCCTAAAACCCACTCCCTAGCAGGAGTAGGTCCCAGGATGGGCAATGGCCAGGGAAGGCGACAGTTTCTGGAGGCTGTTAGTTTGCAGCAAATTGTAGTTTTGTAGTTTTATCTATTACCAGTAAAGCCCCCCCATCCTCAAAAAAAACTGTAGTCAGTGGGGGAGAAAGCAGGAGTCCCACCGTCTCATTTTTAACAAGGACCAGCTGAAAAATGAAGGCGCACACCACACAACCATCTTATGTCTGCCAATTCATTTCCTGGCCCCAAAAAGAAAAAAAAAACAAAAAACCCCTCGTGTTTCCTCTTATGCAGGCCAAACATGGCAAAGCACCAAGGGAATTCTGAATGGAATCAATTGCACTTGTTACTAACTGAGTTTTCTTTTATTCTTATATTACCGAGGGCTGGATATTCAGCTGCAAGCAATTATAATGAAGAGTTACTGAGTAATGGTTTCCAGATTGCTCCATGATGGGGCATTAATTGAAAGGGACAATTTAAGAGCTTAGGCCATGTAAATGCATTTCTTATTCTGTCAGATTGAGAAATTTCTCGATGCAAAAGACTGAAATGCTCAAGACTGATAAAGACTTAATAATGCCCATTTCAACCAGCATTTTTGAAGCGAGTTTCATGTTTTTAAGAAAAGAGTTATGAAAATGGTAAACCTATGGGCTTGCTCAATCAGGAAAATGTTCTAAATAGCACATTTGCATGATTCACTCATGTTATAGGTATATACAGTGCATAAAATGTGACTTGATTAGTCTATTGCCTCACAAAGCCAGGGAAGTTTTTAGTTTTTTTTTTCAGGTTACATGCTATTACAATGCAGATTAAGTGCTCTCTCCCTGGCCTTCTCACTTTCTCTTTCATATGTAGATATATGAAAGCATATATATATGCTTTCAAATTTTAAGCAGCATTTTAATACATGTGAGATTTACATTTGTGCATGATTTAAAATTTAAAACAGCATTTTAAACAGATTTGCATGAATTTGAAAATGGACCTTCATAGAAACTAGCCATCAAGTCCATAATCAGAAAGATTTATTTTGTCTTTTTAAAAGTGAACTTTGATTTCCCCGAGTCCCATTAAATATTTTCAAAGAGGTTCTTTGATAAGTCACATTATGGACAAGTTTCAAAAGAAAGAAAAAGAGTTATGGCTAAGCAAGGAAGAAACTGCCCATCCCTCTGTAAGGGAAAAACAAAAACAAGAAAAACAGACCAGTAGTACTAGTTTTTAAGATCTAATTATATACTTCTGCATTAATACCTGTTTTATTTATGAAAAGGAACAAAAGAAACAAAGGAAGAGGAGGGAAAGAAACAAAGGGAAAGATGGATACATGGATAGATGGATAGATGGATGGATGAATGGATGGATGGATATAGATGCAGACATTTTTTAAGAGTTAAACACAAAGCTGAAAAGAGATGGCTACTACCACTTTTTCTCATTCTGTTTCCTAGATCTGGATTGCTGTCTGAGAACTGAACTTTTACCCTTCCTTCTGCCTTTAGCCTCTCTTTCCCCATCTGGAATTGTGCAGAGGAACTGAAGTGTTGATGGTAGACTTCTTGAAGAATCTGACATAAACCATGCCACAGACAGCAAAATGGGCAGAAGAGAGACATGGTCAACCTGGGTAAATTGAGGACATCCAATCAAAGAGAATAACTTTTGTTATTGTTACATTGCCCATTTTCACTCACTCATTCAGCAAGCCATGATGTGTCTTTCCTTCCACCTATCACTTCGAACACTAGCTAAGCACAAAACTAAGATAAAAACATCTTGACTGCTCATGGATATAGCTTCAATTAATTAGTAAATGCCTATACTATTTCTTGCATCAAAATCTTTCTTATTAGATTGGTTAGTTTTTGGATTAAACTCCTGACTCTTCACTGTGTGCTCTTCTTTATTTGGTGATAGAGAAAGCAGGTTCAATAAACATTGAAAAAGTCTGGTGGTCTTTGCTACTCACTTTAAAGTCAAGGTCAAGTCCCATGAGAACGTCTTAGACAGCAGTTCTTAAAGTCAGATGCCTGGAGTCAAAACCAAAACCACTTGAAAAGTGCTTGGTCAATTTAGGTCAGTATCGAGTACTTTCATAAGTAATAAAGTGATGTAAATTAATTATTCAAATCAACTGGTAAGAATCCAACATGGGAAGGAAAGGATTCTTTGTATTAAATAAGATCAAGGTGCCTTAAGCATTTGCATGACTATTGCTAGCAGATAGCAGGTCCCTTCTGATCCACAAAAATCTGCACTAGGGACCCATCCTTCTATTCTACTACCCTTTCTTCTCTTTTTCCATGTATGCTGAAATCTGAAGTTTCAATTGTAATATTCAAAACCCCATTGTTTATTTGCAATTTTTGAGAGGGAGAGGTTTCTTTTTAAAATACCCTGAATTTAAAAATAAATAAACCAAACAGGAAGACTTAGACAGGCTATCTCCACTGATCATGTGATTTTTTTCATTTTGTGGATTGTACTGATAAATTATCTTAAGTCACATCATAATTTTGCCAAGAAATGCAAGCATCATAGTGTGTTTGTAAAGTGTAATTGGGCAATCTTTCATTCAGTCTTTTCCTGGTAGCAGCCAAACTCCTGAAGAAACTCAATGAATTCCAGGCCAACTGGTTCTGATAACAGCAGATCTTGGGCAGGATTGATTTGGTCATATAATTCATTTATAATGCAGTTTAACAATTGTCCTTCTCAGTCCTCCATTTAGTTGGGAAAAAGAAATTGAGGACACATTCTCTTCTGATAACATAGATTATGCTGGAAAAAGTGTGGACAAGTATATACATGCATAATTGAATAATATATGAGCATGACTATTACTCAAAAGGGATATCATTATAACCTTGTATCTTGAACATAGATTTAAATAATTTCAACAGCTTACAGAAAAGAATTAATGTTGAATTCGTAGGTATGCAGTGAAAAGTTTAGAAGTTGATTTAGAGGGTTTTTTTTTTTTTAAGTTTTAAAGTGGCTAAAATGCAGATAACATACAGAAGAGACATTTAAAAAAAAAACAGAGTTGGCAGTTTCATGCTTACACAAAGCATTTTTGCTTAAATTAGTACCTGGAGAAACTACGATAATTCCTGTGCTTACAGGCTCCATTCAAGCAAGGCAGGAGCAACATTTGAGAGGGATTAGCAATCAAAAATTCAGAACTTATCATCACCACACAGCTCACCTTTTCATTTTGTACAGATCATAAAATACATAACACAGTCCAGACCCTTGTCCAGGAGATGCTCACATCCTAATTTTTAAAAATAGTTTTTATACACCATGGCTCTCTTTTCAATAAAACAAAGATTTGTTTACAGCTACAATTTAATTAAGAACCTTTTCGAAGAGGAAGAGGTGGAAACCAGGGATCTTGATTTTTCTTTTCTTTTCCCCCAACCAGGGTTGTTTGTTTATTGCTTTAATTTTCCCTGAAATAAAAATATACTTTGAAATGTAACATGTCATTATGTAATTTGTAGTAACAAAGTACAGACCTTTGTATAAGACAGCACCCAGGACCACTCCAGCTCACAGACTGTCCCTATGTCCACTGCTCCCTCCCGGATCTGATTAACAGCACCTGTAAACATGTGGCCAACCAGAACACTGGCCAGTGCACAATTTTAGTGGCCATAAAACTGCCAGCCAGATGCAGACACAGGGGTTTTATGCAGAAATCTTAATTTGAGGGAAATGATCAAAACTAAAACAACATAGCCCCAATGGGGATGGGAAAGGACTAACCCTCATTTCCACTAATCCCATCCCACCCCCTCCCCCAAATAGGGAGTGATAATATCACCACTGAAGGTGAAATGCTTAATAAAATGCCCCTGAAATATAGTTTTGAAGGGTCATGATCAGACACTCAAGGAGAAAAATTAAGCTGCTATTTTAAGGAGAAATTTTAATTTGTCTGTGTTGTTGGAAAAAAGTCCTATTTTGACCTCCCCATGATGATTTTCTCCATCAGCCTATTTTCTACTGGTCTAAGGAGAAGCAGTATGTCTTCTGATAGTGCAGAAGTCAATGGAGTTTTTACAAAGGGGCATTTTGTTGGCTTTTATTTTTCTTCTCATTATTTTTATTGCTCTTGGCAAAAAGACTTTTAGGCCCTTTGCATAATGGGAAATTCAAAATGTTCAACATAAGTCAAGTAATTAGTCAGAACAGTTGTTTTTTTAGACTTTTTTTCTAAAAAAGAATACTCTCACAAGATGGCAAACTTGGCTTTTCTGGCTTAGGATGGTATTTTATAGCTTACTTTAAAAAAATTGACACATAATAATTGCATATGGTGATGGAGTTCAATGTGCTGTTTTGACACACATATATAATGAGAAATGATCATAGGTCACTCTTGAGGCTATACAACACCCAACTTTTAAAACTTTCCCTTTTAAAGACTATGCTAATGGTAAATGAGGGTGGTAAAAATTAGCTTTAACAAAGAATCTGCTTCCTTTGTTACTGTAGGGAACTGGGCTTCACAGTAATTCTCAGAAGGTCAGCATTGTTCCAGTTCCGCTCCTTAATTTTGACTCTCTACCTTGTTTGAAAAGAATGTGGCCAGCCATGTTAGTGTGCTCTCATGAATCACCCACATCTTTAGTTTGTCTAATTGTGCTCATAGTGTTTATAGGAGAGCTTGTAAGAGCCTCCATATTTTATACAGGGTAGTTTTATGTTAAAGAAATTAATAACTAAACATAATGCAAGCTCCAAATAGAATAAGAAAATATATAGACACACTGAGCTTTTGTTTTTGTTTTTAAGGCACTAGGAATTACACTAACTGTTTCATTTAATACAACGTCCTACAAGTTGGGCATAAGCATAGCACTTATTTACAGATTAGGGAACAGAAGTACAGTCTCTGTAATTTGCTTCCAAACCACAAAGTGAGTGAGCAGCAGAGCTGAAGTGCCCAACAAGCAGCCTAGTTCAAGAGCCAGCCTTCTACCCCTGGAAAGGAGGACACTGCATTTGTCAGGATGCAGGTGTGCCTCTCCCTTGGGGACAGTCATATTGCTGAATGGGGCCTCTCCACACTGGCTCCATTTAGGTAGGAAGAGAGGTGGCTGGGGACTTGGAGAAGCATGCATTTTGGGATATGCTCAGCCACTGCTTAGTTAGTTGCAGTACCTTGGAAATGTTGACTCATGCCTCTAAGCTCCTGTTTTCCCCATTGGTGAGAAGGAGAAGCATTTACAAGATTTAAATGGAACATCATTTTTAACACCTAACTTAAAGAATGTTTTCACTCTTCTTCTCCCCCCCACACTTAGCCAGCTTCCTTCACCTGTGGTAAGCTTTGGTCATTATAACTTTACCAATATAACAGGTAAAATTTCATTTCCAGGGCATATATTTTTTAAAAACTTTTCTCATATTGAAAGAAAAAGGAAGGAAGGGAGGGAGGGAGGGAGAGAGGAGGAGAGAGAGAGAGGGAGAGAGAGAGAGAGAGAAGAAAGAAAGAAAGAAAGAAAGAAAGAAAGAAAGAAAGAAAGAAAGAAAGAAAGAAAGAAAGAAAGAAAGGAAGAAAGAAAAAGTTAAAGCAGAATATTTTGGTACATATTTGTTAAACTCACTGAGTCACACTGAATTGTGCATACTCCAACTCTAAAAACAAATTAGTCGGTACTCCTGCCTTTATTCTCCAATCTAGCAGGATATTTTCCAACACTCAGTGTCCAGGAATGTTCATTTCAAAAGTGTGTGGTCACTATACATGGACAACTATTTTGTCAGAGGCTGAAGAAGAGCAGAGATGTCAAGACTTCCTCTCCAATGGGACACTACCAACCTGTGGTTGTTAGATTTTCTCCATCCCAGCCAGCCTTCAGCCAGTTCTACTGGAATAAGGGAAAATGAGCAGGTCTACAATATAAAATACTTCAGAGATTTATCCCAAATGCTAATGAACTCAACGTTACATGACCTTGACCTGGTTTGAAAACCATAATAGATCTCCATGTTTTGGGGATGGTGGAAAGCAAGGGGATATTCTAAATGGAATTCTCAGATATACAGCTCTCCTCTGAAACATTTCAGAATTTTCTCACTTCACCCCAATGCCTCCCTGTAAGCACTTGTGCACAGTAAGTATTTAAGTGATAAATTTGTTGTCCATACACAAACAAGCTCCTTTTTTCTCAAAGCCTCTTGGAGCAGAAGCATATTCTACTTTCTCTCAAAGGTCCTACAACTACCTGTGCATTGGTATGGACCAAAGAACACTTTGATTCACAAATTCAAGCTATATTAATCTGTTCAAAGGAAGAAAGATTCTCAAATGAGGTTTCAAATAACCCTCACCTCTGAGACATTCCATGCTCACAGCTCAGTATTTGTTCAAGATGAAATGATTTACAGAATCAAAACTGGAAAAATTGGAGGGCAACTCCAGAAGGCAAGAACATGTTGCTGAGTCCATCATTCATCCTGCCAAGGAAACTTTTGCAGTTTCCACACTGTCGTGAGACATTGCTGTATCCAGGGCAGAGAAATCATTGAAAAGGTGGGAGGTAGATTGGCCACACAGCCAGCCTGGAGAAGCTGGAGTTTTTGGCAGGGCACTTCCACCCCAAAAGCAGACAGAGTCCTGGAAAGATGCTCACGTAAACAAAGCAGAGAGACAGCTTTGACTCTGCAATGAGGCTCATCCTGTCCCAGATCAAAGCCTGCGCCAGAGAGGCAGCCCTTCAGAACAGAATGTCCTTTCTGGAACATCCAATGCTGGGGAAGAGATTGAACTGGAGCCACAGCCTTGCCACCAACAACCAATGGCTTCCATGCAAAGATGTTCATGGATAGAGAACCTTAAACTGTTTAAACAACAGATGGATGCAAAGGTAACACAGGGAAGAAAGGTTTCTACATTGCCTATTGAAAGCTTAGGTCAGCTAATTAGAGTGAAACTTGCATTCTGCCAGCCCTTCTGTCTATGCAGTAGAGAAAGGAAATGCAACTCAGTACAGGCTAGTGGCTGGAACTCAAGCTCCCAAGCCAGGCTTCTGGGCACTGGCACCCCGCTCCACTACTTACCCTCAGTGTGACCTACGCCTGAGTTTCCTCACCTGCACAGTGGACCTACTCCAGAGGATTTAATGGGGGACTAGTTCAGGAGACAGCCCTCAGCTGTTGCAATTATTATCTGAAGTCACAGAGCCCTGGGTTTGAACCCGTTCTGTTGCTTAGTAGTTTTGTGAACTTGGAGAAATGACAACATTTGGGCAAATCCCCATCTGTAAAGTGGATTTTAACACAGGCCTTGCAGCATTGCCATGGTGATCTGATTTTATATGGCTCATGGTAGAAATTCAGTTATTGGCACCTCTGCTTATTACCATTTATGTTGCTTTCCAATGAAGATAAGTCACAGGATTGACTAGACTGGAAGAAGAGAAACAGGACCAGTGAAATTTAGGACCCTCCAAAGCCCCCAAAGCTTCATCCATATGCAAAAGAGACAGAGCCCTGGGAGTGGTTAGATCCAGGGTGTTTTAAATACACAACTTATTTTATTTTTAGAGTAAGAAGGGAACCTGGAAATGTTCCCAAATTGAACATCTGCAGGCAGATAGAATGACGAAATGTGTTAGTCCTGAGGAATAACTTTCTCCTGTCTTCTTGGAAAACATCTGGGGTGTTACCGTCCCCTCCACTCATTCCCCCCTCTTCCTACCCCAAATCTGACTCTTGGCTGAAATTTATCAGGGATAAATGGAAACACCTGGGAGCCAGATAAGGCCAACTGAGTGCAATCAGGTGAAGACCCCTTGAGGACACAGGACACATACCACTCTACATTTCTTTTTCCACTCCAAGCAGGGTGCAAACATGGTCCATCCTGTGACGGATGGTAAGTTCCACTTTCTCAATCATTCATTCATTCATTCAAAACAGTCTTCAGGCTCAGCTCCCTACCTGAACGAGTTCAGGGTCAAAGCCTACACCACCAGGTAAGTTAGATGATTATCGGTCCTGCCTAAAGCATTTCTGTGAAAAGACAATGTAAGAGCTAGTTCTATATTTTGTTCTAATCTTTAATTGCCCTCTCGCTTGTCAAGCCAAACTCTCTCCAGCTACATCTCATCTTTACTGAGATGCAAGACCTAACATAACCTTTTATATCCTGTGGCCATTCAAAAATATTTTTATTGCCATATGCA
Organism: Castor canadensis; assembly: GCF_047511655.1. NCBI lineage: Eukaryota > Metazoa > Chordata > Mammalia > Rodentia > Castoridae > Castor > Castor canadensis. The sequence continues at coordinate 85,065,299 of NC_133387.1, forward strand.
CTTTAATAACCCCAAATGTGAAAACTTTCAATCTTCTCTTCCTGTGTCCTTACACCATACTAGACTAAACAATCCCCATCTCCTTTAACCATTTTTCAAAGGTATTACTTGCCTTGCCTTTAATTAGCTTGTTCTATTTCTCTCAACTAGTTCCAGCTCTATGTAGCATTTAAAGACTAAAACTTGGTGTGAGACTTTAATTCTTGTCAAGAGATCTAGCTGCTTTTAAAGTGAGAATAGCCCAGTGTGTGTTTCCACACAGCCAACACCTGGGCCCCAAGCAAAGGTCCTTGGCATTTCTGGGTCTCAGTTTCCTTAGCTATCAAGTTATTTCAATGATAAAGAAAAAGACCAAAAAAAAAAAAAAAAAAAAACAAAAACCAGAAAGAAAAAAGACTGTGAATTGGCCTTGGTGAGACATACCAGCAGCCAGGAGTCTTTCTCAAAGAACTGAATTCAGAAAGACAAAGAGGAATTAGCTAAGTAAAAAGAAAGAGATGAGAACAATTCTGCCAGAAGCAAATGCATGTGCAAAGATCCTGATGCCCAAACATGTAAGATTCAGTATGAGTAGATCCCAAAGAACAAGAGGAAAAGGTGATGAAATGAGGTTGGGAAAGAGATGCAAAGAGTAGATAACACAGGACCTTTAAACGATGGCAAAGATTTTGACCTTTATCCTAAAGGCCCTGTGAAGATTTTTTTTTTTTTTTAAGAATGCTGGCTGCAGAATGGACTGGACACAGAGTAGATGTGGGGAGAGGAGGAGGGCCTTGAGGTAATCCAGGGCTAGATTGTGAAGGCGTGGGCTGTGTGGCATCTGTGCAGATGAAGAGACGTGGATGGATTTGGAAATGCACAACAGTGCTGACTGAGTCAACGGAGAGGGAGGCGTCAAGGATGGCTGCCAAGGGCCTGACGTGCTGGGCTCTGGAGGGCGGTGCTGGTTACCAGGAATGCTGGGGGAGGAAGGGGTTTAGGGAAAAGGTATGAGTTCAGTTTTTGGACACGCAGAGTTTGAAGTGCCATGAGATGGCCAAGTCGAGATGTGGAATAGAAAAGTGGATTTATGGTTGGGAGCTCGGAGGAGAGTCTGGGCTAGAGATATAAATTTAAGAGTCATCAGCATATAGATAATAATTAAAACCATAAGTATGGACAAGATCATAGTGGGAGGGTGTAGAATGTGAAAGAGATGAAGGCAGTAGATCAAGCCTTGAAATTCCCCAATATTTAACAGTTGGGAAGAGGAAATAAGTCAGAAAAAAAGACTAAAGAGAGTAGCAAGAGGTGGGAGAAAATTAGGACAGTGGAAGGTCAGGAGATCCAAAGGAAGAGGGTGTTTTAAGAAGAGAATGCCAACAGTGAGACTGCTAGACTCATTTCTACATGCTAACCTAAGCCAGGTGACCTTTCTATCAGACTTCCACATTTGTATGCAGTCCTTGGTTTTTCCAACTTGAAATTTTTCCATCTTTCCTATACACAACTGTAGCCTATTGGTACAAGTTATGACCCAACTTCTATCCAGTGTGATGAGTGTAGCAACACTGGGTTGCATCTCATTTTTCCAGAAGCTTCTGCTATGAAGAATGTTGTCAAGAATTAAGAAAAAGGTGAAGAGAAGAGAGAAAAAAGGAAGGAAGGAAAGGAAGGAAGGAAGGAAAGAAGGAAGGAAGGAAGGAAGGAAGGAAGGAAGGAAGGAAGGAAGGAAGGAAGGAAGGAAGGAAGGAAGGAAGAGGTAAGGGAAGGGAAGGGAAACCAAGAAAGGAAAGGTAAGGACGGAAGAGGAAAAGAGAGAAAAGGAAAGGGAAGGGAAGGGAAGAGAAAGGAAGGCTGAAAAGGGGAAGATAAATGAAACATTTAGTGATTATTGCTCATCTGATCACTAATATTTGTGTGCTCATAATAGGAGTCCTTAATTACCTTTCACATAGAGCCATCTTAACTTTTATAATTTTCACAAAGGTTGATATTTGATTTCTTAATCCACAGTAAAGTGGAAAGAACTTGTGGGCAGGCTTGGGTGGAGGAGGAAGATCACAGAGGCATGCAAGAATTGTCACAGGCTAACCAGTGGTCATGAGGAAGTAGATTAAAATCTAAAAAAAGCAGACAGCAGATCAAAAAAAAGATAGCAGTCTGAGTCCATTTAGTTAGTCATAAATACACCCTAGTCCTCAATAATCCTTAGGGAAAACATTAGCGTGTATTACCTATTAATGACAGAGTGGTCAAATAAATGTTAAATATTTGCTATGTTAAAATGTGGTCTTTTATTTCTTCTGTTCTTTGCATTTTCTGTAAACTTGCAGTTACAGCTGAAGGCTCAGGTGGACTCAAGTCAAATTTTCTGGAACGTATTTATTATAAAAAGTGATTTAAGCATCATGTTCTGGACGTTGGGCAGGTGGTAGGCTCAGGTATCTTCTGCCTTATCATCAATCATTAAGTTTCTTTTTGGCCTTTCTTTTATTAAATGGATTTTCAGTCCATTATTAATTAATGGACTTATTAATTAATTAATTAATTATTAATGCTGCCTGGATATAGTATGTCATTAGAAGTTGAAAACTGAAGAACGTGATGAACTCTATCACACAAATAACCTCATTTCTTCAACAAAGAGAAAAAGAAAAAGGCAAAATTGGAGGGGGGCAGGAAGGAGTACAGATTCAAAGAGATTTAAGAAATAAAACAACCAAATTCAGTGTGTAGGTTTATTAGTAAATAAGCATTTATGGATCAAATGGGAGAAATTTTAAAACTGAATGGAAATGTGATCCCATTAAGGAATTATTATTTTATTATTTTGGGAATGATAGCATCACTGTAATTATATATATATATATATATATCCTGTACTTGGGCCAGGCATGGAGGTACATGACTGTGATCTCAGCTAATCAGGAGGCAGAGGTAGGATAATCATGATCCAGGGGTAGCCTGGGCAAAATCATGAGTTCCTATATGAAAATACAGTAAAAGCAAAAGGGCCAGAGGTATCATTCAAGTGGTACAGTGCTTGCAGGCATTCAAGCCCCAGTACTACCAAAAAAAAAAAGTCTATATCTTGTCATGAGACATGTTGAGGTATTTATGGATCAAATGACATGATGGCTGGTATTTGGTTTCAAATAATCCAGTGTAGGGGGTGTTATGAGCCCTGGAGAGGCAGAAGGAGTGGCTTAGGAAGAGAGGAAACAAGCTCAGCCTGGCACTTTTGTTAAAACTGGCTGGTGGAGGAAGGGTGCTGTCAGTTAGTGAGACCCTATCTCAACCAGCAAGCTGGGTATGGTAGTTCATACCTGCAATTCCAGCTACATAGGAGGCATAGTAATCTGAAGTGATTACTGGGCCAAAAAAAAAAAAAAAAAAAAACCAAGACTCTACCTGAAAAATAAGGTAAGCATAAAATAACAAGGATGTGGCAAAGTAGTAGATTAGCATCTGCCTAGCAAGCATAAGATCCTGAGTTCAAAAAAATAAATAAATAAAACCAGGCTGGTGGGCTGGTGAGGACCTGGGGTTCACAGAGTCATGTTCTCTACTGTCAATGAAGGCTTGAGATGTTCCTAACAAAAATCATAGTTATTTTAAAGTCATTGCTCTTTCATCTTGTTATTTTGGAAGAAAAATTTTTGGAGATACATTCTTCAGCAGGATAGACTAAACATCATTAAAATCAGATTATTTGGAAAGCCAGACGGTGAACACAAAGGTGAGTGACGAAGAGGAGCAGCTGAGATAATGGAAGTGTGACGACCAAATTAAACAGGCCAGGGAGAAAGTCAGTGATTCTCACTGGAACACTAACACACTTCCACTCAGACAGCAAAGCCCGGGACCCCTGGGACCCAAATGCCAGCTTTTCTGCACTCCTGTTCTGGAAAAGAGGGCTCTTTGCCTGTGTCCATGAGCCTGACACCCAGTTTCTTCCTCTCGTCCCTTCTCTGCTCCCTGATTCTCTGCTCATTTGCTTGCTGACTCGGTTGTGGCAATGTCAGGAAATATTTGGGAACCCTTTGAGAAGGAAAAGAATTCCAGTGGAACTTGAGCTCTCATGGAATGCCTCTTCCCTTCCAGGCCATCAGCTCTTTCCTTTGTACCCAAGCTGGAGTTTCCTCTCCAGGTGCACTGTGGCCCTCTGTGTGGGCAGTGGAAGGCCACACACCACCCTCAACAGCTCTCTGCATGAGGGAGAGCGGGATGCCCAGGCAGCAGTCTGTCACTTAATCCTCAGGCATCTGAGAGCAAAGGCTGAGTTGTAGGTGACCAAAACTTAAGCTCTATCAGGCTGCATCAGCGTGGCTGGGAGCAGCAAGTTCACAGAACAGCTGGAGTCTGTCTGAAATTTTCTCCCTCCCTTCCTGTATTTCACTTATACTAGTCCCTGAGTTCAAGAAGACTTTTGCCCACTGAAACCTTCCTCCTCTTGAAGAGCTTCAGTGTCACCAATTCTAGGTCGTTCCCAACCTGCTCATCAGAGTCAAGGGACCCTTCCCTTGATTCCCACAGTTCTCTGCTTATAGCTGGTGTAACATTTGAGTTTCTAGAGCCTTGACAAGGTGATTAACTTCTCCAGGGCTGGATGGGGTCTCGTTCACCTGTGCGCCCATCCTTGGGCTTTCCTAGCCCTGGGTGTGGCCACATCTGCAGGGCTGCCATCACATCTCCAGTGTGTGGGTCTTATACACGAACGTGGTCCATGGCCTTCCAACCCTCTTCCACCATTTGTCCCCACTTGTCCCTACTTCCACCTGCTTTGCCCTTCCTGCTAGCTCTCCTTTTCCACACTCCCCCCTTCCCACACTTTCTGAGTTGAGAAGCAAATGCATCAGGGAAGACAGGGGTCAATTTCACACCCAGGACTCAGGCTGTTTCTACAGCTTTCCCTGTGCCAGGCCATTTGGCTGGCAATTGCTGAGCGAGATGAGAAATCTCAACCCTACCCAGGTGCCCTCCAGCTTCTGCTGCCTTGTGTGCCCATCACAACTTTCTGGATCATCAAACCCTTCCTTCAGTAAATAGGAGCTTTGTGAACTCAACAGATGCCATAGGGCCTAGAAGGCAAATAAGTACGATTATCAACCAACGTTACAGCATGCTGTACATAAGTCAGGAAATCAATTATGATTTTTCCAGTAAGAGTAACGCAACTTCAGGCCTGGCCCATAGATCTTATTTCCTGATTCGCAAGGGGTTGACCCTCTTACCTTCATGTGGTTGAAGACAGTTCAATTGCCATTGGAAACCTAACTGGGCTTCCTAAATACTATGCTTGAAAATTTAAAGCTGTTTTTCATCATTTGGTAGAAGGACTGGGGAGGGGTACTCACGTAACCCCAGATGCACATAGGTGTGGAATGATTGAGAATGGTAAGCACAAAGGCAGAAGCTGGATGCATTCGAGGCACAGAATGACTGAACAGGACTCTTAGAATGTGAAGTGTCGGGATCAGATCTGACATTTTTATGTCTGTGGTGTCCCTACAGAGAGGAACAATGGCATAGTGGTTGGGAGCATGGATTCTGGTCCCAGACTTCTCAGGTTCAAATCCTTCCCAGCTCTCTTATCGATGTAGCTCTGTGACCCTGGAGAAGGCACTTATCACCCCTGTGCCTCAGTTCCCTGAGCTATAAAAGTAGGGGTAGTGAGATTGGTAGGCTATAGGGTAATTTGGTTCATTTTTCTTTGGAGCCCAACATCACTGGACCTCTAGGCACGATTTACTAACGACAGCATTAAGCCATTTTTCATGACCCCACTTGTAACACTGTTTCTGAGCCAAGATCGAAATTGGGACAAGTTACACATGTACTACCTTGAGTTTGCTCAGTTTTATTTTCTCAGCAAGCCATATTTCTTTTTCCACTCCTCACTCCTCCGTGAACTTTAATTAAGCCTTCTTCCATCTAGAGAGCAAGGCAAGGGTTAGGTTTGTTTGGGAAAAGACTCGCAAGCTCACACGACAGCAGGCTTTTCCACAGTTTGACAGTTGCAGTTTGACGTGGCAGTGCTGATTTATAAGACGCTGGACTCACTGGCTTGATCCTCTGTTCTCCCCTGGTCGTTTCTCAATCGAGTCTCTGGCTAGAAACATCTGAGAAAGAAATTTACTGGGAGATGCACAGACAGCCTATTCACATTTCATAACTTTTTAGGAGCCTCCCCAGAGGAGCTGGTGGGTTAACTCATGCACAATTCCTAGCTAAGTTCCCTGCCCCTCACCCCACTCACTGGTACAGACAAGCTGGGTCCCCTCCACACTCAGCTTCTTTGACTCTAATGCTAAGTGACAAGGCTAACACAGCACACACTGTTCTCAGGCCTTGCCCAGCCTTGCCTATGACAGCAGGATTAGACAGGGAAATATGGACGGAAGGCACCCAATGGATTTACTGACTTAATTGTCTGAGTGCTTAAAACTGCAGGATTAATTCCACTTTAAGTGCAGTTGCTTCTTTCTCATTAACAAGAATCTGTTTAAAATAATTCACTTGAATAAAGACCTAATAGAGTCTCCAAAGAACTCATTGGCTTCAGTCACCCACCTCTTCTCTCCCCTTCTCCTCTGGCCAGCCCTTCTCCTGCCTCCAAGTTGGTCTTAAACGACAGAAACTCTAATCTGAAACTGGTGTTTCCCACTAAGCCCTCTATTTGTGCTTAGAGTAATTTGCAATGGCCACTTTTTGCGACTTGTTCTCAAACACGTCTTGGTCAATTAGTACAATGTCACAACCATGTGTAGTTATTGTAACTCCAGCTGTGAGCTGTTAATAATAAACTTGCCCACAGGACAATCCTGCCATATGGTGGATGGTCAATCAACACTAAAATATGCATTAGGTAAAAAATACTCCTGTGGACACTGAGTGGGTATAGGTCATTGGTTAGGATGCTGGCATGTGACATCCAAGTGTGGGTTAATGCAGTATGGTTGTTGCATTCTTGACTTGCTCCTACTCTACAATGTTTGTCCTAAGACACAAAAGTGCAATAGCTAAGACGATACAGCTGGAATCAGAAGACAAGTACACAACACATGGTGAAATGTATAATATGGGTCATGCAATAGGGATTTGTTGAAAAGAAACATAGTTCAGATGCTTTGGTAGAAAAGGACACAGATCTGCATTTTGGTTGTGCAAAATGATGTGTGCTACAAGACAAATTTTATTTAATGAGCATTTTGAGGCATATAAAAACAAGCTGATGTGTGGCAAATGAGTGAAGGAGGAACTGTAACCAGGGTCATCCCAACCAACTTCCTCCACAGAGGGGCAGGGCTTGATGACTTCAGTTCGGTTTTCAATTTTGAATTTTGGGAACCTGGGAGTGGGTGGGAAGGTTTGACAAATAACTGAACCATGTTTTTTGTTCCTAGAAATCTGTCCTACTGTGGAAGGCAAATGATAATGCACATTTACTCATTTTAATGGCAAAACTAATCTTTATACACCTCTATATCAGTTTCATATGAAATTACAAAGAACCTATGCAGAGTGATAGTTTTAAAAAAAAATGCCAGTTGTTCCAGTCCATGATATTTTGTGTTTAAAAATGACTAGTTCTAGACTGGTAGAGTGGCTCAAGTGACAGAGCACCTGCTAGCAAGCGTGAGACCCTGAGTTCAAACCCCAGTACTGCCCCCCCCAAAATAAATAAATAAAAAGTAAAAATGACAAGTTCTAAATACAATATCTACCATAGTTATCACTTGATAATACACCTGGAGCCAGACCCAGTTCTCTATAGGACTACAGTATTCAGCTCAACATTTCTACCTGAAAACTCAGGCTAACTCCCTTCACACAACTTTTCCTTTGCATTCAAATACTCCCATGGCCTCCCCCCCAAAAGACCTTTTTCTCCTACTTTCTTTTTCTCTTTCTTCCCTCCTAATGAAGAACTGAAATGATTCGATTCCTAGGGAGGTTCCTTTGCAATAGAAAAGAGGAAGTACTTTTCTGAACAACAACAAGAAAACCACAAGACCTTTTAATTGTCAGAAGGGTGATCACACAACAAAGACCTTATGAAAAGCTTGGAGTCCAGTTGACTGCCTTGATTACTTGCTAATTAGAGGCACCCTGCTGATGATTGGACTGGGTCTTCCTGGAAGAAGGCCTCCCTTTCTGGAAAGCATTATTTGTGATTACACTTTTGTCATTGAGAAAGTAAATTACTCATTTTTACATCCTCCCTCTTTCTTTTTGGATTTACCTTAAATTGTGGGAATCCAGGGAAGCCTGACCTTGTCCTGGATACATAAATGTACCCATTTACTCACACATGCAACTCAGGCATGTTCTCTTCTGTCCTAGTTAGTTGGTTGCTAAGAGTTCTCTTAGTTCTGAGGTTGTTTTAATAACTCAGTGTTTCTGAACTGGGTGCACCGCAGTGTGTGGTGATGATTTTTTGTTGTCACAACTGGGAAACCAAAGGGTGCTATTGGATCTATTAAACACTCTACAATATACAGGACCCACCCCCAACTAATATTTATCTGGCCCAAAATGTCAACAGTGCCAAGGTTGAGAAATACTGCACTAATGATCAATTTCATTTGAAGTGATTTAGGGGAGTTTATGGATTTAGGTTCAGAATGAAAGCAATGAGACAAAGGGGTACTACAGTCCTTCTTCTTCATCTAAGAGCTGGGTCTAAGTTCCCCCAACTCCACCTAGGTCAATTTTCTCTATGATGTTAGAAATCGAGGATCAACAATCTGCAGCGTAATGTGGGTGCAGCCTGTTTTTGAACAGCCAGCAAACTATGACTGGCTGTTGTATATTTAAGTGCTTAGGAAGCAAACTAAAAGAATATTATTTTGTGACTTGTGAAAATTGTATGAAATTTAAATTTTAATGTCTATAAGTAATATTTTTGACATACCCATTTGTTTATATGTTAACCAGGGTGGCTCTTGTACTATATTGGCAGAGTACTTGTGACAATGACCATATGGCTCCCAACACCTGAAGTATTTTCTATCTGGCCCTTGACAGAAAGGGTTTGCTGACCTGTATTATGTAAAACCCAGGACCAATTCTGCGGCCTCTTTCCCAAGGTGACTAGGAAAGGTGAATAAATCACAGGGCATTGTTTATACATCTGGTACTCAGGTATCACCAGGCTTATAGGAGGTCATTTATATACCAGTTATTGTTTTCTCATTAATCGCTGTGACTTTCTTGCTATCAGTAATACTTTCAATATCATGGATTCAGAGCTGGACCTCTCTATCTCCTTTCCTAGCCCTAGCACTAGCCTAATCAGTATAGAGAAGAAAGCAGGGAGAAGGCAGAAAGGTCTACATTGTCCTCTACCTAGACCTTTACCCACGAGTAACTGAGAGAAAAATAAGGCACACCTGAGTCACAAAAATCTCAGACCCCAAACCCAGAGACTGCTATCCACTTTCTATCTTAAAAATGGTTCAGGGATGTTTGCATATCCTCCACAGACGTAGGGAAGTGGTCTGAGTCAAGATTCTGCAAGCAGAGATGTTATTGCATTTAACCTCCCCAATTTGAAATTAAAGGAATACATGCAAAAAGCTTGGCCTGACTGTGCCTACCAAAGGTTTAAGCACCCTACACATGCATTCTTTGGAGAGAAGACACAGATGAGAACTCAGAAGAGGGAGCAATCCTTTCTGGATCTGGAAATGATATGATGAGAAGGGAGAGAAGGAGAAGGAAGAAGACCATCATCATTTATTAAGCTGTCAGGAAGTATTCTAAACAATTCACATAGCTCTTCAGAGCAACCTGAAATTTTGAAAGTAGCCAACCCATTTTACAGATGGAAAAAGCTGAACTCTAAGATGTGCAGTAACTTCTAAAGGACACAGACTTAGTAAGGTAGATCAACTAGGATTCAAACATCTGTCTGGCTGCTCTTTTCTCCATGTAGAAGGGATACTTCAGAGTAGAAGCAAGACATAAATGATCCTGGATAAGTGAGTAAGATTTGGATTAGTAAACTAAGAGGAAAAAAAAAAGCATTCTAAATAGGATAGGTATTCAAACGCAAGCAAAGTCTGGAATAGCCATATTAGAGGTGGTTCAGAGACGGGACACAGGGGTTTCTTAGAACCACAGAGTTCGCACAGAGCAGATCCCACTGGAAAAGGCTGATGAGGCCAGACATTGCCAAATGCAACCACTTGCAGAAATAGATCTTGCAAAGTCTTGATGTTTGATGTTAAATCCATGTGGAAGGAATGTGCTATAATAAAACAGATTGCTGTTTTAGCAACTTTATTTATAACTACCAACACTTGAAAGCAACCAAAATGTCTTTCAAGACATGAATGGATGAAAAACGGGTGCATCCATATTACTCAGTGATGAAATGAGCTAGCAAGCTATTACAGGACATGAAGGAACCTTAAGTGCAGACTAAAGGAAAGAACTTTCACTTGAAAAGGCTGCAGACTGTTTGATTTCTGCTATAGAGATTCTGGAAAAGACAAAACTCTGGAGACAATAAAAAGATCATGGTTATCAAAGGTTGGGGGAAGGCAAGGATGAGTAGACAAGAGGATTTTTAGGGCAGTGGACTCTTCTTGTGCAATACTGCAGTGGTGGACCCATATCATAACACAGTTGTCAAAACCTATAGCACGCACAACACAAAGAGTGAGTGGACCCTAATGTAAATTATGGACTCTAGTTAACGAGAACATGTCAATATTGGCTCATCGGTTGTTATAAATGTACCAAACTAATGTTAAATGATAAAAATAAGGGGCAGTGAAGTGGGTGAAAAGAGAGCATATGGAAACTGGAAATATTTCTCATTCATATTTTTCTGTAAACCTAGAAACTGTTCATCCAAAAAGTAATTAAAACAAAGGACTATGTGACTTAATACAGATTCTAGACCTGGCTCTGTCTCTAAACAGCTCTGTGACCTTGAGCAAATCACAGCCTTTTTGGGTCATAGGAACCAATAGATGAGTACAGGGCCCAGAACACTCTATAGTTTCTCTGATTTTTCTCCCTTCATTGAGAAGTGAAAGAGAAATCTAGGGTGCTTGGGTCTTTGGCCAGGAATGTCCACCCTGACAGTGTTGGGACACATACCACTTTTCTCAAGCATCTGAGGTCATTTTATATCCAGGGCTCCAACTACCAACGCGCTTGTGGTTGTGGTTGTTGTTTACTTAGAATAGTCACTACATCCCAATTTCTTGAAAAAATAGTGGTTCTCAGTGTGGATTAATTTTAGTATGACAGAAACTGGCGCCACAAAATGTGTTGACTTTAAAGGGGTCGATGTGAGAATTAACATGTCTTCCCTTTCACATCCTGCATCTGAGCTTATGTGCTGAGCAGCCTGACAGAAAACTGGCTTGTGCAGCCACAGAAATGACAGTGTGACTGGAAGCTCTCAGCAGTGCGTCCAGCATGTAGTAATATTTGCCAGTAGAGGTGGCCGCTGTGTCGTGGAGTCCCCACTCACCTCATTTGGCTGCTTCCCTACCCACTGCACAGCACCAGCCCACAGGAGGGCGAAGTCTGCCCTTGTGTCAGAAGTCTGCTTTGACCCCATCCCTTAAAAATCACAATTATACTTAGCAGATGTTGGCACTGTATAAATAATGAATTCAGGTATTACTCATAAAGAAGGTGAATGCAAATGCCATCTAAGGTGGACAATTTAATTCCACTTAAAAACGTATGTATGGAAACCTACATTGCTTTTAGAGTTGCCTAACTTTTCTATACATCCAAAAGCACACACTTGTAAAAACAGTTTAGTAGAGAAAGCAACATTGCTGACTTTTACTTGTACACGAACTCTGTATATGCCTAAGTTAAACAGATGTGTTTATGATTTTAGGATGCACATATGTAGGACATTCAATGGTTTATTTATCCACACAGTTGATCTCACAGAAAGACCCAGTATTTACAGCTTTTAATTGTGTGCTGCACACATTGTTTATGTCTGTTGACATGTGTGATTGAAAACCAATTAATTCCATGGCAGTGAGTTCTTCATGGATTTTGAAAATATTCCAGACCTAAAAATCATGGACTGTTGAGGAAAGGAAAAGAGGAGAAGGGGACCTACATGTTGACTGGTTCCAAAATATATAATGCCAGCAAATAAAACATTTAAAAATATATTTAAAACTCAACTCATACAAATCACAAAATCTCAGGCTATTTTTCCCATTGAAGGAAAAAAAAACAAAACAAACGCTTTTTGCTTCTGTCAATGTGTGGTATTTGAAAGAGGAAGAGGTGCGAGGTCTAGGCAGGGTTGTGAGGCAGGCAGACCTCTATGGAGGCCCCAGCCAACACTTCTCAACGAGGATTCCAGAAGGCCCAACCTGTAAAAGCCTATATTGTCTTCTGTTTTGCAGCCGTGGGCAGCTGAGCATTTTTTGCTTGGTATGTCCACAAAAGTTTTCTTCTTGCATCCATGATTTGGGGTTTTAATACTCTGTGTTTGGAAAAGTTCTAAAGTCAGAAAGGATGTGGCCTGGAGCACCAAAGTGTTTAGCCACATACAGAATCCACAGCTCCGGGAAATGAAGTGTCACATTTATCAGGTCTCAATGCAAGAATCTCCAGTTTGGGGTCCAATATAGAGTGAGTTTAGCTACTCTGGCCAGAAGTTACTGAATGTTTTCATTCTTTTGGTGTGCAGGCGTTTTTTTTTTTTTTTTTTTTAATCTCTGTACCCAAGTAGATGCCTCTAGCCTTTACACAATTATTAATGTGGCTGACAATTCTGCTTATCCTCCCTCTCTCTGGATCAGTAATTCAGCCTTATGAATCTAATAAATATCAGCCTAGACTTAAATTATACACTGCTAAACTCTCTCTCTCTTCCCTTTTGCTAGTTTTCCCATAGCTTTGGGACAAAGTGTCATACTCACAAGACATACTTGTGAGTAAAATAGCATCCTTCGGGAACTGCTGGTAACCTTCATGAGATTGTATGGCATTGTTCTAGAAATATACTCAGTAGTACCAATCTTCAAATGCAGAAGCTGAATGCTCTCTCCAAACTTACAAATACTGTCTAGTTTAAATTCCAATGTGTGTAGACACAAACAAGACTAAGAAATTGTCTGCTCTATTCTGCAGAGTCACATATAGTGACCAGGTCCATGTGATGGGCAGAGAGGAAGAGGATGAGTGTTGGTTCATCTGTACCCCTAACTCTCACCATGAGCACATCTATTCCAGTAAGATCAGGCTAAACTAACCATCAAACACAGCATTGGCACCATGGATTTGAACATGGTAGTAGACTGGAATATCTTGGTTGACATAGATAGACATTTTGTGAAACACGATGCAGGTGACATTCCTTGGGGAAGCGGACAGATCAGGATGTGGGATATTGTTGGGAATTTGAGAAGATGCATGTGACAAGGGTCCTGTGGCCAAGGTGTGCTTGATGGTTAAGAATACCTTCACCCATCTGGGGAGCTACTTCCTGTCCACTTTGGATGTTTACCACAGTCTGTCTCTGGCCACTGCTGCTGGGAACATATCTCTGTTATAGGTTGCCTCAGCTGTAGCATGTTGTCAAACTGCAGTTACAGATTAAGTATTCCTTTTCAAAATGTTTGGGGGCAGAAGTGTTTCAGATGTTGAAGTTTTTAAGATTGTCGTTGAGTGTTTCTAATCCAGAAACCTAAAATCTAAAATGCTCAAAAATTTAAAACTTAGACCAGGTACTGTGGTGGTATGTACCTATTATCCCAATGCCAATGACAGTAATCCAAAGGCAAAACTTGAGCTATGACACCCACAAATATCCCCGAGCTGAGCAAGCTGTGCACCAATGACTGTTGGTTCACTTCAAGAAACCAAAGTGTGATAACGGAGCAACCCAAAGGTTATATGTCAAGATGAGATGAATCTCTTCATCTGCTTCTGAGATACATGAACAGTCAAGTCATTATGTATCCAGAGGATAAACCAAGGATAAAACACTGCCTGCATACACGTGTTCAGTTATAAGTCTTTTTGTTTGAATGTTAATTATAACAGTTATTCAATGGCTGGTATCAGGTATAGTTCAAGACCTATCTTTGTCCTCTGCCATTAGACTATGAAATGCTTGTAGCACCTTTACACTCCTGAGTGTCAAGTTTAGTACAGCAGCTAAGAAAGAGCAAGTGCTTCCCACCCAGACAGCCTTAGTCTTGAATCCTAAAGAGCTGTGAAATTCTGGACAAATTACTTAACCTTGCTAAGTCTTAATTTACTCATCAAAAAAATAGATAATAGTATATACCTCTTAGATTCTGCTGAGGACAAATTAGTGTATGAAGCTGTCAGCAAATGGGAGTGGTGATTAAATCACTGTGACACACTTAGCCAAAAAGTACGAAGGATATACTACCTGCCAAGGGCTGGAAGAGAAGCAAGGAATACAGAGATACATTTGACATGGTCATTACCCTCAAGGTGGAGTCTAGAGTTTAGTAAGGGACACACAGATAAACCAGAAAGTACTATAAAACATTTTAGATGCTGTACTGAAAGTCTTATAGAATTCAGCTAGTGCCAAAGAAGAATTCAGCTAGTTCCAAGTTGTACTTGGAACAAAGTGGAAAGATGGCCAAGTCATGAAATGCTTCAAGGAAGAGGTGACTCCCTAACTGAGACTTAAAAAAATAGTTGGTATTGGGCAGGTAGCCCGCCATCAACACAGATGGCAGTGTGAGCAAAAGCAATGAACAGGTAGAAGGTGTATCATGGTGGCTTTGGGGAAAAACAAGCAAGTCCTATGGCTGAGGGTCAGCCAAGGAGAGCAGGCCTGGGTGAGTTAGGTTTGGAAATGAGGCACAGGTCAGTTGGAGAGCTCAGTGCAGATCCAGAAAACAGCAGGGAACTCACACAATAAATTGTTATTCATCACTCCAAAAGAAGTGGACAGAGATGCCCAGAGGAAGGAGTCAGTGACACCACAATGACCAGGTTTCTTTGTAGCCAAAAATACCCAAGCAGTTGTGTCTACCCACCTTGGTCACAGGCCCCTCTTTGTATGCATTCTCTCAAATCCCCAGAGATATCCACATCCTGGTCTGTCCATTTCACCCATCAAATGTCATCCACCTCACATTTCTCATTCCTTAGGAGTTAGATTTCTGCCTGGTAATGGCCAATTGTCTAATTTTTTAAATCTTGGATGGCCTATCAGCACACATCAGTTTGTATTATCCATTCCAAGTGATACGTTTGCATTTAAACAGGGACTTTCTGGGCTAATGCTTTAAACCAAATGGATAAAGACCTCTGGTGGTAGAATCCCAAACCCTCTTGTGCCTCTGAATGGGAAAGTTTTCTACAGGAATCAGCACTTTTCCATTTGTCCTGGGCCATGGAAACAACTCCTTTCTTGGTGTTTGTTGTCAACAAAAAAGATTTTTCAGGAAAAAAAAAACTGATCTCAACAAAAGCTAAGGAAACAGTTATATTTATAAGCACAATTATATATTCTTTTGATTCTATCCCAGTGACTGGTATGTGTTAGCTGTTTAACCCATGACAAAATGGAAGAAGGAAAAGAGGAAGGGAGGTAAGAAAAAGGAAGAGGGTCCAATCTATAATTTTTCTTACATGACTTCTAGAAGGAAAGTTGGTGGCTAAAAAGAGCTATCTTTTCATTCCTAAGAGGACATACCTATCCAATTTATTGCCACTAAACATTTATCCTGAAATTTGAAATATTTGAGCATACAAAAAGCTTCATGTGGAATGGTCTTTAGTGCCTTCATAGATCTATGTTTATGGAAAGTTTTAATGGTTGCAAAGTCAAATTGGCAAAATGATTCATCTTTTTAGAGATCTTGATATATCATGCTGTGCTCTAATAAAATCTTCAATACTGGCTGTAACGTAGATTATAATACTAATGTTTCCTGTGGGACCCAGTGATCACAACCCCTTTGGTAACTGCCCCACAGTTAAGGTGAACACACCAAAGTGCTCTTACTCGCTGATACTTAACATTAGTTGGTGTTAGATGAAGAATTCGGCAACAAACATAAGCTGCAGAGAAACTCTTTCTCGAGCTTCAGAGTCCAGGCAATTCTTAGAGTTTTCTTCCTGCACTCTGAGTCAATCCTGAGCAGAGGTCTTCCCCACAGATTCCCAATGATTTAGGAGAGACAACAAGAAAGTCATAGAAATAACAGATTAATGGGGCATTCAAGCAGCAAGGCTGTAACAAGAAATGAAACTTAAACTCTTTGATCTGAATTTTGTCATGAAAGCATTTTCAAACTCTTGAAAGGGGAACATCAAAGTTTGAAGGGCAGGTATGAAAAAGTCTCCCCCCTCTTATGCTGAAGTGACACCAACTCAATCTGACACACACTTAGAGTGAGCTTGTGTGCCAACCAAGATAAAAAGGAAAAAGACATGTGCTTGTTCTCAAGGAACCTATTGCAATTATCTTTCAGCTCATTGGCACTTACTTCTGTTTTCTGAACTCTTGTTCCCTTCTGTCCTCTGCCTCCACTAAAAAGGACTGCAGAGGGACATGACTTTTGAAGGTACTCTTTAAAGATGCTCAGCCTCTTTTAGGATAAGAGGAAACATGACTTGGAACTACAATGAGGGAATATTTTTCATCACGTTGACAAAGTCAAAGAAGTTTAACAATGGAATGTCTTGATAAAAGTGGGGGTATAGATACTCTCTTACATTTCTGGTGGGAGCAGAAAGAGGTATGACTTTCACAGAAAACATGGTGAAATATTTCCCTACATTTACATGCATATGCAAATTGATCCAACCCCTCCACTTCTAGAACTCTATTAGCCTTTAGAAGCACTTTACTATGTGTGAAATCATGCATGTTAGGTATATTTATAGCACCACTGCTATCATAGCAAGAGATTAAAAGCAACCTAACTGTCCATCAACAAGGAATGTGTCAATAGGTACACCCGTAAGTGAATAAGAAGAAGCTATAATGACTAGGAAGCTCTATATGAACACATAGGAAATCAGAGTCAGATACATTACTAAATTAAACAGACCTGATCATTTCTCAGCCTTTTGGCTAAGATTAACTACAGTATCTAAATGAAACAGACCTGAGATAATCCACTTATGAAGAGAAAAGTTTTATTTTGGCTCACAGTTTTTGAGATTTCAGTCCATGACCAGTTAGCCCCATTGCTTTGGGCCTATAGCAAGGCAATATATCATGGCAGGAGTACATGGTAGAACAAAACCGCTCACCTCATGGCCAGGAAGTGAAAGAGAGTGAAAAGAGTTAGACTGGGATTCCATCCTTCAAGGGCATGCCCCCAATGATCTAAACACTTCCCACTAGGCCCCACTTCTTAAAGGCTCCACTAGTTCTAGTTGTACCACTCTGGGGAACAAGCATTTAACACATAGGACTTTGGAACATGAGTTAAACAGCAGAGTATGAATGTTCCCATTTATGCTTAAACAGGTGGCATGTATGTGTATGTAGAGAGAAAGCAACTTGTGTTGCCTGTAAAATATCTCTGGATGGAATACAAGAAGCTAGAAAGAGTGGTTACCTCTGGGAAGAATAGGATGGTGGCAAGGTGCCTGGTGTGGGAGGGAGACTTACTGTTTATCATATGCCTTCCTTATCATATGTCATTGCATATATTACTTATTCAGATAACTAAATTTAAAAAGAAGTTCTCTGGAATGACTTCTAAACCAAAAAGAAAAAAAAGAAAGAAAGAAAAAAGAAACTCAAAACATTTTTAATGTTATGTCAGTTTCAAACAGTTTTGGATTCAGACTCTGGGGTTTGGTTTGGGGATATTTAATCTGTATTTATATGTCTGTTTCTGTACCTGGAATGTGAATTCTACAGAGAAGGATCTATTTGTCTTTGTTTTCCCACAATAGCCATATAGTAGAGATGCTTAACAGCCATTGGTTGAAGAGCCCATTGGTAGGGGCCTCCTAAACCCGTGGCTTAAGCATCCCTTCTGCACAGCAGAATTCATGGATGCCAGCACTCTGATGAGTCCTTTGGGGACTGGGCCACTGTCATGACAAAGGAGACGCCTTCCTGCTCCAACATTCTTCCTGCCCCAGACTTCAGGATTCATTCCCAGATTCACAACTAAGAGGAAATCCTATATTGTGATGGGAAAACAGGGGAACTGGTCCTTGAATTCAGTCATTAGCCATGTTATGGCCAACATGAGGACACGGCTAAGCCTGCAGCTAAGGCATTTCCCCAGTTTGGCTCCCTTCCCAGGTGCTCCAGTCCCTTTTCCTGCCAGAGAAGTAGCACCTAAGGGCGACCACCCAGCAGCCCTGTCCCTCACTGTTCCCTGAGTGGCCTAAGGAGATAGTTCCCAACCTTTGCAGCAGGCAGTATGTTCACAGAGCCTATCTGCAGAACAGCAGCTCTGCTGGATTCCAGGGATGCCCAATCTGTTCTGGTGTCTGTGACAAATGAAGTTTCCCCAGACAATACTTTAGCTCTATCGGTGATTTTCAGCCAATCCCCTCCCCAACTAAAAGTCCCTAACACCTTGGAAGTGGCCAGTGCTCAGGCCTCTAGTACCATCTCACCACCCATACAAGAAATAAGTGTAGTAGCTACAAGCCTGAGAAGGGCTGCTAAGAGCTGTGGAGGATGCAAACTCAGCTTATAATGGGATTTAGAGACTGGTTGTATCTGAAAAACTGCTGTACCAATGGGCTTGAGTATTTGTTGGCATGAGAAATGTGGCCTGGAAAGAGGATGGTTTGCACTTCTAGGCTCTGAACAGAAGACCACAAAGACTCCAGGGGAGTCTATGGGCCACAACGGGCTCCAGCACAGTGAGAGCCAAAAGGAGCCTGGAATCTTTTTGTCATCAATACAACAATCAGTGTCCAGGAAAATCTGAAGGAGGAGAGCACAAAAATTCTCCTTTCAAATGACTTCTCAGGAAATGGACATCAACAAGGATCCCTGAGAGAAGAATCTACAAAATGGTGTGGAAATACATGTCAAACACATCCTAAACAAAATCAGGACACTTGGACAATAGGGAGGGGAACTGCTGCCATGCAACCTTAGTCTGTGTTGTGCTGCTAGATCAGAATACTTGAGATCAAGTAATTTATACAGAATAGACATTCATTTCTTACAGTTCTGGAAGCTGGGAAGTCCAAAGGTAAAGGGCCTGCATCTGACAGGAGCCATCTTGCTGTGTCATCCCATGGTGAAAGGCAGAAGAGCAAGTGAGCACACACACACACACACACACACACACACATACACGAAACAGAGAGAGAAGGGAAAGGAGATGAACACCATATCATTTTTCTTCCAGGAACCCACTCCTATGATAACTAGCACTCCTTCTATAACCACAAAAATCCACTCATGAGGACAGAAACCTTGTGACCTACTTACCTCATAAAGGTCCCCCTTCTCTTGTCATTAGGTTTCCAACACATGAACTTTCAAGGCTCATTCAAACAATAACAAACCTGATTTAATGAAGCAGCCAAATCTGGCAGTTCCTATCAACATGGCTTCCTCAGACACAAGGCAGGAGAAGCCTGAGGAATTCTGCATGACAAAAGCAGACTGCTGCTTGAGTTTGTCAGGGGTACTGAAAACTCAAGTGACAGTCTCTCATGCTGAAGATGGCAGCCCCAACACAGAGCATATTCTGCTTTCATGCCTACTATGTCCAGACCTGCCCTTTCCAGAGACAAGGTTTTCAGCCACCAGTCCAAAGCCAGCCTTGTGTCAGCTTCTCCTGGAAATGACATCTTGTCTGGCTACAGATGCCTGTCAGAATGTACCAAGTGCCTGTGTCTGCTATGCAAGGAGAATGCAATGCTTGGCAAAAGGAAATAAATCTAATTACGCAAAGCAGAAGCCAAAACCAGAAGAGTGGTGATAGGTTTCCAGTGGTGCATAAACCCAATGCTGTCTCTTTTTAGTTTTTTGGTAGACATTCCAGATGTTTAAGAGAAGTCTGGAAGCCACATCATTTGTCCCCCTATTGGTTCCTCTGCTTATACTCTCTTTGCTGTGAGCAATTCTCTTTGTAGTTGGGTTAATTTCTCCACAAAGCCCATTTTGATTATTAATTCACCAAAAAGCTTCCTCAGTTATCACACACAGTCCAAAATTCTTGACTTGTCTTTTAGAACTGTCTGGGACTGAACTAATAATTCCAAGACTATCCCCAGCTAAACTTGAAGCAAACTGGGTGACTTGCCTGTCTAAAAACACCCACCATCCTTTACTGGCATCTTGCCATATTCCAAAATCCAACTCAACATCACCTCTTCCAGGAAGACCTTCCTGGTCTCACAGCTGGAAGCACTCTCTCTCTTCTGAATTTCTGTTGGTTCTGTGTGAGTACACTATGAGAAAAGTCCTCACCAGAACCCAACCATGTTAGACCCTTGATCTCAGGCTTTCCAGCCTCCAAAACTGTGAGAAAATAACCTTTTGTTGTTTAAGTCATTCAGTCTACCTTTGTCATGATGGACTAAGCTGAGTAAGACAGGGCCTTCACGGGTCCTCTAAGCACCCTTATTTTATACAGTGGCTAAGTACCAGATAGGTCCAAAGGGACACAGAACAGGGCAGAAATCAAAACCCAGTCAGTTCCAGCAAGCATAACAAATTTGCCAAATAACACAGAATGAAAGAAAAGGTTCAAAGCAGTAAGTGTATTTTTCTTAAACATGTCCATACCTTAAAGTCTTTTTTGTCCTAGCCTTGAAATAACAAACCAGTGGTCCAAGGGGACTTCCAGTGAGGTCTGAAATTAAGAATTTGGCTTAAAAACTTCCATGAATAAAGAGAGAAAAGGAGACTCCAGTTTGGTTATGACAATATCATCTTACAGAAGTATGAATTATGCAAATGAAAACAGACAGCAGGATTCATAACCTCATGAGATTTCTTGTACCTGTACACAAAACTGTGCGAACAAGCACTTCAGAGCCTTGCTACCACGACTTTACCTTAGCCTAGTGTTTTACTCCTTGCGAGGGGCTTCCACATGCATCATTTCATGGAGTCTGTGTAACACCCAGCACAGGTATCACCATCTCCACGATGCCCATTGCCCTCTCGAGTCATAGCTCCCCTCAGGAACCTGAGAAAAATCACACAGCTGCTGATTTGAGACTTGAGTGCTGTATGTATGTGTGTGTGTGTGTGTGTGCATGTGACAAAGACAGAGACATGGAAAGGGTGTTGTAGTGAGCTTGAGCCCATTTCCTATAGACTTCAGGATTGCATTCAAAGTCCCACAAATGTTCTCCATGGACTGGTGCTAAATGAGCAATAAACTACCAAGGAAGGTTTGAACCCTGTCAGCAATTCACTGTTGTCTACAGCAAGTCACTCAGCCTCTCTAGTTCAGCTTCTTCAACTGTGAGAGGGATGTGTTGAGTGGATTTCTCTTCAGTTCTCTTTAAATTCAGACAATCTGTGATGTTCAGAATGAAAGAGCATTAGATAAAAGATCAGGCCAAGTCACTTACAAAAGCTCCCTGAGCCCTGGACCAGGTGACCCCCAAAGTGTATATAATCCACAGTATTTCCTCCCCAAACCCTGCAAGCGAGCGAAGTGGTGACAAGGCTCTGCATCTGATCAGAGGGCAGCAAGAGTGTAGCCTGTCCTCTCACTCTGGTGGAGAGATCTAGCCTCAGTCATCGACACTACCACCATCAACATTGCTTGGTCATGTTGAGTCAAAGCATGCAGAAGACCAAAAGTCTGACTCCACTTTACCCAACAAAACCAGAGACATTCTCCCCCACAGAAGTTAAGATAGTGTGACATCCTGCCTAACTGAGAGTCCACCACTCATGAGTTCAGGCTAGAGACAGCCAGATCAATAAATGCCCAAATCATGAGAAGTCAGAAAATAATGCTTTATAGCACTGAAGGGTCCTTTATACAGCAGCATCTGCAATTATCAACCATATTAATTACTAGGATAATACAGAGAGAGCAAGCACTTAATATGCATTCTATGAGTTTTTATATTTAACACAGACTACATTGATCAGTTCATTTTTGTTGGTTTTTTTTTTGAGTCAGGGTCTCACTATGTAGCCAAGCTGGCCTTGAACTTGGACTCTTCTTGACTCAGCCTCCCAAGTGCTGGATTACAGATGGTGTGGTCATGCCCAACAACACTACTTTTAATCAACTTTTTAAAAATGTCCTCAATGATTCCATGTCTTCAGAACTAGCAGCATTCATGAGGAAAAAGATGTTAAAGCAGGCTTTTAACAAGAAGAGAAATAAAATCATTGTCTAGAAGAGTCCAGGTTTTAAAAAACAATTACTAGATTCCATTGGCACTGGCTTTTAAGCCCCATATTACTTGTTATGTATTAATTCATGCTTGCACATATGGAAATTTCAGGGACTCTAAACAAATGGGTTTCTCTTATCAGCAGAGGTCTTAAAGGAAGATAGCAAGGAACTCATTGGTCAGAGGAAATGCAATTTGAGACTAAGCTAAAGCTTTCCAAATTTTAGCATCTAGAGTCCCACCTTAAATACATTTGTTGCCTTTTCTATGTACTATAATAGCATTTACTTATGATAGCATTTACTTATACTCATACTAAGCAAGAAAATTGGCAGAATGAGTTTTAGTTACAGAAGCTGGGCACTGGTAGCTCACACATGTAATTCTCGCTACTTGGGAGGCTGAGATCAGGAGGATTGTGATTCGGGGCCAGCCAGGGTGAAATGATTGCAAGACTTCATCTCAACTAATAAGAGGTATGAGAGGTAATACACATGCCACTCATCCCAAGTTCCATGAGAGGATGAGTTCTAGAGGATCACAGTTGTAAGATAGCTCAGGCAAAAAAAATATTTGAGAGTTCCATCTTAACAGAAAGAGGCTGGGTGTGGTGTTCCATTCCTATCATCCCAGCAATGGCAGAAAGCCTAAAAATAGGTGAATCATAGTCCAAAAGTGTGAGACCCTACCTGCAAAATAATCAGAGCAAAAAGGGCTGGAAGTGTGGCTTAAGTGGTAGAGTGCCCTGAGTTCAAACACCAGTACTGCCAAAAAAAATTACTAAGTGAAATAATCCAGTCAACAAAAGACAAGCAGTGTATGATTCCACTTACACTGTACATGAAGCCTCTAGAGTAGTCAAATTCTTAGAGACAAAAAGTAGAGTGCTGGTTGCCAGAAGCTAGAGGGGAGGAGGAGTTGTTGAGTGGTAGAGTTTCAGTTTTACAAGATGAGAAGTTTTTGGAGACTGGTTGCACAACAATATGAATGTGCATAAAGCTACTGAACTGTGCACTGAAGATGGGTAAGACAGCAAATTTTATGTTAATTTTATTTTACCACAATTAAAGATTTTTAAAGTTTAGTTAAATGAGTGGCATAATTTTACAGTTTACCACATCTAATAAATGTCTAGTTTAATAGAATACAGCTGGACTCTCATATCCACCCCTGTATTCAATCTGTTGCAATATGCTATTTTGATTGAAGTACATGAAGACTACCCAGTATCATGACTAACCATGTTACAGATGCTCTTCCCTTAGGAAAGGGAAGGGCATTTTGACACTCTTTTCAGATTATTATAGATATTCTTCTTTGATACCACACCAAAACTCAACAAGTAGCTCCTTGCTATTTTTATTGCTATGACTTTGTAGTATAGTTTGAAGTCAGGTATTGTGATACCTCCAGCATTGCTCTTTTTGCTGAGTATTTCCTTGTCTATTCACAGTCTCTTAAGTTTCCAAATGAACTTTAGGGTAGATTTTTCAATCTCTGTGATGAATGTCATTGGGATTCATCACAATGGGAATTGCATTGAACATGTAGATTGTTTTTGGTAGTATAGCAATAAAAACAGCATGGTATTGGCACAAAAACAGATAGGAAGACCAGTGGAACAGAATAGAGGACCCAACTATGAATCCACACAACTATGCCCACCTTATTTTTGACAAAGGCACCAAAAACACACAATGGGAAATAGCTTCTTCAACAAATGTTGCTGGAAAAGTGGTTATCTGCCTGCAGAAAACTGAAACCAGATCCATGCCTATCATCCTGTACTAGTATCAACTCTAGTCAATTGAGACCTTAATATCAGAACTGAAACCTTAAAGCTAGTACAGGAAAGAGCAGGGAATACTCTGGAAGCAATAGGTATAGGCAAGGATTTCTTCAACAGAACCCCAGCAGCCCAACCACTAAGAGAAAGGGTGGACAAATGGGACTACATGAAATTAAAAAGCTTCTGCACAACAAAAGAAATGGTCTCTAAACTGAAGAAACCACACACAGAGTGGGGGAAAAAATTTACTAGCTATACGTCAGACAAAGGACTGATAAACAGAATATACAGGGAACTCAAAAAACTAAACTCCCCACAAATCAATGAACCAATAAAGAAGTTGGCAACTGAACTAAACAGAACTTTTTCAAAGGAAGAAACCCAAATGGCCAAAAAACACATGAAAAAAATGCTCACCATCTCTGGCCATAAAGGAAATGCAAATCAAAACCACACTTAAGATTCCACCTAATTCCTGTTAGAATAGCTATCATCAAAAACACCACATCAACAAATGTTGGTGAGGATGTGGGGGAAAAAGGAACCCTTATACACTGCTGGTGGGAATGTAAGCTAGTACAACCACTTTAGAAAACAATATGGAGGCTTCTTAAAAAACTAAACATAGATCTACCATATGATCCAGCAATCCCACTCCTAGGGATATACCTAAAGGAATGCAACTCAGGTTACTCCATAGGCACCTGCACACCCATGTTTATTGCAACACTATTCACAGTAGCCAAATTATGGAAACAGCCAAGATGCCCCACTACTGATGAATGGATTAAGAAAATGTGGTACTTATACATAATGGAATTTTACTCACCCATGAAGAAGAATGAAATCTTCTCATTTGCAAGTAAATGGATGGAACTGGAGAACATCATCTTAAGTGAAGTTAGCCAGGCTCAGAAGGCCAAAAATCGTATGTTCTCCTTCATATATGGATTATAGACCTAAAACAAATGCAGTAATATTATTGGACGTGGGTCACACGCTAAGGGAAGGACACATGCAGGAAGAATAGGGAAAGGAAGGAATCCCAAAACTTGAAAGTTCCTCTATATTAGAGGAGCTAATACAGTAATCTTAAACTGACAGAGGTCACTATGGGAAGGTGACCAGGAAGTAGCGAGAGGTCTGGTAGAGATGAACCAGTTCGGGTTGTAATTCACATGTGTGTGGAAGCAAAGCTAGAAATCTCCCTGTATAGCTATCCTTATCTCAAACTAACAAAAATGCTATGTCTTTCTTATTGCTTATGTCTTCTCTTCAACAAAATTGGAGAAGAGGGCAGAACAGGTTCTGCTTGGAAGTGAGGGGGATTGGAGGGAGAGGAAGGGGGTTGAGGGGAGGGGGGAGAGATGGCCCAATCAATGTATGCACATGTGAATAAATGAATTTAAAAAACAAAGTAGCTAGTTAAATGTTCCCTACAAGATGGGATCTGAAACTCTATAATGTAATTATTGAAATCCACTCAGAACCATTGCCCACCTTGTATGGTCATTGGGGAAATACTGGTTCCCTATGTCATATGTGTCAAACGTTGGCACATTCTATTTGAAAATATTACAGAATTTTTACATATTGTTAACACCACTTCTGATCTCATTAGGAAAGTCTTTAAGTATTCTGAAGCTATCAAATGCCTGGTGGTAAATACAAGTTTTCAAATTTTCCAGTTTCCTTCTCACAAGAGGCTCACTTTGTTTATTCTTGTAAAAAGACCTACTAAATCTGCCAAAAATAGCTATCTAAAGTTTGCCTTCTATTCCTTCAAGTAAAAATGGGTCTCCATCAAAGATGTGACTATTCAGATCACAACTCAAACTACCAAGATCATTACCTCAAGAGAACCACTGTACTTTAGGAAAAGGGCTTTCTACATAGGTCCTATTTTGTCACACAGAATATTAAAAAGGTGTGTACTTAAGGATCAAGATATAATGAAATTAATTTTTTACTGCTTCATCAAAGACAGTGTTAAGTGAAAGCGGCTTTTTGTTTTCTCCTCATAAATATATGACAGTGAAAAACTCCAGGACCACAAAGTGTTACTGCCCTGATTACGTCAAGGATCTACTGTAACTTTTGCAACATCAGTGCAAATGTCAACACAGCTGACAAGGCAAATGACGTCTTAGTGTTTGTGTGAAAATAAAGTCAGCTCTTGGTACCCATGGAGAACTGATTCCAGGATACCTCCACTCCCAAGGATACCAAAATTCAAGCACAGTCAAGTACCTTACATAAAATAGCATGGTATAACCTGCACACATTTTCCTTATACTTCAGAACATCTTTAGATTACTTATAATAACACAGTGTATATGCTACATAAATAGTTGTTATACTGCATTGTTTAGGAAAATTGATAAGGAAAAAGCCTGCACACACATAAAGTACAGACACCAATTTCTTTTTGATTATTTTCTTCTTTTTCTCTCTTTTTTTCCCCTCTTCTCTCTCTCTCTTTCTCTCTTTCTCTCTCTCTCTCTCTCTCTCTCTCTCTCTCTCTCTCTCTCTCTCTCTCGCTCCCTCTCTCTCTCTGTTTTTTATTTCTTATTGTTGTCATTGGCAGTACTGGTATTGGAACTCAGGCACTCAGGACCTACTTGCTAGGCAGGTGCTCTACCACTTGAGCCACACCCCCACCCCTTTGGGGGTTAGTTATTTTTGAGATAAGGTCTTGCTTTATGCCTGGGCCAACCTGGACCATGAGCCTCTATTTGTGTTTTCCCACATAGCTGGGATGACAGGTGTAGGCCACCACTCCCAGGTATTGATTGAGATGGGGTCTCATGAACTTTTTGCTGGCTGGCCTTGAATGGTGACCGTCCCAATCTCTTCCTCCTAAATAGCTACGATTATAGGCATGAGCCACCCTGCCCTCTTTTCGATTAATTTCAGTCCAAGGTTGGTTGAATCCCTACATGCAGAACTCAAAGACAGAGTAGGCGGACAGTACATTGATCTCATGGGACCCCAGAAAGAACTCCATGAACCACACTTGAAAGGCTTAGATCTAGAGTCCTCACTGAAAAGGTGGCTCTGTAGAAGATTTCCTGGGATTGGTGTCCTGGCTTTGTCATGAGCTATCCATTGCTAGGCAAGTCACTGAACTTTAACAAGCTTCAGTTTCTTCATCCCTTGGATAGGAATATCAGCACCACAAATGAGTGCTTGAGGAAGATATCAGCCAAAGCAGAGGATGTGCTTGCCTCATACCCAGTTCCCCGTACGAGACAGATGTTAATTCTAATGCTGCCCATTATTGTTTACTAATGCTTTCCCCTTCCCCTCCTTCACAAAATGCTCTATGTATTAAATGCCTGATAACTGCTACTAACAGTAACCACCTCACTGTCCAGATGATAAGTTTTCATTTTGCCGAAGGACAATCAAATTTAACAGAAAACCACTAAAAAAAAATGTCAATAAATGTGTGTTGACTGACTAAACAGCCAAGTAGAGAAAGAGATCATTGTAGATGTATCTTTATTTTCATATATTATACCAGAAATGTTTCATTTCCTAAGTATAGATGAAGAATGTGAAGATTTTTTTTAAATGAGCAAATGAAGTATTTCAATGCTTGAACATTAATTATCCCAAAAGGGATTCTACATCTAAGAAACCCTAGCAGAGTAACTTCAATTCTAAAGAGAAAATTAAAACAGGTGGTGTATTCGGCATGGAGAATAAAACACAGATTGTCCAAGCTAGTCAGTGGACATATCCAAGACAGTTTTGTGGTTTTTTAATATTTCTTTCTTTCTTTTTTAAGTGAAAGGGTTTTTTTTTTTTTCCTCAAGAAAATTTTATTGGAAAGGAGGGAATCCCCAGTTGCTATTCAAATTATTTCTTAACTTGGGTAAAAGTCATGGCCTTCAGAACCAGTGACAGCAGAAAGTCTTATAAAACAGCACTGCCTTCCCACTCTCAAGAGCTTCAGGCACTGTTGGATTTCAAGGAATAAAATAGCTGGGAAGTTACCACATTTGTCATATTTCAAGCTGAGTGTGTAAATAATAAAGGTCAAACTTAGAAAACAAGGCCGATAATTCCATGGTGACCGGCCAGACTCTAGTTCCCATCATTTATTCATATGTTGATAGACTTCCCCAGGAAGCCTGGGAAAATAACAGAAGTAACTCAACTTCCCCCAAGAGAAAAGGTCTCATTTTTCCTTGGCAGATTCATTCCTAATCACATAGCAGGGAACCATTAACATCTGGATATTCAAAAAACAGCCACTGAATTATTATAAAAATGTTTCAAATCATCAGCCCAAAATTCAAATGATCTACAGTGTGCATGATGCTTTTTTCCCCTTTAGTCAAGAAGATAAATGGAGAAACTCTTCATATGTCCACTGCCATTCCACATTTGTTTTTAATCTGGGAAAATTCATGTCTGTCTACTGTACCTCCCATCAAAGGCAGCTATGTCACAATGACTTCTGCTCCTCCCACCACAGGTCTTTTCCAAGAGCACCCTTTTTTTAGAAGTGCAATTACTGCAAAAATTAATTGCTTCAAAGCAGCCACAAGTCAAAGACAAATACTGAATTAGATTCTCTTTTAGCATAGCCATATACTTTGGGGTTGAACAAGAATTAGGACATCGAAAGTCCTCCATTCTTTAATCAACACTTTCCTCTTTGAAATACTTTCTAAAGATTGTCATGACTTGTTACAAATACACTCAGACACTACAATACACTTTGCCCAAACCTCATCCAAGTTCTCAACATTAAGAGCTGGTGGCACTTGATAAATATAAGTCACTCCTCTAGTTAAAACCTTCTAGTAGCTTCCCATTACATTCAGGACATTACATAAATTCTCACCATAGTCCTAAGGGTGGGAGAGCTGTTTTTTTTTTTTTACATTCAAATTCAATGAAGTAAATATCAGGTATGTTTCGCAGGAGAGCTTTGTGTGGTTGCAGATATAAAGGGCCAGCCACTACCCTAACAGTTACATGACAGTTGAAGATGACAGTAGCCACCATTTTGAAAAAAAAAAAAAAGTGTATAGAATGCTCAGAATCCAATTCTGTTGAACTGTGAAACCAAGAAGGGCAGAAATGGAAGTTCTCACCTCTTCCTTACTCATATATATCCCAAGAGTCATGCTAGATTCCTCCTTTGTATGCATTCCAACTCTGTATTCACTCTTGGTGTCTCCAAAGAGTGGTGTTATATAAGACTATTCAGGTCTCAGTTAACTGTCAACAATGTCCTGCCTTGTGATTACAAAGAGTGGGTAAAGATCCCAATAGGTGAAGGACATTTCCAGTGTCACATGGGTTCATCTTACTTTTTAAAGGACACAGCACTGAAGCATTATGTCCCTGTTAGCTCCTGTTTTCCTTTTGTCTTATGTTATCCATGTAGAGATTTTTCATCTTCATTTCTGGCAGCAGCTTTAACAACTGTCTTTAATTTTACCCCTTCTCATCCTCTCATAATCTTTATTCAAACACCCTGTAAGAATCTTTAATATATGGTTTATAATTAAATATAAAAGGATCTGTAAATTCCTTTGAAAAGTGAAAGAACATATTTCAGTGTTGTAACATGAATAAAATTATTGTACTAAACTTGTTTATACAATTATAGTGTTCCTACATTGTGTTGTTACAACCATAGCCTGCTTTTCTCTCTTTTTTTTTTTTTTTTTTTTGCTTACTGAGTAATGCATCTACTTATTACTTTTTTTGTTAACACAAAAGCATACCAAAAAATGAACTTGGAAGAATCATTTGACAGTAGTGGTTGAGGCCTGAGGAATTGCTCCGAGGGCCATTTTACTTGTGTTGATGTGAACTCTACATTTTTCAAAAATGTCTCCTAAGGAACTTGCCACGTAACCAGTAGTGGAGGGAAGGGAAGAAGAGAAAATTCCAGGTGCAACGTATTAAACACAGACTTATTTTCAGCTTCTCCTTTGGCTCCACCCCCAGTAGAACTAATGCCTAATGATTCCAGGAAGTGCAAAGCAATTAAATTTCACTTGGTGTAAAGTTGAAGAAATTGTCCCACGTGAAAAGAATGTTTCTTTGCCACATTCCATCGGTGGCAATAAACAAGAAAATTCACTGGTTTTGATATAGTAGTATGAGCTTTCACAGGGCTCAGGTTGATTTCATTTTAAAAAGTTGAATTTATGGGACAGAGGATTGAAAGGTTTGTACTGACATGTTTAAAACCCTCTTTTAAAAAGTGGCATATTGCATCGTTCCATTTAAGTGTTCACACCGCAGACTGAAACATAATCTGTTTACTGAAAAAACAACTTTTTATTGCCCTGTGAATAATTTCCCATTGAAAAAGAAAACAATGTACAGTATTTTACTGCTTTGTGAAACATCTGGAAATTTTTCTCAGTTGCTAAAGCTATGAAGAATTTGCATCCACATTCAAACTACTGATTTTTTAATTCAACACAGAGCAACTTCAAACATACTATTGAACCAATCTAAATTTGCTTCAAAAAAGCAACTTTCCAAAGACCCACTGAGGGCACTCAGAGAAATGGAACCACCAACCCACCACAAGGAGAGTCCGGTTTCACAGAGGACCCACTAGGGAGGGTTTGCTTCTTTGTCCTCTGCATTCTGAGCACAGTATAAAGTGGGCTGTATTAGTTAGGGTTACACCAAGTGCTCTAAGAAATAAACTCCCAATCTCTGTGGCTTAGCATTGTGGAAGATTTTTTCTTATTCACCTAACCATCCAATGTGGGGATGCCAGGTAGGCAAGCAGCTTTCACTCAGAGGGGCAGAGCCTCTGTCTGCTGCCATCTGTGTTTCACCATCTTTAACAACTGAGATTGCCAGCCAGGGGAAAGAGTATGGAGCAGGAGTGGGGACCCATTAAAATGATCATATCCCATTGGCTAGAACTCTATCATGTAACTAAATGAATAGTAAGGGATCTGGGAACTGCAGACTGGTCTCAAAAGGAAAAGAAGGGGTCTGGTTAACAGTTAAGTAGTCCTTAGATCCCAGCCAGCACTTTACAAGATTAAAGTTTTTCCCAAATTCCAGCAGGCACACGGCTAAGTATTGACTTCTCCAACCCCTCTTGGGAGTTCTATGAAAAGTGCTCTGCTAAAAGTGCTAGATGGCTGGCAGAATGGCTCAAGTGGTAGAATGTCTGCCTAGTAAGCATGAGGCCCTAAGTTCAAACACCAGTACCACCAAAAATAAATAAATAAAATAAATGTACTAGATAGTTCTGAGGTTAGAAAAATGTACAACAAAGCCATTTGACTTAGACACACTTTCTTGATCTCAGCTCCTAAGTCTAGATCCTTATTTGCGAATGTTTCAAATGGTATTAATACTAAGACAATATATTAACCAATTCAAGCTATTCAAAAAAGTAGAAGTTTTAAAGCCAAAAA
Organism: Castor canadensis; assembly: GCF_047511655.1. Taxonomy (NCBI): domain Eukaryota; kingdom Metazoa; phylum Chordata; class Mammalia; order Rodentia; family Castoridae; genus Castor; species Castor canadensis. The sequence goes on from NC_133387.1 coordinate 85,096,796, forward strand.
TCCTTTTTACATTTCATTTCAGTTTTTTCCCCCAAGACTTTTATTACTCCACAGGTGAGCTTCATGCAAATTTAAGAGTCAGGTTCACACAGCAGTGGAAGTGCTGATGTGCAAACACAATACTTAGACTTCAGGAGATGCAGTGGCAATGAGCCAAGTACCTCAAGAATAGGTCCACTTAGAAAAGATAAAATATACACAAGGTATATTTTATATCTTTTTAAAATATAGATTATATGTAATTTATAATATAGTATATATAGTACATATAGTATCTGTATATATACTATATACTATACACATATATACTATATATGTATATATTATATATACACTGAGGGTCATGTGTAGTGGATTCCTCTGTACTCATTCTACACCTCCTTCTTCTCCAGCTCATGTGAGTGGCTCTTCTCTGTTACCATCAGGTACTATCCCACTTCATCACCTGATAGTCACTGCCCAATGACTCTTCAATCTCCTCTGTTAGACTGTAAATCCCATGAGGAAAAGGACCTTCTATCTCTCATCACATTCCAGTCTCTCACTGCTCATAGGTACTGGCTAAATATTTGTGGGATGAGATTGTATTGAATGCAAGTGAGAAAAAGATAAGCTCCATAAGACATCAAAAGAATCAAAGAGGTAGCAGGGCTTCAAAGAGAGACTATTGTGCACGTAGCTCAAAGGGGTTGAGGAAGAGGAAAAGACTTCCTGAAGCATTTGAAGTAGACTCTGAAGGAAGGGTAGAGTTTCAACAAGCAGAATCTCTGGGAGGACATTGTGAGCAGAGGAACAGCCTGTGGCAAAATTGTATTTGGGGAATAGTTATCTTGTTGTGTGCCTACAGTATGTGAAGGGATAGGTAAGAGGAATGGAAAGAGGAGTTGTAGCCATTTTAGAGCTATGACTCTTAGGGTGACAAGTTTCCATTTAATTCTGTAGGCAACGTGGACCTGAGTGACACCAAGAAGATAAGTCAGCCAAAGAGGGGGAGGAAAGCATTGGTGAGAAGTAAGAAGAGGTATCCTGGAAGGCATGGTAACATTCAAGTAAATGGCAGAGCCCTACATAAGGAAATGAAAGATAAGGAGGACAGACAGAAGGAGCTCCAGGAATAGGGCAGAAGGAAAGCCTACCACTCTTAACAATTGGTCACATTTCCAGGAACCAAGGAGGGAGGAGTGGAAGATCAATGACAATATGGTGCTGTTATTCTAAGGAAGAGGAACTTGGGCAGGAAGAACTAATTTGTGCTTAAAGGAAAGATGAGTGACTGGGTTTGAGACACTGAGCTATTGTAGGGCAGGGAATTGGGGAGCTGGAACATCCATGGAGCTAACAAGGAACTGGATACACCTAGCTATTAGGCAGGGGCAAGAGGGATGGTGAAGAGGGCCATTTGATGAAGGCCTTGTTATCATGAAATTGCTCAGACTGAGACTTCTGTCACTGTGGTAAATAAGTGTAAATAAGTGCTGTGGGCTGAATGTCCCTCCAAATTCATGTGTTAAAGTTTAATCCCCATTGTGGTGGTATTGATAGATGGGAACTTTAGGGAAGTAATGAATGGGTTAATGCTTTGGTAAGGGGCTGAAGGGAACTAGGTTAGGCCCTTTCGCCCTTCTGCTCTTCCACCATGTGACAACACAGCATTCATCTCATCCAGTAGATGTAGCAAAGAGGTGTCATCTTGAAGGAGGTCTTCACTACAGCAGGCTGTATCTGCTGGTACTTTAATCCAAACTTCCAAATCTGTGAGAAATAAATTTGTATTCTTTATAAATTAACAAGTCTCAAGTAAAGTAAAACAGATGCAATGAGTTTACCACTTGAATTTATATGAGTGTTGAAAATTTGGTAAATATAAACTTTGGAAATATACCATATTTTAAAAATTCTATTGGGATATTTATTCACTCTTCTAATATACATGGAGACTTTAAAATAAATAGAAGCATCTGGATAGGTGTCCCCTCATAACCTGAATTTACCTCCAATTGTAGCAATTGTTCCATGGAATAATGGAATCTTCCCATTAATTGTCACTTCCCTATCTACCCATTTCCCTGCCTACCTGACAGGCAGAAATGTTGTTCTGTTTAGTTAGAACCCCAGTATCTACTCTGACCTCTACAGAAAAAAGGCAACTCAGACATCGTTTGGGAGGAATAGTAAGAAAGAAGAAACTCATCTATACTGAAGTAATAACTATAGACATCAAAGTGAAGACTTTACAAAAGAAAGAAAAGTATTCTCCTTTCAAAAAAGGTGGAGGGTGGGGAGGCCACCAAATGATCTCATAGCATTAGTAATTATATATAATTGAAAGTTCTCAGTGGCAAACCAGGCACCATTTTATGCAAAGCTTCCAGACATTACCAGGAAAATTCTGCCCAACTCAGTGTTAGAGTATGAGGTGAGAAGATGGTGAGGACCCAGGGGAACACTGCCCTGTTCTTTGCAACACTTTGAATTCCACTTTTGTGCACATAGGAACTTCTCCAGCGAAGCTCTCTGACCACCTTTTCAATTCTTCTCTCCCTTTGACTCCTGCATGAACATGCACAGAGAAGAGATGAAGTCAAGATGATGTGGGAGATATAAGCAGATTTGAAGATGAGAAATGAAAAAATTAGGTTTTTTTCTTCCCCATTAAACCCTAGGAAAATTGCTTCAAGAAGAAAGAACAACACATTGCCTAATTATTACAAGAATATATTTTTGATACACCTGTTTTACTTCTCAAAGCCAACTTTGATGACCTTGATTTTACCTACACTGTGGTATAAATTTTCACTGAGATCTTTATCTCATCCTGACACCAATTAACTCATGAGTTTCAGCAGAAGAATCCATAACAATTTAATCCACACCTTCGAAGAAAAGGAAACACTAATCGAAATGAAGACTGCCCCAAAACCAATTGAACAGGTGTGCATTTCCATAATGGCTGCACAATTCAGCAACAAAGTGGCGTTTGCTGCTTTTGCCTGTGAACTGAATTAGTAATCTTCACATGCCCTGTCCTGGTGATTGAAATAAATTACTTTGTTAAATTGCGAAGCAGGTTGACCCATCTGTTGGCCCATGAATGTTCAGATTCTCAGAGGGTTTATTATTCCAAATAATGACTGCCATATGCAGTGGTAAACAGTTCCTTTAAAACTGACTGAAGGATTTGGTGCTACTTTTGAAGGCAATTTATAAAGCTATTCATGTTCCCCTAAAAGGATCTGCCCTTCAACTAAACTTTCAGAAAAGTTGTCTTGATCCGTTAGTCCTGACTGAGACACCCTGGAAAGGAAAGAGGAAGAAACACTGGCTCTGATAGCACCTACTATGTGTAGGGCAGTGGCCCATTCCTGACATTGGTCCAAGGAGCCTTAAGACAAATGTGTGAGGTGGACGTTGTCATCCCAGAGAAAACAGAAACTCAGAGAGGTAAAGTGGTTCATCCAAAGACAACTATTATGTCCAGAACTGGGGTTTGAATCCAGTCCACTGATCTTCAAGACATACTGTGCTACAAAGGGTATCTGACAGAAAGCATTTCATCCTGGGAAATGCAGGAAGAATTCTGTGCACTCGCAATTTACAGCTGCAGGAGAACCAAAGTGCAGCAGTCTTTCTGCCACCGTTCTGACTTTTGTCTAAAACACCAGCCCCACTCTTCCCCCACTGATCTACTGAGGACAGGGAGGGATTTGAACTCCTATTGGCAAGAGGCTAGTGGGAATGTCTTAAAGACAAAAACCTGCAGGTCGTCTTCTCATATATGCCTTTCCTTGCCTTAGATCCCCCTCATTTTCAAATCTCCGGGGAGAATGTGTGATCTGCTCACACACGGTCCATAAGCTGCTCCGACCGTGGGCCTGCATGATTTGTTCATGATGTTAACAGTGACTTGCCATGGCTAGGTTACAGATGTTAAATGCTGATAGATGGCCCCAAGCCAGCATATGGTTGGCTCTTCTGGTATTCAGCTGCAGTATTAATCATGTGTGGAAAGGTATTTTTTCCCCTTCTGTGAAAAATGAAATGGCTAATATACAGTATGGAATGAGTGCCCTGGAACAATTCCTTTTCTTAACGGGAAAAGAATAAAGCTATTAAAAGAATAAACTCCTGTATGTGACATGATGACAGTGGGATTTTTCTGACGAGCTAAATGAATAAGCTTCCTCTCCTTTGATTTATGCGGGCGCAGAGTAGCTCAAAGCTTCAAAAGGCAGAGAGCATAGCTGGAGATGCCGATGTTCACTGCTTTTGTTTAAAAAGAGCGAGAGGCTAAGATTGGGCCAAAGGCAAGCGTTTGACAGGCAGAGACCTGAAGAGGTCAGCCCCTAAGTGTTCAGTCACAGAGGGGAGAAGGGGTGCCTTGGGGGGTTGCCAGCACCTTTGGCTAAGGAGGCTTGCCCTTGTTTCAACAGCCCCCAAGGCACCTCAGCATGGGTCAAAGCCAGGCCCTGCCTCTGTGGTTGGTCTCCTCCCAAGACTATAGGAAATGAGACCTGCTCCTTTGCTGTCAGCTTGAATCCTGAGGAGGGGGCAAGAAATTAGGATTTTTTCTTCACCTCTACCAAAGAAGAAACCAGACAGAAACAAAACCCACATGAAGAACCTCCAAAAAAGTTTACCATAGAAAAATAAATTCCTCACAGAGTATGCTGGACATCAGAAGGAATCACCCAGAGTAAAGTTGGTTATTGGAAAAATTCAGCTAAATTTTGTATTTTGTTTATTTAAATCAAGAGCAGCATATACATGTATTAAAACATCACATTGTACCACATAAATATATATATTATTTTTACTTGTTAACTTAAAACAATAAAAAATATCAGACAAATCCAAACTCAGAAAAAAAATCAAATTCAGAAATCTTTTATAAAATATCCAACCAGTGCTCTTTAAAAGTCCTGAAAGACAGAGACTGAGGAGCTGTCGCAGGTCAGATGAGTAAAGAAAGATCATCACGTGCGAGGTTGGGTCATAGATTGGACCCTGAACTAGGCAAAGAACATCAGTGGGACAAAAAAGTAACGTGCAGATTAGTTCATAGTCATTAACCACGTGTCTGTACATTGGTTAACAATGTCCTATCAGTACTACTTTCCTGGTTTTAGATCATTGTACTATGTCATGTAAGATGTTGACACACAGAGTATGCTGGACATCAGAAGGAATGACCCAGAATAAAGTCCATTATTGGAAAAATTCAGGCACTTTTTTGCAAAGTCTAAAATTATTTCAGAATGAGACATTTTCTGAAAATGCACTGATGCAGAAAAGTCAGGAAAAACCATGAAAGCAGAGGCCTAAGGCCTCTATCCTCCACCAGAGGCTCCTCTCCCCTAAACCAAACACTTTTAACTGTACTAGCTCTGTCTTCCAATACTTATCTGCCTATCACTGAACACAATGCTTAAAATACAAAGCATAGTACTTTAAGACACTAATTACCAACTTCCTGTCGCACTGGTGAGAATTTCGTTTATTTTCATCAGCCCTCTTGGCTCTTCCCTATTCTTTTGTAAAACTTTCCATTTTAAAGTAATTTTTAGACTTTGGAGAAAGTTCCAAAGACAATAAAGTTCCCAGCAAACTTTCCTCAGTTTCCCCCAATGTTAATTTCTTACATGATCATGATACATTCATCAAAACAGGAAATTAGTCTTGGTACAATACTGTACACTACGGAGCTTCTGGAGATTTCTCTGGCTTTCCACTACAGGATCTCATCATGTAGAATACCACATTGCATTTAGTTGTCTCCTTTTGTGCTGAGACAGACCGTTCCTCCATCTTGCCTAGTGTGTTGTGATCTTGACGTGTTAGGTCAAATATTGTCATGGTGTTCAAAAATTTCATAGGATGTTCATCCTTTGGAGTTGTTTGATGCTTTTTCAGGATTAGAGGGAGTTTCAGATTTTGAAAGGAGCACAGCAGAGGAAATGGGCCCTTTGTAACATTTTAGGGGTGTAATATCAATATGACTTAGTGAAGGGAGCTTTGATCACTTGATTAATAAAGTATCTGTCTTTAAGGGAGAATTGCTCATTTCCCCCTTTTCCTTAGAAGCAAGTCACTAAATCCAGTTTACACTCACGGGGAGATGAATTAAACTCAAAAGAATTTGTAGACACATGTTAAAACCACCACAGTAATAAATATTTGGGAGAAGATAGTTAGAGGTTAGGCATATATCCAATTTCTCGTTAAAATCTTACCCTCTATTTTTAGCATTCCTCTGCGAATCTTGCCTGCAGGAATCATTATTGTGGGGTTCTAATGATGACTTTCTATTTCTCTCATTCCTTCTATGTTCATTAATTGGAATTCTTCCATGAGGAATTCCGTCTCTCCTCCCCCGGGTATTTATTTATTCAATCACATATTTATGTCAGTATGGATCCATGGATATTTCTTTTAATCCAATACTACCATTATTTATTTTGTTTCTTATTTTCCAGTATTGGCCTTTGTAAACTCTTTCCAGTTGAATCCTGTCTCTTTTTTTTTTTTTTTTCCCTTAACCACTTTTTAATGTTCTGGAACCACAAGACTCTTTAAGCTCATCTTATACTTTTACTGCTAAAATCTTAGAATTAGTCATTTTTTAAAAGAACATCTGGTTTCTTTTATTGAAGAACAGAATTTAGAAACCAAAATCTGGAGCTGGACTATTCTTTGCTCAGGTATATCAATGCTTCTAGGCCCACTTAGAGGACAGAGCTGGGCTGTATGTGTATGTATACTAACTCATGTTTATTTACTTCTGAATTTGCTTCACCATATTAAAATGTACATGATTCATACTGATATATATAACTCCAGTCCAGCACCACAGAGTTCATTCTTGCATTGCTTTCTCACTTATCTGTGTCTTCTCTCTTCCATAGTGAGAAATCTGGCTCTTATTATCTGCATTTGCTCACTGCTGGTATATAGGAATATAATTGACTTTTCATATTGCCCTTGTATTCTGCAACTCAGGATATTTTGAGGAACACTAATACAGATTCTTTGGGATTTTTATATGTAGATAATCATGTTTGCAAATAGAGATCGTTTTCTGTCCTCTTTTCCATTATCTGTGGATTTTCTTTCTTTTGCTTCTCAAGTTCACTGAATGAGAATGAGAAAAGAGATCCTTTTGTTCCCAATCTTTGGAAGAAAGCTTCCAATCTCTCATTATGTATAAAGTTAGCTATAGATGCCCCTTGTCAGGTTGGGAAATTTCCCTTGTATTTCTAATTTGCTGAGTTCTTATCTTAAATGAAAATTGAATTTGTCAGAAGCTCTTTTCTGCATCTGTCAAGATGATCATTCAATTTTTATTATTTAGTCTGTTGATAGGGTGAACACATCCATTGACTGATAGTTAAACTATACTCATTCAACCAGTCTGGCATTCCTAGAGTAAAGTTCACTTGGTCCTGATTCATTAAATTTTTCATACATTATTAGATGTACTTGCTAACTTTTCTATGAAGATTTTTGTGTCTATATTTGTAAGGGATATCACTTCTGTGGTTTTCTTTTCTTCTAATATCTCCAGTTTTGGTATTAGTAAAGGCAGAATATAGAGTTGAAAGAGGAGAAGGCAGGAAAATATGTCTAAAGACTGACAACCATTTTAGAGGTTGAATAAAATGAAAATCAACTCAAATAAAGCAAAGGGAGCTGAAAGATATTAACCTAACAATGCAGTGTAAAAGAAAAAAGTATTAATTCATAAAATACACATGCACATACACACACACACACACACACACACACACAATTGGTAATAAAACCAAATGCTATTCTTTCTTGAAGACAAAATGGAGCTTGGGTCAGCTGATGCTGGCAAAGCCTGCAGACTTCTCCACCCTGCTCTCTATAGTTAGAACAAATTTGGCCAATGTCTTTTTGGATCAGATACTCTGCAATATTGACAATAATGTCAACTGCACTCTCCTGAGACTTACTAATTAAATTTGAAAGTTTAAAAGAAACTGCATTTGTTCCCAATAGATATGCTGACTTGTTTGGGAGTTGGGTGAATTTTAGCAAAATTTTCAAAATAAGGTAGTAATGACCACATACAATGAAACCAAGGTCTACGACTCCTGAAATAGAAAAATCAGAAAATTTTGTCCTGGATATAGCAGGTGCAAATAAATATCCATTGGGTGAGTATATACATTTAAAACTTGCCATACTCTTGGGATGATTGTTAAACCTCATGTTACTCAAATGTTCAACATTCTGTTTAGCAAAACAAACGTGAATTTTCCTTGAATAGTCTCATACCCATTTGTGTCCTAGAGAAAAACTCACCCTATGAGTTTTTTGTGTGATCATAGTTATCCAAAGTGTTGTTTGTCCAATGCACAAAGGAGTATTTTATTCACATTTGTCTAAAGAGACAGCACAATGCCATTGGGTAAGAGCAAATGAGGGCCAGTCTGCACTACCTGCTTGGTTCATGGCAAAGAGGTCCACCGTATAAGAGTGTGTTACTTTCCCAAGACCATGCAGCAGTGAAAATTTGGTCTGGGAACCTTCTACCAGAAGCCCAAAATAATCTGCATATGGTTAACAGTTATGACTTCCCCATGCTAAACTCTTCATATATAATCTTTCTTAATCCTCACAACCAGCCTGTATATTTTATTATAGTTGGTCTCTATAATTTGACCTCCCAATGGACTGCAGCAAATTCCCAAACATCAAATACAAATAATGTTCTGAAGTGACTAGCATAGAGACGTTCCTTAACCTCATAAGAATAGGACACCAAGACTGGGTTCCAGTGACTCACTCTTGTAATCCTAGCTACTCAGGAGGGAGAGATCAGGAGATCAAGGTTTGAGGTCAGCTCAGGCAAAATGGAAGTGAGAGCCTATCTCAAAAATACCCAACACAATAAAAGGACTGGCAGAGTGGCTCAAGAGGGAGAGTACCTGCCTGGCATCAAGAGGTAAAGCACCTGCCTACCAAGCATGAGGCCCTGAGCTCAAACCCCAGTACTGCAAAAAAAAAAAAAAAAAAAAGACACCAGAAATTAAAGGAAATGTAATGGGAGGCCATCTCCATAACTCAAAAAGTAGAGCTTCAGCCACAAAAAAAGTTTGTGTGGGCAGGCTTCTGTGTGGAACCCTGGAGTAGAGATGGAAGAAACAGAGGCTTAAAAGTTAGCTGCACTCTGGAGTGAGCAGTTTAGGTCAGTCTTTCACACTGCTGGAGATGCCATGGTAAACAGGACTTGTAAGGTTCCAGGACATGTAAAGTATACCCACCAATCAGATGCACTGGCCTGTCTTTAAACTGGGAACCAGTGAGGAAAGAACATGAACCCTGGATAATTGGTGATACCAGCATCATAACAGAATAGGTTTCCAATGGGCAATAAAGGCCCCATTTCAGAGTAGGATCCAGTGTCTCATAGCAGAGAGGGTTGTCACACACACAGTGGCTCAGACTATTGCACCATGGCAGAACAGTGCCCTCATTCAAGGGCTGTGGTCCTGGTAGTTGCATGTCCTTCCTTGCTCCTGACCTCTTCCTAAGCCTCCTCCTATAGCCTCCCTAGTTTCTATTCCCCCTTTGCCTTACATCCATGACTTTCTCTGCAGCTTAAATGATCCAAAATTCACCTCTTTTGCTTGCAACCAAGAACTTGGACAGACGCATTATGGCATGGCAAGAACTTTGAACATTTTCTAAGTAGAAAGACACTGCAGGGATTTGTCTTTTTCTTTCTTTCTTTTTTTTTTTTTTTGGTGGTACTGGGGTCTGAATTTAGGACCTTGCTTGCTAGGCAGGCACTCTACCACTTGAGCCACTCCTGAGTAGCTAGAATTTACAGGTGGGAGCAGCTAAGCCTGTCCAAATGTACTGGATGGATTTAAACAGTATAATGTCACAGATGGAATAAGGATCCTAGGGAAGAATTCCTGTTTAATATCAGAACTCAATGTAATTCTCCTAAACAATAGGTTTGCCTTGGCTTCTTGGGCATCCCTATTTGAGTAATTGACAGGGCTTCTTTTTGCACATGTTCTCTGCTAGAACACTCAGAGTACAATTTGTAGTTGGTACTCAGTGGAGGTACATTACTTTCATGTGTATTTTTAGCCTTAGTCTTGGTCCCACATTGTCCTCACTCTTGCTAGTATATAACCTCTTATCCTTCTTTTTAAATTTATGCTATTTTGTCCTCCTTTGCTTTACATTTTTATGTAAAAATCTTGAATATGTATTTATGCTACCCAACAGAGTGGCCACTAGCTGCATCTAGCCATTATTTCTCTTTAAATTTTAATTAATTAAAATTAAGGAAAATTAAAAATTGAGTTCTCAGGCACACCAATCACATTTCCCATGCTCAATAACCACATTTGACTGGTATTTGCCTCTGGGACAGTACAGATATAAAACAATTTCACCATCACAGATAGCTCATCAGATCATGCTGACATGTGCTCTAATGCAGTGTAATATAATATTCCTTTAATGTAATGAGTCTCTTTCTTATTATCTTGCCTCTCATCATTTATCTGTTGAAGGCTCAGGTCCGCTTAGGGACCCATAGTGGCAAGAGTAATAATGCCATATTTGCACAAATTACGTATGGAAGCTGAAAAAGGGTGAGCATCTCAGTTGTTATGAAAAAGTCTTTGTGGACCTCAGCACGAAGAACACTTGAATGGGGATGTCAGAAGAAATATCCAAGACTTCCTCCCCAAAGGGTATACTCTAAGACAGTGGGAACCGTGCCTACAGCCAACCTTGGCATCATAAAGACATTCAAAAAAATATAGGGGAGGAGATCGGAAACTGCCCTGCTGGTCTACAAGAACAGCGCCTTTTCTGAAGGCAAAAGAAAGCAAAAATCCCCGTGACCTCTAATATGAACCAGGCACTGACAAATATTTAACCTAACATAAATTATAAGTTTTAATTTGATAACTTAGCAGAGGTTAAAGGGTTATTGCTTTCCAATGTCATCCCTTGGAAAGAAAGTTGAGGTCAGTATCCCAAAAAAACTAGATCATTCTTTCCAGTGGTTAACAATAAACGTTTTTGTTATTAAGCAAAATATGCTCTAAAATGTTGTTTTCTTCATTGCTTCAAAGTCAGCAAGGTGAGGAGGTGATTAGCAAGAGCAAGCAGCATCTCTCAGACACAGGAGGATGGGCCAACCCGGAACAGACAGTCCTCAGAACGGCAGATTTTCTTCCACCAGCGATCTTGGGGAACAAGAAAGGAGCTCTTGGGACACTATCAACACAGTAGCAGCCTGGTGTGTTCTCTTGTCCTCCCCTGGGGAGCTGTTTGCTTTGCAAAACTACTGTAATTTTAATAGGCTGCCATTTGCTCATTAAAGTCATCTGGTATTTAAGTCAGCATACGGACCACAAAATAGGACCCTGTATAATGTTTGGGAGTTTGTCGTTTAATAAAACATTTTATAAGCTCAGTGCGTACCTATTAACTAATAACTGCCCTTCCTGGGGCCCAGCAGCCTGCCCTGTGGTCTACAGTGCTTGAACTACAGTAGGTGAGTTATAGAGAGACCTTTCCCGAGTCTCATTTGTCTTTATTATGACACTCAAAACAGCAAATGATGAGTAATCAGTCACTGTTAAAATCCATCCTTGGGAATTGAAGCAGGCCTGGCTTCTTATCATTCAAAATCTTCTCAAGGGCTACCTCCTTCTGAAAAGGGAAGCCCGAGCTTCTGATCAATGGAGGGATTTATTGTCTGCCAGAGGGGAAGAGTGCGTGTGTGTAGAGGGGCAGTTACCGTGGATAGAGGGGTTCCTAAAGACTGATGCAGGACCAGGTTTCATCAGAATCTACTGGCCTGGAGGATAAACCTGGGTGTTCCAAGGCTCTAGCCCAGGCCCATCAAATTCTCTTCAAGGACAAGGGCTAAAATAGTTTAACAGCCACAGCCCCTAATTTTTTTCTGATGCACATCCAGACTGGGGAGGTGCTTGGAAAATAGAATAGTCACCAATGAAAAGTCACACAGTGGGACAAGAAAACAAGACTGGAGCACAGACTCCTCAGAAGGCGTCTCCAAGCCCCACTGTCCATGCCATAAAAGTTGGTTACAAAGGTTTGAAAAGGTGTGAGACATCACAGTCTGTCACTGAGCTTAGAAAACTGAAAAAAAAAACACTGCTTACTTATTGACCAGCAGTGTTCTTGAGTTTTTTTATGTTCTTGAATTTTATTACTAAGTTTGGGCACTTTTGTTCCATTTTACTTTCAGTTCCTACAACTAACAGGAGGGCAGCTTTCCAGACACCCAGACTCCAGATGGGACACACTCAACCCTAAGAGAATGAGGCTTGATACTAGGTGGCAGAGGGGGAGCAGTGTTTGGGTGACAGTGAGGATGAACAGGGTGGGGGTGGGAGCCTCTCACCACTTTTCCAGTTTTGCCTTTGATTGGGAAACGAGTATGGGAGAGTGTGGGGGGGTACGTGCCCCCACAAGTTACTAAGGGATGAAAATTGGGACTAAAGGCAGTGGTGCTCTGGTGTGTACTGAGCTTAGAAACAGGTGACATAAACCATGAAGCCGCAAGCCTGGTTCTCTTTGCCCTATGCTACAATCAACTGACATTCACTCAAGGCCAACTCTGATCAGGCACCGTCTTTCATTTTTTGCAAGCATTGTCACCTTATTCCTTCCCTTTTTGTCCCCCATTTTGAAAATGGGGACACTGAAACTTAGAGGGAGTCAAATAATTTGCCAAAGTGATAGCCCAAATATTTTACATCTATCTATGTTTCTAGATTTGAATGCTGCCATCTAGGACACTGTAGGCTGCCAGCAATTTTTTTCCTAGCAATGGGAACAGCCAAGAAAGGAGGCAGCAAAAATGATCTTTTCCCTTTAACCAAACCCTCCAGCAAAAACCAAGCCAGCTTCCATAGACAAACAAACAAAAAGGACACACAGGACACGGTGGCCACCATAGCAGAGAAGGTTTGTGAACTTGAGTTTTTCAGCTCTTCTGGAATCTGCTCCATCCTCTCTCTTCACTCCTGTCTCTCCACAAAAACAAAACCAGAGGGGGAAAATGAAGAAAGTAAAACATCTTTGCCTCTCCCTCAAGTTATCTCTTTCTAGAACTTGTTTTCCCTGAGAGCTCAGTCCTCCCTTCCTCTCAGAGAGCATCTCAGACCTCTGGTCCTTCACAATGGGCAATTGATGTTTGGGGACCCAGCCCCCTGCATTCCTTGGGCGACTTTTCCCAGGGAGTCCCACCCACACTGGAGCTTTCTCTGAACTTCTCCCTCCTGGGTCCTTGTCTCAGAGAATATGGACATTGAAAGGGAAGTGAATCTGAGTTCTTTGGAGAGTTTCAGATGCCAACTCTGACCCAGCAGCACATCAAAGCGTCTGACATTTGCCCTGCACAGACCCGAGGGCCCTTTCCAAAGAGCATCCGCCCACTCTCGGTGATGACTACTATTGACACGTAGTGAGCAATGACAATGTGCCCCAAACAATAAGAACACAAAGGCTCCTTTACCTTCCACCCATGCCCGGTGTCCTGTAATAGAAATGACAATGGCTGCCACTCTCTGTGCCCTTACAATGGTCCAGATCCTGTGTAACCCACTGACATTTAATCTTTGTAAGAATGGTAATAGGTGGAAGAGGTAGATATCCCCATTTTACAGATGTTAAAACTGACACTCAGAATCTTTCTAAGCTAACAAGTACCAGGTAAGAACAGCCAGTTTCAAAATGCAAGTTCTGAGCTAGTATTCCATCGTGTCTCCTACTGCTTAGTAACTAACTCATGGTGACATTTTGCAGTTATCTCCCATTTGAGTGACAGTTCAGGTTATCTCCTATCCTATTTTGGTTGCACTAATAGGTATGTTTAAAGGAGAATCAACAAAGTGGAAAAAGTAGTATTTTACTTGACATTATTTTGCCTTTAGACAAGCTTTGTGAGTACAAAGGGAGGTGACAGGGCAGGGAGAGGCAGGGAACAATGAGAAAATGCATGTCTCTTCTTTCAAGACTCTAGTTCAATAAGGCATAGTGAAATAATGGAACAGCCATCCAAAACAGAATTCAGAGGGACTTTTATTTTCTTCTCTATATCTGCTGTCTACCTTCCAACATAACACCTTCCCACATCTGAGTCAAAAATGAGAAAATGAAAGGCATTATAGAGGCTATTGTTTCTATAGAGCTAAATAGGTTCACTCATTATTTTGTCAAAGATTCCTTCTTTTTTAATACTGTAAGGTTGGCCACTTTTTATTAGTTTTTCAAAAGCTTCTTTAAGATTTTACATGTTCAAGAATGTCTTTGGAGAACTGTTTATGATTTTTCGAATTTTTCTGATTAGCATGTATTAGTTTTAAGTTATTTAAAAAAACATAAACTTTTAGAGAAACCATATATATGTGCCTATTGTCCTTAGTAAAACTTTATTTAATTTTTTTTTTCTGGTCACTTCCAATTCTTTGTGTTACCTGGCAGAAATGTGGAAAAGCAATGTCAAATAGGTTTTCTGGAGCCAGGCACCAGTGGCTCACACATGTAATCCTAGTTACTTGAGAGGCTAAAATCAGGAGGATCAGGGTTTGAGGCCAGCTTGGGCAAACAGCTCTCAAGTTCCCATCTCCAAAATAACCAGAGCAAAATGGGCTGGAGGTGTGGCTCAAGCAATAAAGTACCTGCTTTGCAAGCACAAAACCCTGAATTTAAACCTCAGTTTTGCCAAAAAAGAGAAAAGTTTTCTATCCATGTTGAAAGGTTTTGGTGGGGAGGACATAGATAATCTACCAGTGAGTTGAGTAGAAGCTAGCAAAGGAATATTTTTACATCATTTTTTATGAAGCCAAATTGATATACTAAAAAATCATCTTTGTTGGACAACTTTGTTAAAGAAGGAAAACCTTGAATGCAGGCAGATAGATGATAGATAGATAGATAGATAGATGATAAATAGATAGATGATAGACAGATAGCTCTACCAAAGCTTAGAGTACAGCAAATAATGTCAAATATCTGATAGCAAAAAGAAATTAAGCTAATTATCTGCCCTTCTGGAAGTAGCCTGACAGTCAAGGAACAAAACCTCTATTGTGAATAGACTATCTCATGAGCTCACGAGCAGACTGAGGGAGGATTTGGCAAAATGAACTTTGGGCTTGAACTAATTTTACATGCTAATGAGAATCTCCACATAAAAGCTGCTTTGTAATGGGTGCTAACCGGTTGGCAGATTAACACAATTCAGTTCAAACAGAATAGAAATTAGTCATGTTTGTCATAAAACCATATGGATAGAAGAAACTGGCAGAATTTGGTTTAGCCAGTTTTAGGGTATGTTTTGGGGGAGCATCCCAGACAAATCTGAGTATCACAGTCTGACAGCCTCCACACAGGAGCTATGCAAAGTTTGTGTGGAACCCCTTGCAATCTCTTTCAGGTCTGGAGAAAAAATTGTATCTATTAAAATCCAATGCCAGAGTTTGTACTTACTCTTTTTCCTTCAGTTTTCAGAATTACTACATTAAGGACAGAAAACTTGGCAAAAGATTCAAAATTCAAGAGCCTCACTCTCTACTACAGCAGCCCCTAACCACATGTGGTCATTTCAACTTAAGTTTAAATGAATTAATGTAGGTGAAATCTAAAATCTAGTTATATTAGCATGTTTCAAGTGCTCCACAGTCCCATGTGGCTAGTGGCCGCCATATTGAAGAACACTGGTAGAGAACATTTTCTTCATTGCAGAAGGAATTCTATTGGACTATTGGACAAAGCTCCCAGGATTGTTAAGAGAATCTAATATATGCAAGAGTTCTTTGTAAGCTCTAAGACAAATAAATTTGGCTTTTCATGAGGAGGAGGATAGTGACGATTAATGAGTTCAATCTAGGAAACCTTCATTTCCTTAGAAATGATAAGAAATCTGTCTTTGCTCAGAGTGCTTGGGCCCCCACAATCCCAAATTGTGGGGCCTCTCTTCCACATGAATGCTCCCTCTTTTCCTCTTGGAAGTTTCTCCTGCACTCCATGACTGAGAACAAAAGAACTAGTCAATGTAAAAGGAAAAGGTTCCAGAATTCTAGTTGAACATTAATTATATGTGACCTCTAAGCTTTAAAAAATTACATTCAACAAAATTCATGTTATCCACTTAATCTAGTGTTTCCTAAGCTAACATCCCCATCCCCAAGGAGCCTGTGGAAATGTAAGGGTTGGACCAAGCAGGACAGGGGTGGGGACGTGAGGCAGAGAATGTGGTATTAGAGTTGTTTTTGCTACAGAAATCTTCTAGAAGCTTTGTTTTCCAGGATAAAGCTAACCTAGGCCAATTGACACAGAAAGCATTAGTTCTGAAATTAAATTAATTTGGTCTAAAATATTATTTGGTGGAACCGTAAGCAATTTGCATTCTTTGTAGTTCAAAAATAATCAAACATAGGCAATTTCATATGGTTCAACCTAATAACTTATCTCAGTGTCACCAGTAGAATAGAGACCAGGGGTTCAAGTTTTAGATGACAGACAGACTTGAGTTCAAATATCACTCTGCTGCTTTATAACTCTATGTCTTTGGAAAAATTAATAGAATAATGGAGGAAAAATAAATGCAATTTGTAGACCAAATTTACCCCTATGAGAAAAGGAAACAAGATTTTGGTGGAAAATGTGGTTTGAGTTACCAAAAGGATTGAGAACTACTGATCTGTCCCTCATGGTAGAGTTTTAATTAGCAACACATCACCATCTCCAGGCAACTTATCACCTGGAACCTAGATAAAAACAGGGTGAGCAAAGGAGAAAAAGTTCTAATACATTCTTCATTCCTGAATCAAGAGAAAACTTGAACCAGGACAATTGTGCATGCAAAGCTATGTGCTACATAACCATAAAGGCCACAGACAGCAGCATTGTCAAAAGACTCGTGGTCTTGACTTCACAATGGCCCCATGTTATTGTAGTGCAATAGTGTTCGATATCACTACTGGAGAAAACAGAAATATGATTCATCCATCAGGCTATTTTTGTTTAAAAAAGAAATCACTTAACTAATGCTAAGATGCAGGTAAAGGCAGTAAATGTCCCCTCTGATAAGGGAGGCCAGAGAGAAAGGCTACCTGAAGACCACTTGTTCATCCTAGCATGAAGCTAGGATCTGTGTTCTTGAGGATACCAGGCCAGTGCCAGAAGAGTAAGGCTAAACCAAGGTATTGGACTCAGGAATTGTAGCCAAGACACCAAATACAAGCAAAACTGAGGGGATGTTGAAGAATGAAAAAGTCTGACAGCCAAACTCACAGAACGATAAAAAATGGGCCAGATGAGTTCTAAAAACAAAATTCACTGTCTGGCGTGGGTTTTACAGAACAAGAGCATGGGTATACACTGACAAGCAGGTTCCTTTTAAAGGGACCAAGAAAGGGATGAACATCTTTATTCTAAAAACTTCCCCACCGAGAATGCTTCATTTCCAATCAATAATAAATTCCAGCATGTTACTGGAAATGAAGATAACACAGTCTTGATTTTAAACAACAGCCAATATTCATTTAGACCAGCTGTTAACATGACAGACAGAGAAAGTACAGAATTTAGATTCATAGAAACTTGAATTGTTTGGCTCAACTGTTAGCATTATGTTCCAGGGTAATACTTGACTCTGTGAACCTGTTTCTTCATCTTCAACACACAGCACTGATACCACCTTCACAGTGTTGTGAAGATCGTATGAATCTTTGACCAGCATTAAATTGCTTCTCTGTACTGACAATTCATTTACTAGTTTCTAGATATATTTTCTCCGTTGTCTTTTGCCTTCATTAGTCTTTCCCCTTCTATACTTGCTGGATATACATTCCTTCCTAAAAGATTGCCCTGTATATTCTTTCAAAGCATTGTAAATTGCAGACCCTACTTTTTGGGCTTACTTAGAATGAGTATCAGGTCTTATTTCTGGTCTTAGTCTGGTGTATTAACCTTCAGTTGAATGTCAACACCAGGAGGATTTTATTGTCAGCTGATGGCCACAGGGTAGAAAAAAGTCTTCAAAAAACAAGAGCAACCTCCCCACACCTGCCAAAATCTCAAAACAAAGCAGCCTCTGCCTCCATGTGAGCAGCTGCTGTGGGCTGGGCCCTTGCCTCTGGAGGTGGGCTGCATGTTGCACCCTCCAGAAAGGCCCAGGATGGGTCTTGGGTCCCTGGTGTCCAGACTTATCAGGAACAGACATCTGTGGCCACATCTGTAGTGACCACCCAGAGGGCAGCTGAAGAACCCCGGGGCTCCCCAAAGAATTTGCAGAAAGGTCAAGGGTCATATGCTCTAGCCAGTTCACTAAAAGCATCTCAGGGAGACCCAATGGAAAGGTCATCTTAAGATAGTGACAGGGCACAGCTTGAGGGGAATAGAGAGGAGAGGCAGAATTTCTTTTTTAAGTTGCAAAAAGTACATCTGTTTCTGGCTCAGCTTAGACTATCAAGTCTGATTTTTATTTCGATGGCATTTCCTTGGCTTTTCTAATTCATGTCTAAATCTCAAAATGCAGCCATTGTGCACTTCTGGGCTTGCGTGCATGTGCCACGGAGCACAACACCATGAATGCATCTTCTCACTTCATTGAACATTGCTTTAAAATGCCATCCAAATGTCCGCTCTCCCCATCCTGTCTGGGGGAAGAGATTGTGTTTCTTTTCCACCCAGTGGGAACAGAAGGAATAGTAAAGTCACAAGCTGTGATGTTTAATATTTTTCAATTTCGCATGTCCGACTTTGACAGCTGATTGTGGGGACAGCCTGGTCAGCCATGCCACTTCAAGGAAGGGCTCTGTTGTCCTGGAGAGGGTCCCATGTCACCTTGCAAATGTCTGATCTCCACTACAGCAGCCAGAACTGGCTGAACCCCAGGGAGCCCTTTTCACTTCACTAGGCTGGACTAGGTGCTGACTCCACCTCCCACAGGCAGGCCCGGATGCGTTCTGCTGACTTAAGAAGACGCCACGTAAATTAGAACTCATGTAACCATATGGTCCAAACCTGCGGGTCATATTTTATACACAAATGATTATGACAGGCAGTATTTTTGTGCTGACAAGTTGTATTTCATCCATGTTTACGTAGAATTCCATGCTATCATTAAAAACCAAGCAATAGAACTTTACCCTATTTTCATGCAAAAATGTCACTGGGTTTTCTTCTCATTAAAAGAAAAGAAAAATCCACCCATGCAGCTTTTGCTTCCTTCTTCACTCTCTAGATATTTGAGTGCTTGGTGCAAGGTGATTTCAAAGGGTGACACTAAGAGCTTCAAAGGAGTTCTTGAACCCTGGCTTCTGGCCTGGCCT
Source organism: Castor canadensis (assembly GCF_047511655.1). NCBI lineage: Eukaryota > Metazoa > Chordata > Mammalia > Rodentia > Castoridae > Castor > Castor canadensis. The sequence continues at coordinate 85,116,163 of NC_133387.1, forward strand.
GTGTTAAGTATGCTGAACAGCTATTTTATTTGGGTTTCAAAAGTAGAAAGTGCCTTGCCCAGGTTGTGTGACCTTCTATTTTTTTATTTTATTTTTTTATTCATATGTGCATACAATGTTTGGGTCATTTCTCCCCTCTTCTCCCACCCCTTCCCTTACCACCCACTCCGCCCCCTCCCTCTTCCCCCCACCTCCTCGCTACCCAGCAGAAACTATTTTGCCCTTATCTCTAATTTTGTTGAAGAGAGAATATAAGCAATAATAGGAAGGAACAAGGGTTTTTGCTAGTTGAGATGAGGATAGCTATACAGGAAGTTGACTCTCATTGATTTCCTGTGCATGTGTGTTACCTTCTAAGTTAATTCTTCTTGATCTAAACTTTTCTCTAGTTCCTGGTCCCCTTCTCCTGTTGGCCTCAGATTGCTTTAAAGTATCTGCTTTAGTTTCTCTGCATTGAGGGCAACAAATGCTATCTAGTTTTTTAGGTGTCTTACCTATCTTCATATCTCCCTTGTATGCTCTTACTTTTATCATGTGCTCAAAGTCCAATCCCCTTGTTGTGTTTGCCCTTGATCTAATGTCCACATATGAGGGAGAACACATGATTTTTGGTCTTTTGGGCCAGGCTAACCTCACTCAGAATGATGTTCTCCAATTCCATCCACTTACCAGTGAATGATAACATTTTGTTCTTCTTCATGGCTGCATAAAATTCCATTGTGTATAGATACCACATTTTCTTAATCCATTCGTCAGTGGTGGGGCATCTTGGCTGTTTCCATAAGTTGGTTATTGTGAATAGTGCTGCAATTGTGGCTTTCTATTTTTGAGAAAAGAACCAACCAACTTCATCTTCTATTACTTTACCTCCTGTAAAGGGGTAAACAAGAGGACATTCCCTTCTGTGACCTGTCCTTTTCAAGGCTTTTAAGTCAATAAAGAGAACAGCAAACAAAGTGCTGGTTGGGCCACTCTGCAGCTTCTGATGCTTAGAAGACAACCTCAGAACAAGACTGCTAAAATTCTGGTCAAATCTACCATCCAGCAAATCCTAAAACACTGTAATCATACTAAGATTGCAAAAACCTATTTATTTATTTGCTTTATTTATTTTTGTTTGTTTATTTATACACACATGTACATAAAAGCAATGCCCATCTTTTTCAGAAAATGTATTAAATTCCCATGCATTCTCCTCTCTACCACCCAAAATGACTTTATTTTCTGAACCAAAATGAGACCTATGGCCTGGGAAAGATACTCTTCAGATTTATGAATGAAATGATAGAAAATATTTTAACAAATCTGTCAAAATTATAGTAACGGTTAGTGACACAGCTAGCAATTAGTCTTTCCTGGGTCATTTCTTTTAGATTTCTTTTAAATTGGGATTTCTCTGACCACTCCAGGCACAACCTTGCCAGGCCTAGCACCAACTCAGAACCTTGGGAGGCTCTGTCCAGAAGATCTGAGAGGCATCTGTGGGAGCTGCAGAGCAAATTCCTAACTGTCTCCAACCAGCAGACCCAGGTTTGAGTCCTGACTGCCCCTCTTCCATCCTGTAAGCAACCCCAGGAGGCCACTACACTCAGCTCATTCCTGCTAACATGGATGAAATGGATAATGTTCAATGTTCATTTCTTCACACTAATTTCAACTGAACAAGGAAGCTTGCCGAAGGGCAGCTCTCCAGGAGCACGAAAAGTGTGATGGGCTGACTGTGATTTCACCTCCTTCCCCTCCTCTTCCCTCTTGGCACTGTCTCCAGCTCCCTTCCCCAGGTATGTATCTTTCAAGTCCTCTCTGATAATGGCTTAGGGACTGATTCATCCCAGGTGTATTTTAATGAGAGACTCTGCAAAAGCTTAAAGCCTTTAAAAGTTGAAGGGAATAATTTCTTTTAATGAATATGTGTCATTTTATTATAAAAGTAATATATGATGAGTATGAAAAGTGAAAAATGCAAAAAAAAAAACAGCCAAAGAATTTCCCATCATCCTTACCCAGACACAAGCACCATGAGCAGTTTTCTGTCTTTTTTGTATCTTTTTCTTTTTTTAACCTTTGTGTGTATGGTTTAAAAGGGGATGGTTACATTGTCATCTTTAGTTTTGATTTAAGAATGGCTTGCCTACACAACTTTTTATCATTGTTGTCACTTAGAATTATAATCCAGGAAGCATTTTTCCATATTATCATATACTTCTTATGAGTAATCATTTTAATGGCTGCAAAATAAAGGATTCATTTTTAAAGGTAAATTTACAGTTTTTATTTTTAAATTATTTTCAAAGAAAAAATTTCTAACTCTAATAGATGCTAAGGAAGACAAACATATAAATCACAACCAAACATAGGTTCTCAGAGGGCAAAGATTTGTGTCTCTTTTTATTCTCTTAATCTAGTGCCTGGCCCATGGCAGGTGCCTTTTGATGAATAAGAATAAGGACAGATGAACATGTGACCTCTCAAACGCCTAACTCATCACTGTCCCCTGGTTTGCTATGAACTCATTCTGTGGAAGGACTGACAAGTAGCTCACTCTCTGTGCTTCAGGCACTTGCACGATCTGTTACTAAGTCACAAGTATGAGTAACTACATGATTCATAAAAATAGCAATAGATTCTTTTAAAGCACCTGTTTCTCACTTACCACCTTCACACACCTTTTGAAAACTACAATGAAATCTGAGAACTCTCCAAATTGTTTTTAGAGTTCTTCAGAATTATTTTAAATGCTAATCCTAAAGCCATGTTTGTGTCTCTGATCCCTACATATCTAAATCTTTTGGAAATTCTGTGCAAACAGATTTTTAAAAAAGGATACAATGCAAAATTTAATAATAAAAGAACAATCACTTTGTTTAGCCAACTGCTTTGATTCCCAGGAAAACACAGTACGACTTTTGCCCTGTCCTGGAGCACTCCTGTAAAGTGCAGGCAAAACCTAGCCTTTATGTGCTAGGGTCTCAACACCAAGACCTACTGGTGTTCAACCCAAGGACCAGAAATAAGTTTCTGGAAAACATAAAATAACAATGAAGTAGTGCTGAGAGATTTTTTGAAATGTTCAGAACTAGTAGAAAGACCTCATGAGTAAAAGTAGATTTTTGTCTAATCTAGAAGGCACTATTGAATTCGCCTTACATCATGCTGGGTACACTGGCCCCTCTGTGTCTATGGGTTTTGCAGCTGCAAAGTTGATTTGCAATCAACTGCAAATCAAAAAGTACTTCAAAAAAATTATATCTGTTCTGAGCATGTACAGACTGTTTCTCATGCCAGTATTCCCTAAACAATAGAGTATAACATTTTTTATGTAACACTTACATTGTGTTAGGTATTAAAAGTAATCTAGACATGATTTAAAGCATATGGGAGGATGTGCATAGGTTATAAGCAAATATTACACTATTTTATATAAGGGACTTGGGCATCTGTGGATTTTGGTATGGGAGTGGTCCTAGAACCAATCCCCTATGCATATTAAGAGATGACTGTAATTCTTAATATATTGTGTTAATGTATTATTTTATATAAATATATATACATACTCTATGTATATATGTACATACACACACATGTATATATAATGCCTTTCCAATATCTAAGGATTTCATATATACCTCTGCAAATGCCCATGGACCTGTTGTATGAATAAAATTTGACACTGGAAACAACTGTAACATGGGCAAGAAAAATGTTAAATTTTATGCATTATCAGTACCATCTAGCCTCTTCCATGAGCTCTGTCACAGGCAGTCCAGGGAAGCATGTATTGCCATGTTCTGTTTTCTGAGGAGGTTCATGAGGCAACTGTAAAGGTGAATAAGAGATTGTGAGGTGGGACCTGAACAAAGGCTAAAGGAGTTGGGAAGATCCCATGACATGAAGAAGGGGAGCTAGAGAACTTTGGGGACTTTAAAAATTAGTCTTTAATTATGAAAGGATGTTTATGCAAGAGGGTGACCTCTTTTTTTTTTTTTTTTCATTTCTTCTGGGGCAGGTCAAAACAAAATGGACTTAAGCTGGAGCAGAGTGGGTTTAGGTAAGACAGAAGAAGGAATTTCCTGAATGTGGAGGTCGTTAAAAACTGGAATGAGTTAGTAAGGGAGTCTGTGGACACTTTTCCTCTGGGGAACATTTAAAAATAAGATAAATTTTCATCTGTCATGGAGGATTTAGAAGTAATCCAACCAGAAGGCCTCTCAAAGCATTTTCCAGCCCCATAACCTAAGGCCAAATTCCCTCCAATTTTATCTCTATAGTTAACTAGATGTGAGATGGACACCCAGAAGCAAAATTCAGGATTCCAGATTCACTGACTAGAGGCTATTGCTTTTTGTTCTATAACAAGATGGTGCTTTGCATAAAAAATTAAAGCTGTAATTCTTCCAGGAAACCACATCAAGGAAAAAAATCTGCAACTCAAAACTCGGCAAATTAACAATTGCTCAGATAACTTCAGTGTCATCCTCACAAACATAAAATGCCATCACCTCTTCCATGTGTGCTTTTGTTCCCTTAGGTCTTCCCAATTTTTAATTCTGTCTTTCCCAGACAGTCATTCCAAATATTCCATTTTTACTGCTCGTCAGTTCCACTGAGCAGTGTTTCAAAACCTAACCAAATACTTTCCCAGCAATTACTTGGCTATGTTTCAATCTTACATATACCAAGCTTAAAAAACAAGCTTGCATTTCGGAAAAAAAAATTATATTTGAGCACATTCCTTTCTTCTCATTTTCTCCTGAGCTTTTAATCAAGCCAATCCATGGATTTCATTGCACCTCCAAGGATGGAATATCCTGACACAGTGAGAGTTGCTAAAATACTCTCCCTTATCATTTACCAGCTTTGTGTGAGTCCATAGTTTTCCTTTCTTTAAAATGCTTCCAGTCTCCTTTGTTTCAAGTCAAATCAGGAATTTTAAAAGGAACTGATAACCAAATCCTCCTCCATGATCACTGGGGCCTCCTCCTCTTCATTCTCAGCCCAACCTTTCTTCTTTTTTCTTTGTTTTTTCCCTCTTCCTCACCCCCTTCACCCTAAGGCATTTGTTAAGAGGTCCCTCTGAGTTCTCCAACCTTTTGTCCTGTGGGAACTCTCTGAATTCAAGTACAAAGAAAAGGAATTTGGTTTAGGTAAAAAAAGGGGAGAAAGGGAAAGAATCTTCTCTACACAGAACACTGGTCTACATGCCTTCTAACAGTTATTTCTTAAGCAAAGCAAGAAAAGTCCTTGCAAAACTCAATTTGGCTCATGTTATAGCAGGGTTTGGGCAAAAAGAGATATGTGACCTCCTAGAGAGATAACGTGAACTAATTCATTGGCTGTGAATTAAAGTGGATCATTTTTGATAGACATCAAGTGTCTACAGCTTTGCTTCCAGATCTAAATTAAGGTGGTCAAATTACAGTTGATAAAATAAAAGCAAATGGGCTGGGAACATGGCTTTAGTTACAAAGTGTAGTCTAGCAAGTGCAAAACCCTGAATTCAAACCCTGGTACCACCAAAACAAAGAAAAAAATCATTATTTTAACATCTCTTGAAACTTCTCAAAGAATTTCAGGTCTTGGAGGGGATGGGCTGAGAAGGGGGATTAGCTTAGTCCCTTATACCCCATGAGGAAAGTGAAAGAAGTACGTTCTCCTTTTGCACAAATGGGAGAAACTAAGACCACAGTGACGATGTAATTTACCCAGAGTGAGTAAAGTAATCACAAAATTCCCAGTGTACATATGTAACATATTCTTCTCCAGGGTGCCCTGTTAGGATGAAATTTCTTTTTATAAATAGATAATAAGGTCAATTAAAATTTTAAATTAAATATATGTACATTTGTGCACAAAGAGATAAATAATCTTATGGATAATCTTCTAAATAGTAAAATGCATCACTAAATATTTAACACATGGAGAGGAGCAGATCAATAGGAGCCAGTCTTCTTTGCAATAGTTGTTGTTATCAACCTCTCAGGTAGGAAGCCCCAAGGTTCTATCTGGGTTTACCTGAGAGATGACATCAGCCCCAGTTCTTTTTGGGCTACTCAGAGTTCAACTGTCCTTTCTCAGAAAGAAAGACAGAGATGGGAGAGGGAGAGAGAGAATAAGAGGGAGAGAGAAGGAGACAGAAAGAGAGAGAGAGAGAGAGAAAGAATAGAGATGAGAGAGAGACATAATAGAAATAGAGACAAAAGTCACAGAAGATCTTTGAATTGGTTCTACCTTAGGGAACATATTCCTACTCAGGCTCAAAGAAACTACTGGGGTACATCTTAGTGATGGCTAATCCTGTTCTGTAAACTAGTAATCTGGTCCTTCATGGCAAAATCCTTAAGCTAATTGTGTTTTTCTTCTTCATGTCCCTGGGCTGATTGTATATTTGTTCCCTGAAGCCTTGAAAATTTAACCTAAACTTAACCATGCCCCTACAACACTACCACTTCCTTACTTCCATTCATCCCACACCACTCATTAGCAAATGAGAATCTATTTTTACCCACGGCCAGAACCTTGCCTTGAACTCCTTGCCTTAAGACAACGAGATGGTTCTGTATTGGCCCTTCTCCTCCCCCTTGCTTCCAGTACAGATCAACTGCAAAAAACACCCCTGGACAAGAAAAATCCACACTCCAGCCTCACAGAAACATACAGCCTCATCAGGGTGAATCTGCCAAAGCATAACAAGGCACCTGGTCTGCTGAGGAAACTTCTAGAAACATAGCTTGCTCTACTATAGAGAAACAAATCACCCTTTGAACAAAAAAAGGTCCAAAACTTAGAGGGAAGAGCAGATGAAAACTGAAGATCTCTTCGTAAATTATGTATCATCCAGGCCTAGAATGCTCAGAGGGGACATGAATTTAGAGATCTCACCACCAACAACAATAACAAGCCAATATCTGACACCTTCTGTTTCTAAAACTCATTACGGCTCTGGTAATGAAAGTATAGGGAAAGAAGAAAACAACAAATAAATTATTTAGAAGAGGAAATGCTTTCATTGGTTTTTGCATTTTCTTGAGCTTTTCCCAATAGTTTAAAAATGGGTAGGAAGAGGAATCCTGTCTCCTAAATTATCTCTCCAATTCAAATGATCTCTGGTCTGGGATAGAAAAGATCCTTCGTGCCTTTGAGAACTGGACTGAAAAATGCAGGTCCTCTAAACTTTAACTCTTTCAAAAGGAAAAACAATAAGTACATTTCAATTATGAGTCATCAGAGGAAGAAACTCTTCATGCCTTTCTAATCACTTTTAAATTAGTGAAAGCCCCAGAGTTTGTGCTAGGGTGGGGGCATATTAAGAGGTGCTGACCCTTCTATGATATCTGAACTCCCACTGCATAACCTCACGTCTTATTTAGTGCAGTTAGCTTCTTCTGCCAAGAGCCATGGCCATTGGGCTGGATTGCCCTGAGCTGGTGGTGGCGCGTGGTAGACTACGAGCATGTGGCTCTAACTCATCAGCTGCGAGCTCCTTGGAATGTCTTGATCATCTCAATATCCATAGTGCCTCTCTCATGCAGGGGCGTAATTAAGCTGGATCAACTAAATGAACAAATGAACGCGTGATCATGTTGAACCCACTGAGGGAACAGCTCTGTCCCCATCCATTGCCTTCCCTACAGATCTTTCCAGAGAATCACTCCTTGTCCTTTTTCTTTCCCTTAGACATTTGAGAAATCAAAGGAATGCACCCTATTCCAAGAGTCCTACACATTCTGTTTCTGATTTCATCTAAGGAAGAATTTACTGACGAGTCCTCCCCACTGCATGTGGATTGAATTTCCAGTCTCTCCTCCCCATTTCCACCTCGCTTTTATTTCTGTCTCCATCCGAGCAGAGCACTCAATATGCTGCAGAAATAATTTTCTGCTGAATGAGGTTCGGCCATAAGTCAAGGGCAGATTTATTAAGGGCCTGCAGAGCCTGTTCCCCAGCTTACTGTCAACATGACAGTTTAAATCTTTGATCACTCTTACACATAACCCCTTCACTGCTGAACAGTCCAGATGCAGAGATAAGAAACCTGCCTAGCATTTGAGAGCAGTTGAAAATGGGTCTCAGCCCACACAGATAGACATCTTCACCACGACCCAGGGGCATCCAGTGCGTCCAAGAATATTCGAGATATTTCTATCCCATCCACCCCCCACTACTCTTTTCTACCTGCTTCTATCAGAAAGTCAGTTCATTGTCACCACTGCCATGTCGTAGGAAAACTCCTCTGCAGTTGGTGTCACCAGCACAGCTATTCTATGCAATGAGTTAGTCAAATGTTGGACATGTTTGTAACAGTGGAACTACTCTATGGAACTTGAGGAAAGAAGGAAAGGAAAAAAGAATGATAGAACATCAACCATGTTGTAAAACATGACATCTGTGAAGGTGGAGGATATAAGGATGTGTATTGAAAGCTGTTGAAAATGGGGTGTGGGAGGTAAAGGGGTAAGAGAGGGTAATGAAAGGGGTTGAATGGACCAAAGTAAAGTATATTCACAGCAGGGACACATTGAGAAACCCCTTTAAACATCAACTCAAATATTAATAATGAGACAAGACTGTAAAATAGGCATATGTGTAGGGGGGAGATTAAGGTGAGGGTATATGGTTGATGGCCTTCATGTACTTATAGAATTAGAAAAAGAAACTTCTTGCAACTGCTTTAAGTGGGATGGAGAGAGGATTGAAGGGGAGAGATGGTGGGGGTGCTGTAAACCAATGTACAATATAAGCTTATTTAGAATTGTCACTATGAATCTGCCCTGTACAACAAATATATCTTAATTTAAAATATATTTAAAAACCCAAAATATATATGGTAAATGAGGGAAAGATTTGGTTAGGAGAGAATAATCCCTCATAGTTAGCCTAGGGAGGGACCTACCTTCCAAATCTTAGGTGAAGGAGCCCTAACATCCCTTGGGAAATGAAGAACAGCAGGAGTTGGGAGGGAAGAGACAGGCAGGGCAAAGAGAATCATAAGAGGAAATTGCCAGAAATTTGGGAGAAGAGTTCCCCTTTCATAAAAAGAAGAAGAAAAATCACATCTAAACAGAATTAACACATCCACCATAAACTCACGGACCACATTGTTGACTATGGGGCAAATTCCTGTAAAGTTGCAAATACTTCTAGAAAAAAAAAAATAGAAGAATCTTGGCACCCAGCCACAAAGGGGAATCCTCAGAGAAGAGCTAGCCACAGGCGTGATTAGAGGGATCATATATCTTCTTTTTTTGTTGTTTAGGTAAACACAAGTTTCTGCCCACGCCCAGTCTTTGCCAGAGACACTTGAACAGAAATAAGAATACACTTTTCTTTTAGCAGAAGATTAATTGTGCATCCACTGACTTGAGGGTTGGCAAGGTCCTCAGGGCCTCACAAACTATGCCTGAAAAGAAGCAAAGTAAAACCATATAGAAAGTACACAAAGAGCTGAGGAGAGCAAAATCTCCAGGAACTGGCTCAGGACTGTCAGGAAAAAGAAAAAAAAATTGTCAAATTCCCAGAAAGTTGGGTGTTTGCAAAAGACCTTAAGTGTTTTCCCACTGGGGGTGACCCATAAAAGTACACTATGCCGCCATTGGGGTCCCCTATTCATCCTGCAGAAATAGCCTGAGATCCTGTGCTCTCTGATGGAAGGAGTGAATTCATTTATGATACATTGTAAGCACTTTTGTAAATGTCACAATGTACCCCCAGTACAACAATAATAAGATAAATAATTTTTTTAAAAAAAATCTCATATTAAAACTTGGGTTTACCAAAGGGAAAACATCTACAAGACTACCTTTTTCTCCTGGCAAGTCCTGGATTGTTGCTAACACTGGTGTCTGCACAAGGTCACCCACCAGCTCACTTGCAGAATATTTTCATTATCTTCTAAATAGGACAGGGGAGCTCTTCCTTACAAAGCAATATATCTGTGCTCCCTCCCTAGTCATGTCCTTTCGTCTCATTGGAGTATTCTATTTGGGCTTTAACATTGACTTCAGGAATTTACCTGGGGACTTTTGGGACATTTGACCATATCTGCTCATCCTGTGTACATTTTATTAATCTGTGGTCTTTAACATTTAGTTGTAATAATATAGGTGTCCAATTCCTTAAATGTTTCTATTTTAAGCATTTCAAATAATTTTTGTAGTTGAATTTGATTCCATAAATCATATTTATGAAAACAAGTTGCCCAGAAACATGTTTAAAGAGCCACTTTCTCAACATTTCTTCCCAAATATCTTAAAAGCCAAGAGTGTAAACCATGTTGGAACAATGAGGGTAAGTCACAGGTCACAACCTAAGTTTCTTTTTTTTTTTTTTTTTTAGCCATATGCCCTAAAGTTTCTGAGCCTTTGGGAGCTGCCAGGGACAATGATTCTGCTTTAATAACTGTGAAATGCTATTGAACTCATAATAAAAAAATATTCTCTACCACCAAACAATATGATACTTACAACAGCCAGCACTCCTGCCAATCACAAGGCATTCACACAAAAGTCACTTGAGTTCCTTCAGCAACACGAATGGCCCCTTATAATATGTGCGTACACAAGCAGGAGGCTTTGTGCCCCCAAAAGAACTCTGTAGCCACATACCACAGCTTGGATTACACTGAACTGCTGTGTTTATGTTCTCCTAGAAGAAAAACATCTCCCTTGTTTGCAGAAGATAAATTAAAACATCAGGGTTGTGTGCCAGTGACCATGGCCTCCACCACATGCATTTTTGCTATTTAAGTCCGTCACACATAAATTAGAACACTTATTCTATATGTCCACTAAAACATTCCCAGGGTTCCTCGTTTTGATGGACAGATTTGGCAAAATAACAAGTCATTTCATAGGAAGGAGAATTTTTTTTTTTAAATGAAAAACGTGAGCAGGACAAAAAAAAGAGGTCTCACCTAAATAAACAAGAGAGGAAGAAAATGTGGTTTATTGAAAGCTGAGACGTGTGTCTTTCTGGGAAGAAGTCAATGAACTCTAGGGGCCTGTCACAAGTAGACGGCTCTAGGAAACGAATAACCATATGCTTTTAATGGATGATTCTTTGTCTACATGAGACTTAAGCAAATGGATTGGGTTTTCTAAGAATCCATTATGCAGAATTGTGGGCAAGCCTCCTAAAATTGAGATACTAAGAAAAAATCATCACCCTAGACTTCCACACTAGGTCTAGAAATCTAAATCCAGAAATATCAAGAAACACGGGCAGAAGAAACATAAGGATCATCTCAGACACCGTTTAGTTAAAGAAGTCGCATAGCTGAGGCTGTAGTATAAGGTTTGGCTGTTCCTCTGGGTGCTGTTATGATTGTTTGCCCTGAGCTTGATGTGAATTGGAGATTTGATGTAGCACAGATAAGATTGTGTCAGTTCTCTCCCAGACAAAGGGGCAAAGCGGGAAAATTCTCATGCAGACGGAGTGAATCAGGTACAGAGTCCAAGAAAAAAATCATATTAAGTCTTTGATTCTTTGGGCTGTAGTACAGCAGTTGCAAAAAACCTTCAAAGAAGAAAGAAGGGGCAAACAGAGGCACTCTAGGAAATGCAGTGACAAGGTTCTCCTCTCAACTTGACTCTATCGTACAAGGGGCATTTCATTGATAAAGATGAAATCTTTAGAACAGGATAGTCATTTCAGCTATGGCACAAGGCCAATGCTATAGCAATGGAAGCTGAGTCCCTTGCAAGGCCCAGGTCTCCCTGAGACCCCAATAGTACCCAGCATTTCGCCCACAACACAGGTTCTCAATAAATGTTAACTGACAACCTGACTCTACTTTCTCGAAGTTCAAAATGTTATTAGTTTAACTATATGACACTGCTTCATTTTTGACTGGAGGTCACAAATGGTCAAATTGTGGTAATTTCACATGGTTAAACCAAATACTCACTAACTAGCCCTCTACTATGAGTCACCTCAGACATTCCACCCACACTTCCTAGGATGCATGTTCACCATCATCACCAGAGGTATGCTGAGGTCCCCTTACAAGTGGGGAAAGAGATAAACAGATTAGTTGAGAGAGGGTCAAAGCCAAGGGGTTACTAGAAGACAGCTGAACCTTGTACCTATGGACTCAAGGTGTGAGACACCTTCCCTTGTAAGTGAAAGAAACCCAGTGACGAACAACCACAAGCAGAAAAGCGGATGTAACGGCTCATGAACCGGGAAGTCAAAGGGTGGAATAGTTTCAGGAACAGGGGCTTCACTAACAGCAATGTTCATTCTCTCTCTCTCTCTCTTTCTCTCTCTCTCTCTTTTCCAAATCTGTCCCAGTGCCCACATATTGTCTCTCATAGAAGAATATGATTGACCCTACTTGGGCCGTATGCTTTGGCGTAGTTCAGGGGAGCAGAAGATTGGAGCTTACCATGGGCCAGGGATGGGGCTTAATGATTGACAACCCACCAGAACGATAGAAAAGCAATTTTCCAATAAGGGCGGCGGGGGGTGGGGGGGGGGGTGGCAGGGGTAAGAAGGCTGAAAAAACCTCAGATGTCCAATGTTATTTTGTCAATCTGCCCCATATTCCACTGGACTGCTGGAGAACTATAAAGCAAGGACACATGAGCTACATTCTCATTACAAAGTTGGTGTTCATGAGACTGAAAGACCATGTCAGTATTTACTCCAATAAGGCTGACCCTCGCCCCAACTCCCAGCAGCAAGAGGAATCTGTTGCTTGCTTCCTAGTGTAGCCAAGAGGCCACAGGAGTTAATAATCTTTCTGGTGTGTGGAATGGATTTAGTCTTCACATGAGACAGTTAGTTCTGATCTCTATTATGTCTTTGTACAATCCCAGCAGGGCATAGTGATGAATTCCTGTAGTCCCAGCTACTTGGAAGACCAATGCAGGAGGATCACTTGGGCTAGGAATTCAGGTCAGCCTAAGTAACACAGCAGGGCTTTGTCTCCTAAGAACAGACAGCCAGACGCAGTGGCACCTGCCTATACTCCTAGCTGATAGGGATGCTGAGGCAGGAGGATGGGTTGAGTCCAGGAGTTCTGGGCTGAGGTGTGCTATGCCTATCGGGTAAGTTCGGCAACAATATGATGACCTCCAGAGAGCAGGGGATCACCAGGTTGCCTAAGGAGGGGTGAACAGGCCCAGGTTGGAAATGGAGCAGGTCAAACTCCTGTGATGATCAGTAGTGGGATTATGCTTGTGAATAGTCACTGCACTTTAGCCTGGGCAGCACAGTGAGACCCTGTCTCTTAAAAGGGGAATAAAAAAACAACCCAAAGAAAATACTGCAGCCAAATCAGACCTGGTCAGAGTTTGAGGACCAGACAAAGGTGCGTATGGGCATCAAAGCAAGCCCACCACACCTAGGTAAACCTGCAATAGGTGAGAGCCAAAAAGCAAACCATGCTGCATTTCTAGAAAGAGGTCAACATCACAGGTATTTCAGAATTCATTTGGGAGGGTAAAGGTTATCAGAAAATGAAGTTAAAATAGTCTTCAGATTTCCTTATATCATTACAATATTTGCCTAGGGTTTTATTGATAGGCAATAAAATAAATGCCATCTTTACTGGTATTTAATGAACACATTAAATTCAACTGGATGAAATTTCAGTTGTTTGACCTTTCAATTGAAAGGCCAGCATAGATCTGGAGGTGTGGCCCAAGCAGTAACACACCTGCCTAGCAAGTGTGAAGCTCTGAGTTCAAATCCCCTGTACTGCCTGTACTTACTAACTAACTAAGTAAGTAAGTAACTAAAAGCATGTTATGACTAAAAGACTTAGCTATCTATAGGGAAAGAAAGTGATAAAACTGTTAACAGGAAGCGGTGGACATGATGTCCTGGCAGAATTTGGCTGTGGCTGAAGCCCAAAGCCTGTGACTGCATCCAGTGCACAAAGCTGGTGGAAGAGCACAGTGTGGTGGGCTGGGGGAGGAGGTTGGGCATTGGATAACACCTTCACTAAGCAGGTAGCCTCATCTGTGTGCCCTACAAAGGTCTCATCTAGTTTTAAAGCTCTTGACTTAACAGAGGATGCCAATTTAACATCCTGCCACAGCACCTCAAGGTGAAGATCAAGAGCAGCCCAAGAAAGAACCACGACAAGTTCAGTGAGGCTGAGTCAAACATCTTGAGAGAAACTGTCCATCAAGGGCCCAGAATAGCACTTCAGAGACTGCCCAGAGAACAGGGGCTACACTGAGCCCAGCAGAAGTCTTCAGCCACCTCTATTACCATCTAAACCATACTGGAATTAACTCAGCATTACCCAGGAAAAACTTTCCTGCAGGATTAGCTCTCACAAGTGAGCTTTTCTTGCAAGGCTTTTCAAACCATTCATTCACCAGAAAATCACTGCTCCTAGCCACAGGCCACCATATATACCAGAATGACAATTCAGAGGACAAATGAACATGATTGTGGGAGGCAAGAAAGGGAACTTATTGTCGTTGATAAAGAATGCTGTTCCTAACACCGAAGGCTACATACGGTGGGACAGGACAATAATAGTACTAACACTTACATGGCATTTATGATTTGCCACAAACTGTCCTAGGTGCTGTCCGTACACTAATTTCGTTACACACCTCTTGTGAAGGGCATTCCATTATCACCCCTGTGTGATAGGTAAGACTCTCACATAGTAAGTGCCAGCATTGGAAAGGAAGCAGCATGCCACTAAAAGCCATACTTGTAACCATTATCAACACTGGCGCAATCAAGAAGTTTCGTCTTTTATGGAATACACTTAGCATGTATTATTATTATACCTATAAGATATAATCAAGCTACTGTATTATAATTAATAATTATTAGTAGTAAGATTATCATTACAAATAATTAGTGCTAAAAGTGTCCTGATTTAACTAAAAATCACATAAAAACTAGTAATAAGGCTAGGCACAGTGACTCATGCTTATAATCCCAGCTACTCAGTAGGCAATAGGTAGGAGGATTACAGCCTGAGGCCAGTCCCAGGCCAAAAAGTAAGACCCTATCTGAAAAATAGCTAAAGCAAAATGGACTAAGAGAATGGCTCAAGTGGTAGAGCACTTGCCTCACAGGTGAGTTCAGAGGAGAAGAGAAAAGGCTTTGACCATTTCCAACGCAAGTTATGGATTTCATAATTCACAAACGTGACTCTTCCTAAGAGACAACCACTTGTAGTTTATGTTACATGAACTACAATAACACTAAAAAACTAATAAAACTAAAAAACCGCTGGTGCTTTATGTTATTGCAGAATTGACAAGTTTCTGAATATTACAGCAGGATGACTTTTTAAAAAGGAATCTGGATCCTAAATCAATCTAACAACTAGAAAAATTAAAATATTATCAACTAGAATTCCAAACATAGTTTACAGTACTTCTCTGTGCAACTCCAGAAAGGAAATGGTGTTTGTTACAGTGCCTGTCCAAGACGGAACAGTCAACATCCCAGCTGGACAGATGTTCTGCAGGTGTCATGTAAAGATGAAGGCTGAGAAACACAGTATGACTAATACATGAGGGTTATGTCATGGGACCATGGGTTCCATTGTACTTGGTACTGAGGGGCAGGATAGTTTGGTCTGGAGTGAACACAACCAAACTAGCTGTGATAGTACCCACCACTGCGTGGCAGGGATACACCTATCCACAGCCTAGGGAATGACCCCGGAAAGGTGAAAAGCTGTTTGCTTGTAATGGTGCTTGTACTGACTGAATTTGGAGGCTGCCAGAGCAGCACATAGACTCTTAGCTTATTTTTGTTTTTGATTTGTGCATGTGTATTTCCTCTTTTAACCAGTTAGAGCAATTTTCTGAGTGTCACCTGGTGAGAACGCAGGGGCTGAGGTCTTAGCTGAAGTCCTTTTCTTTTTCTTTTTTGCTTCTCCAGAGCACACATTGTCATTTTAAGAAGAATTTCTATCAGCTGTAAGCTTCTGCTTGCAAGTGTTTGCATAGCTATTAATGTTAAAAACAGAAGCCAAGGCATCCATTTTAAGTTTCAGGCATAAAGGAAGAAATGTCTCCCTTGTTTAGAGGGTTCCTGTGTTTCCCACCAGCGCTAGGACGGATGTTTGTTTTAGGCAGAGAGAAGGCAGACAGGCAGAAAGCCAGGCAAGAAATGGCTTTTTTTCTTTTTTTTAAGTGTGGCAGACCATTAATAACCAGTGAAGGATAGACTCAGGAAGCCTCACAGCACATATTTCTAGAACTGAAATTCATTCATTAATCGTCCATGAAGCTTTCTTTGGGACTAAATTCTAACCACAGCCCCTTCTAAACAACTTGGGGAGCTGGACACTCAAAGGTAGCCCCAGAACCTCGATTAGCTTTTGAGGAAAGAGAAGTTACTGCACTCATATATAGAAATAATTTGTTGTGCCTTGTTTTGCCATTAATCAGTCGGATTTAGTCCAGTTCGAGTCTCTAAACTCATACACTGCCATGAAACGTTGAGAATCCATTTCTTTGGAAATTGTTTAGCTTTCACAATGTAGAGTGTGCCATATTTATTTTAACAACTTTTAGAGCTGCTTCAGCGTAACAGAGTTTATCAGCTTATGCCAGAGGCCTTTTAAATTGCAGTTTAGTCTGTCTAAAATAGGCTTATCCCTGGGGGCCAGTAGGCCTGGAAGGAAGAAAACACAGTCTACATTTTAGCTAGAGAGGGATGGAAGGAGGAAGAAGTTTTCATTGTCTAGTGGACCAATGTGCATACACTAAGTGATGTCAGTAGTCCCAGAAACTGCTAGAAGATTCACCCAGTGCCTAGACCTGGACACAGGATGGAAAGGAAAAAGAAGGAAGACAGCATTCTGCTAACTTTGCTTCCTTTGGGAGTAATGTATTGGGAGGGAGAAAGTAGGCATGTCAGAGAAAAGAGAGCTACCAGGGATGGGGAGAGGGAAGAAAACAAGCAAGTAATAAATAATATAACCAAGTTTATCCCAAGCCCAAACAACCCTCAAGGTTGAGGGACTGCAGACTCTCCTTCCCTGCCAAATCCATAGCCAGAGCAAGCCACTGGTCCCAGGAGATGGGTGACTTTCCTATTTGAACAAGCAGACCTCCAGTTCTGGTTTAAAATACCTGTTTTGGTATTTTGTAACTTTTTCTCTAACCCCTCCTAAGAACAAGCCCTGTTTGTTTAAATGACAACATCTCTGCTCCCTGCTCTCTACGTCTGCTCTACACTCATCCTTCTATTTTTTTGTTTTTTAAATCCCTGAAAGGAAATGTCACCAAAACATAAGGAATTGGTCATTAGTAGTCTAACATTGGACATATTTTATGTAAAGCTCTGAATCTATAGAAAACAAAAGCAACTGTTCAGAACTCTCAAAAAAAATTGCCCAGCAATTTTAAGTAAATGGGCAAGATTAATGGATTGTCATATAATGGGAAAGGAAAGTATTAGAAAAAAATGAAAGTGACTCTACAAAATTGGTTTAGAATTGGAGTTTACCTGAAGGCCCCTCAGCCAGAGCATTACTGTCTGCAATATTTTCAGCTAAGCGGTGTATTAATTTGAAAGCCATGCCTTGTACGGACACCCGGCACTTAGTGGTTGATTTTATGTTCAAAATGCTTAGCATGAAACCTGTGCTGAAAGTTTGCCCAAACATCTCATAGTTGATTGCAAAGCTGAGTGCCTGGGGGCTCTGAGTCCACGCCTCAAGAATGTTGGTGATTGGGGACTTTTTGGCTCCACACCTGGATTTGTCAAGGCCTCTTAGCAGCTGCTGGGAATGTGCCCTGCCTGGGGCCCAAGGCTCTCCCTGTCACCCCTCTGACAGATGAAAACACAACAGGGTCTGTTGCCTGACTGACACATTCCTCTCCTGTCTGCCTCTGAAAGGACTTTATTTAACAGTCCTGGAGTCGGGCTTTTGACTGACAGATTGTGAAGGGTAAAAGTCATTCAGTTCCATTAAGCCCTGTAACTGCTGTGGAACAAAACACCTTTAAAAAAAAAAAAAGTGGGGAGGGGGGAATAGAGCTTTGGAGAGTTGGGGGCATGAGCTTTAGGGAGAAAAAAAGAGGATTCTTTTCAGGTTCAAAAACAATCCTTCTCTTTGCCTTCTGTCTATCAATTAGGGCGGCATTCCCAGAGGGATACAGGCCCTGCCTCATTGGTGTCATTCAGCTGCCAATCTCCTGACAGGGACACCAAAGGGCCTCATGTAGCACTGCGGAAACTGTCTGTCAGGACATCAGCAGCTGCTATGACGACATTGCCTCTGTTTTTCTAGAACTATTACAGAGGGGGAGTTCACCCCAACAGTCTAAGAGTCTCTGCTCCAAATCTCTGTTCATATTTTCCTTTTGCACTTACTCCACCACCCCACCCCCAGCATCCCCTCAATCTTAGTATGAATTTCCTCCAGTCTTCCTTGCCTGGCAGGCTACAGAGTAAATAAGAACACACCAGTCAAGGGCATGGTCTTGGGTACTTAAAGGGGTTTTTACTTCTGGGAAAACTCAAGTCCAGATGATTCAGGTTCAGACAAGTCCAAAGAAAGACGATTTTCAGTGAAAGGTGGCTCAGTGGGCCCAAAAGCCTGCCCAGACCCAGAGCTGTGTGAAGGGCAGTGTGGGCCCCATGAGCAGTTTCCTGCCAAGCCTCAACCTTGTTTGGGTTGCTGTGGGTTTCATTCCCTCCTGGGTTTTGCTTGGAGCCTGAAGACTCCAATGGAGCCCTAAACTCTAAGCCAATCTCAGCGCCAAGCAACCACTTCCCACTTCATTTGACTGCCTTTACTCGCTGCCTTCCCCAAGGGCAGATTCACAAGCTAACTTGGATTTGCCCCAAAGATCCTCACCCTCACTCTTGAGACTGAAGACTCAAGCAACAAAGGAGGGTTACATTTACCTTTTTGGCTTGGCTGGGAAAAATTCCCCTACTCCTGATCCCTCCTGCCCACTCCAGATGCTGCCTGAGCCTGGGGGAGGTAAATCAGAGCCTATGATGGCAACCTGCAAAGACCTGCGGTTGTCTTTCTGAGTCCCGTGATGGCTGTGTTTGTGATTGCTGGCATTTCCTTGGAAGTCTTTTCACTTTACAGGGAGTTACTTCCAAAAGATAATGATAGCACTTTGTACCAAACTGAGAGCTGGAGCATGCAACTGCCAAGCCCCGCAGTTGGGTCACTGTGTTGCAAAGCTTCTGCCTCTGCTGCAGCTCTTCACACGCTCTACACAAACCACACAGAGTGTTTGGCCAAACCCTATGAAAACATGCACAGAAATTAGCTGTCTCCATGCTACCAGGGCTGCAGAGTCTATAGCTTTTCCTCCTTAATTCTGAAAGTGCTGCTGGGCTCCTGTGCTTCCTGAGTATAAATCCATCCATGTGCAATACACTGGTCCCAGGTGCCCAGACCTGCGCCTAGGATATGAAGATGGTTGCTTGGGGGAGATTCCAAATTAACCAGATTTTTGGCACTGGGAGTGAGTGTATGTAGAGAGGAGCAAATGAACAGAATAATGATGATGGAAAGAGAGTGAGAGAGAGAGAGAGAGAGAGAGAGAGAGAGAGATTAACTTGATTGTCCTCTTCCCACTCTCCAGTTTGAGGGAGACACCCTCAGGAAGCAGGCCTTTGCTGTGGGCACCAATAGCATCTGTGGCTATCATGGGAGGCCTAGTAGCTCACTAACAAGCATTTCCAAATTGTCATGCAGGTGTTTGGCTATCACATTTCATTACTGAAGCAGAGAGACTGACATCCTAAGGCAGTGGACAGGAAGGCAGGGACCCACACAAAGCTCTCTCTAACCTCCTGAGGCATCACTGAAAGAGACCTCAGTGATTGGATCAATAGCTTCAGGGAGCATTTTGCTTAAGATGGATTGCCTTGGAAACATCACTTGAGTACGAACTGATGCCTTGGAGCTTCAGGATGCTGCACACTGGTATGGATGTCCATCCTGGGGCTCCATCCTGGGGCTCCACACCACTGTCCAATATTCTCTTACCCCAACTCCTCTCCTTGCATTTTCCACTGGGACTTTAAATACTGTATTGAAATGATGGTCACATTTCTGGCCACACCATAGACAGTGGTTTCCAAAATTCTCTCAATCAAAAGCCCAATAGTGTAAGATCTGAAAAACTGAATTGTTTGCTGAAAAGACAACCATCTTTATTTCCTGTGTTCTGAAGAGCATCCTTATACCCTTGTGGGTACAAGAGCTGTTTGTACCCACCTTGGATTTTACGTAGTTCTCTCTGGCCCTATGCTCCAACATCTGTTATATTAGGTACTGTGCCTTTCTGGTTTTTCTTTCCGTTATACTAGCAAGTGTTACATGATCCTTTGAGCCCTTGATGGTAGTGATGCTCCATTCCTTATATGTAATATGCATTGTGTAGTACTCAGATGAATTATTTTTTCTTATGGTAGTTCCTCTTGGTAGGCTACATTGTGGAGAACCTTAAACCAAACCTGATACAATTCAGTTTCAACTAAATAAATAAACAGATGCTATCACTTAGTATTTGTAATAAATGTAGCTGATTCACTCATCTTGGTGAGTGGGTTCCTACCACTGTGAATTAGTTTACTCTTCTCATGTTTTAATAGACATAAAAAGGCAATAGAATCCATGATAGACCTCACTCTTCCATCTTCCAGTTTTGTTCCCATATAAAACATGGGCAAGAAACAGAAATGCCTAAATTTCCCCTCCCCAAACCAGAAATACAAATGCATAGCATGTCACTTTGTGCTGCTATGTTACACTTTTAGTCTGTCTCCAGAGTGAGACAGGAAGTATGGACTTGAATGACCACCATAGTTTGCACTAAGACAAATCCTGCAAGAATAGCTACAATGTGTTCCTTGAAATGTTGTGAGTTTCTTATGTGAGGAATTAAAGATATGTAGGCACATTCGTTTTGGCTTTTCTTTCTAAAACCTATAGATTATGGTATGATCACTTTACTAGAACAGTCGTCATGTAGAAGACCAGCTTTTTCAAAAGAGTTTTGGTTCATAAAATCAAATTAAAGTGAAAAGTAACTGGCTGAGAATACTGAAGACTGAGTGGACCATAAATCTAATTCAAATTTGTAGGATTTACCTTTTTCTTTTATATGACCCACTGTTTTTTTCAAAATGTTGTGCTCTTTAACTTTCAAACATTTGTTTTGTTCTTAAATAGAGAAAGAGAAAGAGTGTAAGGAAGAAATGAAAATCTTTGCTTGTTACAAAGATTAGTAGTGGACCACCCCTGAAATGTCCATTCAGTTAGCTGGGTTGAGAAGCCATGGAACCCAAAAGAGGAACCAGAGCAGGCCAAAGTAGGCAGCCCCAAAGTGAGCCAGCTGCACAGAACTTTTGTCTAATGCCTAAACTGAGAAAAAGTTTCATTTTTTCATAAATGAATTTAGTATCATGGTCCTCTTGTAGCATAATGAGCTAATTGTCGAACAAGTTCTACCCATAATCTTTGTTTCTAATGTCTTACTTTGGTTGCCTCTGATGCATTTAGAAGCTGAAGCAGTTTCTAGTAAAATGCTACTTAGCCGTTTGTAGAAAGGCAAATCCTCCCAAGGCACAGTGGCTGCTGCTGTCCTGGGAAAGCCTGCCTGTAGTCAGGACTGAAAGCCTAGTGCTGTTTGCATGTTGAAAACAAATGAATTCAATGAATTTTGTGGTATTTTATTGCAATTTTAAAGGGAGGGATGTTAAAGAATCTTTGGCAGAAGATTTGAAAATGTTACTCCAAGGTCTAAATATCAGTTTTCTTGCCCTTCAACCATTTGTTTCTCTATGTAGCAGCGTTGACAGGTTCGCAACGTTAAGCTGCCAATTCTTATTCCTTTCTAGAATGTCCTCATCTTTCCTGAGAACAGGGAACCTTTTGAAATCTCTAAATTCCTTCTGAGCCTGGAAATATTGAATCAAGAAAGAAAAATCTGGCTCATTTGTTCCATACGCTTGATAAAAAAAATTTTAAATGCCCAATTTTTCCGTAAGAATTATCAGCACTTGACTACACCCTAGTCATTTAATCAATAAATATGTGAAGGTCGAACTCAAGTGACAGATTGACAAGTAAGAATGGCACAAACCACAAACTCCTGATGCTAAATATATACCACTCCTTTATTCTAAATAGTCTCATACACCATGGCCAGGTCACTGTCTGTCTCTAATTCCCAACTAAAAAACCTAAATAGTGTTTCCCATCAGTCTTGAGATGATAGACTATATGTGTGATCTTCCCTTGGTTTCCTTCCACGAACGTCTTTGGTTTTTCTCCCTGTTTCTTCTCTGATGCCATCTATAGGGAAAAATCAAATCCTGTGCAGGGAGCCAACCAAGACCCTGAAACCAATTTCTCCAGATGATTTGTTTGTAAGTGCCAAGAAAATTAGAAGTTCTCTTCAGTTTTTATTCATGTGCATTTCATGAAAACTGAATATTTGCTACTTTAAGTTCTTGAAATGTTTATCTCATTGGTTGTTTTTCCAGATCGGTCACATGTGTGCTTTTAAATAGGTGTCAGAACACATATTGGGCCCTTGATGCCGGTGTGTCATTTACAATCTGGGTTGCTAATGTACAAAGTGACTTTCAGGCTAGACCAATTGCCTTTTCTAGATGAATGCACCTTCTGACGCCTAGCAGCAGGAACAAAATGATGTACCTGCAGCCTTAGAATCCATCCCTCAATGATGCTTTAAAAATACTTGAAAGAGAGTAGGATCCCCAATATAGCAAGACAATGCAGTCCCCACCCCACCCACCCACATGTCAACCTCCATGCCCAGAAAAGATGAGAAGCAATAAAGCTTTCTTTTTGAGTTTGGATTGAAATTTATTCCATCACCAGAGGGTTTTTTCTGTTTTTTTGTTTTTTTTTTATTAAACTCCTCTTTATTACTAGTTTTCTAATACTTGTTGAATGGAATGGCAAATCTTTAAAATAGCAAAAATAAAAATAAACTCATCTTTAGCAAATACAAAGCAGTAGCAAGGAGTCACTTTGAAATCAATATGACACCAAAAAGCACAAAAATGTACACATATGAATTAACCTTGTCCTTATGCTAATATGCCTCAAGGCAAGTCTGAAATGTTTTGTTTATAATTATGGCACTTTTCATCTAATGAAAGTCTATTATTTTTACCAGAACTTTCTTTTCATCTCCATTGATCACAAAAAGCAAAAAATATAGCCCATAATGTGAGATATTTCAAGAAATAAAATCAATTGCTTGAAAATATACATCCACTCTCACCAGTAACACTTACAACAACACAATGACAAGATTCTGATCACTTGTCTTTGGCTGTTTCCAGAGACTTCATGTGCAGTGGAGACATTGAGCTCAATTATTCAGCTATTTTAGGTTTGATTGCTTGGCTTCAATGATTAGGATAATTGTCCCAATTATTCTCGGCACTTTGTATGTGCAGACTGAGACTTTAAAATCTGGTTGAGCATAGCATATTATTAGGAAGACAGGAAAGCTAGATTCTGTGCTGAAATGGATCAGTGATTAAGCCTATAATATTGAACAAGATCTTTTCTTCCTGAATCTTAGTTTATCTACCTTATATACAGAGAACTAGAAACCCCATTTTATTGGAGAAAATCAAGATGATTGGACTTAAAACTCTTTTTAGCAGCTTTTAGAGAAAATGTCACATAAAAACAAAATAATGCTGTGTTAGCCCTGGTCTCCTGGAAAACAGAGTTGAAGCAGGAATTAAGTTCTAATGTTTTCTCTGGGAGGTGCAATCTTAGGACAATGAAAGTGAAACAAAGAGAAGTGAAGCAGGGGAAAGTAACTCAAAGGAATGCATTAATATGTTAGTCATATTATTCTTGGAGGCCCATATTCTCTTGGGCCTCCAAGAGAATCAGGAGCCCACAGATGGAGGAAGGAGAAGGAATTTATCTATCTAGATAAGTGCCATCTCCAGTCTGCCATTTGTCAAAGCACATACACAGAAAATTAATGTCCCCACACTGCTAGATTATACCCACCTGGCCCCTCCATAGAGCTGATGCCTGTAGAATGGCCTTTCATGAGAACTGGGACGAGGTAGAAGAGTCCAGAGATGAGGGATGTTGACTGGATGACATTAGACTATACAACATTGTGGGTCTTCCCAAGAGTAAAAAACACACAAAGGACTGAATAGATGAGCAGCTGAGAGCCTGGAGACAAAGCTGAGGGAGCCAAGGGAGCTCATGAGATGTATGCAATGTGGATGCATTTAGTCAATTATAACTACAGATTTGGTATATCAGTATGTAACCAAAGTGCAAATAATTTGCTGAAATACAATGGCCAAAATCAAGAATCTTGAAATTTCTGACTTTGAAAGACAAAGTTAGAAGACTTTGTCTAGGCAGGCACTTTTCCCCTTTACCCATGCTCCCAGCCCTAGAAGATTTTGTCTAAATAAATGATTTAAATGGAAAGGACAAAATCCTAAAACTAAAAATGTTCTTTTAGTTTTAGACTTTTCTAGAATTTACCCTGATCAGCAATAGGAGAGAGCATAGGGAAGAAAGCACTATAGTAAGTCCAGGTCTTCCAGTATGCAGTAATTCACTCCAGCTAGCATGGGGAGCCACTCCTGTGCCAGTCCTGGGACAGGGAAGTAAGGTAGATGCAAAATTCAGAGGCACTGCATTTTTACTGAAGACCCCAAGGTCCAGCAAGGGAGTGCAATGGCTATTTGATTTTGTTCCATTTCACTTCATTTTATTGCATGTGCGATATTTATTCTTCTTCCTACTAAAAATAGTGTCCCAAATATTATTTGAAAACCTATTCTCGTCCTAGTTTAAGTCCCTGCAGTCTATGCAAGGCTAATCCTATACCTGGCTCCAGAGGCTTGTACCCCAGGCCCAGCCAACCAGGACCACATGGTTAACTCAGGAGTGGTTCAGAAACAACCTAAACCAGGGCCCTTTTCTGCCTTTGCATCTGGAGTCAAAACAATCCATGTTTCCCAGGTAAAGCACACCTGAACCATGGAGCAAGCTTAGAGAAAGGGAGGAGAAATTGGATCCCAAGAACATTTGGTTCACTGAGCTAATAAAGTCCTTTTTGGCTTAAAGTAATTTGAGTTGAGCTTTCTGTCACTTGCAGCTGAAAGGCTCTAAAGTGATACAGAAAGGTAGGTATGCAAGAAATCACAATGCAATGTGATCTTAACGCAAAGAGGAAAACATTCATTCCTCCCCTACTAACAGTGTTGCTTCTTTGGGTCTCTATTGATAAAATGGTGGGTCCACATTGATGACCTTCAAAATACTCCACCCTGACCCCATCTCCATATTCCATGGTTTAGGGAAGCACTGGTCCAAGGGCCTGAAGGTCCTGTCTCCTAACATCCGGGACAGCTACACAGGAAATAAGCATGTTCACAGCCATCTGTTTACTAGCATAGCAGTGTAGCTTTCTCCACCTCCTTGAAGATTCTGTCAGATTATTAACATGGAAGGTCACCAGTTTGAAATGCAAACCCATAGCCAATTAGTGGAAAAGGAGGTGAGTCTGACAATCAGTAATCACCACACCACCTGCAGCATTTGAAAAATTACTGCATGACATTCCTAGGTGCTTAGGTAAATCCTTAAGACTTTGTCCTTAGGAAAATGAATCACATATGTGTCTTCCTCTGGCGTGATGTACATTGGTTTGGACAGAGTACTCTAGTTGTTCTACATGAATAGGAGAAGCATTTGAATGCAAAGGAAGATGGGTAGCATAGGAGGGGAAATAAAGTCAAAATTCCTGGAGTTACCATCATTTCAGCAGAGGGGGTCTGTGGTCCTTCCCTGTAGTGTTACAGTTAGGTTATAGAAATAAGCACAGCACCACATTTCTCAGATACTGTGGAAATGCAGACATGTCACTCATTGCTGCTGCTTTCAATTATTTGCTTCTAACTACTCACATATCCCATCTTTTCAATGATTCATCATTCTGGTCATTAGATAATGACAATATTACCAGGTAATGGCAATGAGAACTGACAAAATGTATTATTTCCCAGTATAGAACCATCCAATGTGGTTGGCCACACTGAAAAAAAAAAAAAAAGTCATGTACAGCTGGGCACAGGTGGTTCCTGCTTATAATCCTAGATGTTTGGGAGGCTGACATCAGAAGGATCATGGTTCAAGGCCATCCCTGTGGCCAAAAAAAAAAAAAAAATTCACAAGACCTTAGGTCAAGCAATAGCTGAGCATGGTGGCACTTGCCTGTCATCCCAGCTATGTGGGAGATTGAGATTGGGAGGATCACAGTTCCATTTGTGAGATTCCATCTCAATGGGACAAAAGCTAGGTGTGATGGCACATGCCTGTCATCTTAGCAACAGTGGGAAGCTTAAAATAGAAGGATCACAGTCAAGGCTGCCTGAGCTTAAAAAAGCAAGACCTATCTCCAAAATAACCAGAGCGAAAAGGGCTGGAGGCATGGGTCAAGTGGCAGAGTACCTGCTTTGCCCACATGAAGCCCAGAATTTAAGCCCTAGTACTATTAAAAAAAAAAAATCAGAGACTGTCCCTGAGTTACATTGGTTCATCTTAACCAACTTTGAACATGCATTCAATAGAAATTAAATGTCAAATTTTGATTTTCTCCCAGGCTAGCAATATGGTTTTGATGTCAGATAGCAGAAGAGTACCATAGCTCCTAGTCAGTCACACAGTCATGAAGGAGACAACCGACACTCCACAAGGCAATGTGTTGCTAAGGTATGTAGTTCAGTAGCTTGGGTGTATTAAATGCATTTTCAACTTACAGTATTTTCAACTTCTGATGGGGTTATCATAAATTGAAACACATCTATACTTACTTGTAGCTTGACTTTAGATTGGGAGGGACCATCTATTTCAGCCTCTACTAGAAGCCAAGTACTGTGTTTGGTTTGGTGCTCACAACAGCCATACAACATAAAGATTCTATTATCACAATTTTATAAAGAAGAAACTGAAGTTCAGAGACCTTCATTCACTTTCCTAAGGTCACACGGCCAACAAGCAGCAGAACATGATTTCATCCACTGTGCTCAACAGTCTCCCCTAGGTTTGTCCTACAGCCTACATGGTTTATTAGCCTGGCATGCTTTCTTCCACAACCCATCCTCAACTTGTCTTCCTCCCTAATCCAAAGATAGACAAGTCGTTAGATAAGACAACATCCTTGTAACTAAGCTAACAGCCTTATTCCCAATGTATTTCTGAAAATATACAAAAGTCCTAAGAATGTATCATTAAGCAGTACTGTATATATGGACTCAGGCTCTGAGTGTATGGTGTGCATTTGGCCAATCCAATACATAGAATCATCTCAGAAAAAACCTTGGGAGAACATTTGTCCACCCAACACAAGGTTATTGCAATCTCCTCGGTGACCTGGGAAGAATTGTAGATTCTTAGAGTGGTCTTCCCATTGTAGACATGTAAGCAAGTGACTCCCACTAGAGGGAAGAATAAACCAACTATGAAAGTGCTATTAGCCAAACACTTTGATGGTAAAGTAGAAGATCTGGAAATATTGTAGAGAGTTTTGAAGGGAGCAAACATTTTAATTAAGGCTTGAAGACTGAGAAGAATTTTGACAAGATGGGAAAGAAAAAAAACTCCAGGGAACACTGAGAGTAAAGAAAATAACATGATAAGTTGAAAGCAGTTTTCAACAAAGGAAACAGTCCAGTGCATTTAGTAGGTTAGAGCTGATTGGGAGCTGTTAGGAGCAGGACAAATAGAAGGAGCCAAAGTGTAGAGAACCTTTTCAAGGTACATCTGGTGCTTTTTTTCTGTCTGCTAGTCATATTTTGTTTAGAAGTTTCCTCCACCTAGGTGGTCCCAGGGGGACTGTTGTCTCGTGTCTAGGCACTCACCCTCATGGAGGTAGGCACATATCTCTGGAGGAGATAATCACAGCTGGCATTGAAGATTAGTCCAGAGCAGAAAGATGATCCATGAAGGGTCAAACCAGGAATTAATACAAGAATATCAGAAGATGGAGATGTCTGCTTCCTCCAACATTGCAATAACGTAAATTTTGGGGATGTTGGCAACCATTGTTCCCATTATCTGGAAAAAAGGCTGTCTGTAAAATGAAGTCATGTCGATGAAAAACTATGACCCAAGAGATGTCAAGAGAAAGACAGAGCCCCGAGGACATTGTTTTAGCCCTTAGATCCACCTAGGCCTGAAGCTCTAGATTCATCCTTGGATTTCTCAGTTCCATGAGTCATTAAATTTTCCTTTGACTTGAGCTAGCTTGAGCTAAAAGAGACCTGACTAGTTCAGCTATGTGCACCCTGCTAAGGAGTTTGGGTGTGTTGCTATAGGGCTAGGGAGCAGCTGAAAGTCCCCTAATCTTAAATGGCTACAGATCAGAGACTTACACAGCAGACAGAAAGTCTGTGGAAGGATTAAATCACCTTTCATGGCTCAGGGGAAATAATCCACAGGACTTTCTAATTCATCACATAAGTGAAAGAAGTTAAACCAATCCTATAGCTGGAGTAGAATGACATCCGCTGCTACCCAAGACAAGATCCACACAAAACAATGACATGACTTTGAGCCACAAATCATTCCCAACATTGTTAGCAAAATTTGGATTGTAGTTGTCTGACCCAACAGGGTGACAATATCTCAAGAGGAGCAGGTGACTTGTAAGGTCAAGGAACAGGGCCTGAAACAGCATCCCTGTAGCAAATGTGAAGGGTCTGGTTACCTCCCTGCCTGAAACCCAAGATGTGTGAAGGAAAAGAGGTGCTGAAATGTCTGCAATTGGCAGACACCTGAGAACAGGGGTGCTCCCGCCCCCTGTGTACAAGGGGAGGGAGCACGACTTTTGCTGCAAATAGCTTTGAACTTTCTGACCACTTCCAGCCCTAACTTCTATCCTGTAGAAAAAAGAAAACCACATTACTCTTAGGCCCAGGCCTGGTGTATCAGGTCACTTGTTACATTCAAAGTGACACAAGATGAACCCTTATTTTGTCTGTAAGACGTCCCAAGTTAAAATGACCACTGGATATATGAAGATAGGAGACCACCTGGCCTCCGACTTCAACCACAAGATGAGCCCTCACTATCTCATGTGAACTCTTTCCAAATACTAGCTACTTGAGGCTGAGAAAAAGTCAAGTAGGCATCCGATCTTCTGGTGCCTCTGCAGAAGAGAACATATAAGCCTTGCAACGTGTCTCCTCCGAGCTGGATGGGTCTGCTTCTGGAGTCACTTCTTACCATGCTGACTTAACAGAACAACAGGTAGACTGAGAGTAACATTTCCAGGTCAAAGCAAGAAAGCTGCCAAGACTCAGGCTTTGTGCTCTGTGCTTCCATCTCCACCAGCTCCTCCACCCATTGCCCTCACAGGATGAAAGTTCTTGGGGACACCAGGAAGGCCGTCCACAGCAATCCAATGTAGGGGCTCAGTTGCATTATGTCTGCGAAGGAGGCTGGGCATGGGAGGGCGTGAGAGACCCATGACCGACCTAGACTCCTGCAACAGCAGCCTCATTATCAGTCAAATACATTCCTTTCTCCTGTTTTAATAGCTCTAAAAGAAGCATGCATCTTGTACTCAATGATATGTTTTACTTTAAAAGTGGCAGCCATTTTTCCTTTCTTGCTAATTTATTGAGTAATAATGTGTTTACAATTGGCATGGTCTTAGGTTCATTAAAATACTGTATATCAGGATCAGCTGCTTGCAATGTTAGACCAAAATGTTCTGACCATTCTAAAGGGACATTTTATAATCTAAAAAGCCTGTGATAGCAGTGGGAACAAGAGTCACAAACATCAGAGGAGACCTCAATGCAGCAAGAGAGATAAATGGGCAAGCCCATTCGTTTCCTCAGGAGTTGTGACATACAAAAATACATATGTATATATGGCATATGTGCTCTCCTCACTTGGCAAATTGTGTATTGCTGGCTCCTGAGGTCACCAGCTCCAGATGCTCAAGTTGAAGTCATATGGTAGCCAATGCTGTAGTGTGATGGAGCCTGTGATTTGACAGTAGTGATGATAAGAATAAATATTCGAATAAACTTTACAGTTCCAGACTTTCCTGAGCATTGAATGACCTCATGCCAGCATATCATCATCCACCCTTTCAACAAATGAGAACATCTGAAGCACAAGCTTTGGGTCACTTACCCATGGCTGCGCAGTTGGGCAATAGTTGAGAAGGCACTAGACTCCTGAGAAACAGGATCTTTCCTTACAGCCCAGCTGCTGTTCCACAGGGACAAGGGAAAGATTTAGGCCTAGCTGTTCTTCTCTTTCCATCTTTTCAAGTTCAAAAAGCAGAATAATGTTTGTGATATGTCCAGAAAAAAGTATTAAAGAGTAATAAGGACAAATGAATGCTTTTGGTGCCTATTCAATATGATATTTATATTAATATTGACAATTAAAATTTGGGTATGATATTTTGTGAGGCAGAAGCACATTTTTTGATTGTTAAAAGTGATATAAATTTAGAAAATAATAAAAGGTTCAAAATGTTGAAAGCATTCACGCAATTAAATGATAAATACATTCATCAAGCAATTGACAAGAATAATGCCTTATAAGACTGAGACAGAATTGTTTCCCCATGGAAGCAGATAAGTGTAGAACAAAAATATATTAATGTAAGATTGAAAGTAATTACCTCCAATCAGGAAGAAAGAACTATGGACTTGGACTGTTAAAACAGATTTACTAGAGAAGGAAGGATTTCAGATGGGCCTTAAAAGATGGCTAAGACTTAGCTCAGCTGAGGGAAGCAGCTGGTGGCATCCTGTGTCCAGCGAACAGATGAAGAAACAAATAAGGTCATCTCTGAAGCTTGGCAGGCAGCAGGCGCTCTGTGAGGGTCATCCCGGGAAACAGAAAGTAACAGCAGCTTCTTGGGAGTGACATGCAAGCTGGGTGGGGGGAGGGAGGGTAAAATAATGGAGTCACAAAAGACAGTGACAAAGACAAGTTACAAAGGATATTAAAGGTCTGGTGGAGTGGCTCAAGTGGTAGAGCACCTGCCTAACAAAGGATATTAAAACAAGTCTGGGATGTTTGAATTTTAGCCTGTAAATAATAGGGAGTCACTAAAAGTTTCTGAGCAGGAAATCTGGTGGTAAGAGTAGGTTTTTAGATAGTCTGCAATATAATAAATAATGAAGGCCCCCATGGAAAGAAGAGTTTATCTAAGGCCTATCCTGAAACCTGTGTCATGAATGAATTGCTCAGCTCCCAAGGACAAATGACAAGGTGTTAGGCTGACTGGGGGCACATAACGGAAATACCCAGCAGCCATTGAACTGCAGGCTCCCAACTGAACAGAGAGGATCAAACCTTATAGAGACAGATGAAGAAATATCGATATGTAAATTTTAAACTTTTCTACATTGGTTAATAAATTTCAAGTTATTTTTAGATAGGTAGGTAGAAATAGATAATTGTGTTTGGCATTTAGTTCTGCTCCTTTTTTTCTTTCTCGTCTTTATTCATCCCCTCCTTCCTCTTTCATAGTCTGGCACCTTATTTCAATACCTTCAACACTGAGTTTTTCAAATATAGCAGTCCCTCTAGTATGAAATGCCCACAAATACCAAAATCTGAGGGTGCTCAAGTCCCTTATATAAAATGGCCCTGTATTTGCACATAACCTACATATGTCCTCCCTACACTTTAAATCATCTCTAGATCAGTTATAACCCCTAATGCAATGTAAACGTATGCAAATAGTTGTTATACTATACTGTTTAGGAAGAATGACAAGAAAAAATCTATACATGTTCAGCACAAATGCAGTTTTTCTCCTAACAGTTTTGATCCAAGGTTGGTTAATTTGTGGATGTGGAACTTATAACTATGCAGAGCTGATTGGAATGACAAGATAGCATTCTAGCAACCAAAAAGACTCTAATCTCACCTTGCCTGTGATATGCAGTACTCACTTATGCATTCATTCGACAACCATGTACTGAGAGTTTCCCACATGCTAAGCACTGTGCTTGGTGCTGGAGGTACAGTGATGAACAGGACATTCTTCCCTTGTTTATTTAAGGAATGTTTGTAGAATATATACAGTGTCTAAAGCTCTGTGCAAAGAGCTGTGTAAATCGTAGTTCCTGACTTCAAAGAATCACAGCCTAGGAAGAAAGAAAATAAACCCCCTACTGGCAATATCAATATACATGAAGTCGTCATCTTATGGGGATTGCATTGGCAATTCCAATCTCAAATCAAGTGTTCTGTTACACACCAGGAGGAGCCGCGGTCTAGGGAGGAAATGAAACCTCTGGAACGGTCCTGAGCATGTGGGATTAGCAAGTGCTCTTGTAAAACGAAATGCTAACTACAGGGCCGCCTATTGGCTGGTTGCCTCCTCTAAGGCATTTATGTTTATTTATTTATTTGTTTATTTATTTTCTAGATTTATCACATTTGCAGGCTATGCCATTTGGCCTCTGGGTCAAAATAAATCACATTTTAAACTTTAACATCATTCTTAAGTATTGTGTGCCCCTGGCAGACTTTCTAAAGGCTTTACAAGAACAGAATTAAATACGTTTTATAAATAAATACACTAGGAACAACAGAGTTTAAGTGTTCCACTGAAGGAAAAAATTAATTCCAGGAAAAATCTGGAGATAGGATTGGAATGTTCTGCTGTCCTATTTAGAACTGGAAAATGTCTTCTCACAAAAACAGGGTGGGTGGAATTCTGTCTCTCTTCTTCTTGACACTTGTCCCTATTTCAAAGAGAGGGCTCCATGAGGATTTGTCATTAGGTGCAGGAAGACAGCCAAGGAGCACAACAAAGTACACCATGGAATGCAATAGTAAGGCATTTTTAAGAAAACTGATCACGTCATTCAGAAATTCAGAACAGACAGATTCTCTCTTCTTCCAAGGTATCAGTCTGGCTCTGGGGGACTGCGAAGTGTGCAGAAAGAAGAGATAACTCTTTGGACTCAGATCTAGGATATCAACTAGCATAATTAATATTATTATCCTTATTGAAGGACTGGAGATATAGCTCAAGTAGTAAAGAACCTACCTAGCAAGCAGGAAACCCTGAGTTCAACCACCTGTACCACCAAAATAAAGATAGGTAGATAGGTAGGTAGATAGATAGATAGATAGATAGATAAACTTATTGAACTCTATGTATTAAGAACAGATTAGATGATATGGAATACAAGAAATAAGGCATGTTTCCTGATTTTAAGAAGTACTTATGCAAACTCAAAATTACCCAATAATATAGTTAATAACAATATATTATATACTCAGAAATTACTAACAGTAGATTTTAGGCAACTGTGTCACAATTAAATGTTAACTATGTGATTTCCTTAGCTTGATTTAGTCATTCCACATTCCACATTCATATTTTAAAACATAGGGTTGTGTATCATAAATACATTTAAATGTATTTAAATTTAAATAAATTTTTACTTGCCAACTTAAAAAGTAAACAATATTTTAATTACCGTACAATAAATCCTAAAACTTGCTATGAGATCCTGAAGAGAGTGGTTGCTATTAGCAGATAATTGTTTTATTATCATAATTTCAATCAAGCATTCACCCACTCCCTCTCCTTCTGTGTCTGTGTATGTGTGTGCACGTGTGCACTCTGAGAAAATTACAAGATATATTTACTCCACTATAAAGCAACTTGCTTTTTCCACTAGTTTTTTCAAAGAAACTGACTTATTTTGACTAAATTGATTTACTATGGGAAGGCATTTTGATATTTGATGGATAAAACATGTATGTATTATTGTTCTGGTTATAACCTTAAGCCATTATTTTGGATTAATCAACACACTCCAAACCCCATTTTCATCAGATATGGGACCTTGTACTCTGTAATTACTCTAAATTTCTAATGCTACAACAATCTACAGTGTCCTACCCCCCAAACCATAAATAATTAGTAGGACTTTGATAAGTATTAAGTAATTTAGACAAGTAGTTTCTAGATGTTGTCATCTTATAACCCGCCTCTCCTCAAAAAAAGAAAGTTTCAGCTAATGGTGCGTATTGTTGAACAAACCAGGTCTTCTTCCAGTCTCAGAGTCCTCACCTGCAGGAGGGTGTGTTGACAGTTCAGTTAGCTAACATCTCCATGGGTGCCTTATAAACTGTCAAGAATGCAACAGACTGGCAAACTAGCAAGGCAGATATTGCTTCCACATAGTGTAAAATTTAAATTTTCTGTTCAGTGTTAGCATTTTCACATTTTTTAAATAAAAATTGTTAGAAATTATAATTGCATCATTTGTTTAATAAATGTTAGCAACCATTCAGCTACATTTTATACTAAGCCCAAGACTTTCCTAGAAACCTAATAACCAATTATATTATGACTTTTATAGAACTGTACAATTGGTGGTCCAAACAATTGACTTAAAATTTTTAGGGGCTGGAGATATAGTTCAGGAGTAGAGCAGTTGCCTAGAATGCATGAGGCCTGGGTTTAATCCTTACCATTAGAAACAATTAAAAAATTTAGATTATGACCCATTTATAAATAAATATTGTGCAGCAAATAGGATTCTGGAGACAATGAATGAAAAAAATATGAGAATTATTCCAATACCAACATGGTATTTGCTACCAAATTCAAAACCCACCTACTTAAGTTGGGCCTAGGTTCCTGAACCATGGAAACCGTGCCATGATAAATGTGTATTGTTTTCTCTTGTTACACAGCATTAAAAGCAAATACCATCTACATTGCTAACTCACCAAATGCATGCATGTCTTTCAAGGAGTCTTACCTACTGATAACAGACTTTCCAAATGTTGAAACTGTGGTTTTTTCCCCCAATTATTTCCTACTTTCCCCTGGGGATGGTTCCACTTCCCATTCCATTGGTGGCAGGCTTGGCTGGAGGGTTGGCTTTGGCCCACACAATGTGAATATCGTGACATCTGCCCCGTCAGGACAGCAGCTTGCAGAGATGTTGCATGGTTCTGCTGTTTTCTATCCTCTGACTCAAGATGAACAATTTCCCAAACAGACTACTCCGTTAGTCCAGCTTAGGAATAAACTGGGATGTGGAGCAGAGCATCTGGACTACCATGAGACCCAGAAATAAACCTTGGTTCTAAACTGCTGGGATTTGGGCATTTTTTATTACTGTAGAATAATTTAGGTTAAGCTGGGGGATACACCTGACTTCAATATAGAAAAAGATAATAGCAAATAAATGATCACATTCCTAGCTTTATCAACCTATTTTTACTGCCATTTGAGGATTTCTCTGAGAAGTCACATACAGAAAAACTTTGTTTCTTTCTGTTTTACTAAATTCTGCCATCCTTACCTTTGTCCTCTCTACAGTAATCATTGACCTCAATCAGTGATTTCCATTAAGCCTGGAAAAATGAAACCATTAGGGAAAAAATTAAAGAACGAGCCAAAAGTCTTTGTTGGTCCATAGCTATAATAACACAATAAGAACTGGTAAGAAGCCAGGAACCAGAGGCTCCCACCTGTAATTACAGCTACTCAGGAGGCAGAGATCAGAAGGATCTCGGTTTGAAGCTAGCCCAGGGAAATAGTTCGCGAGACCCTATCTGGAAAATACTCAACCCAAAAAAGTGCTGACGTAGTGACTCAAGTGGTAGAATATCTGCTGCCTAGCAAGTGTGAGGCCCTAAGTTCAAATCTCAGTACTGTAAAAAAAAAGAACTAGCAAGAACAGTAGCTCTGTTTATTGAGTGACTACTATGAACCCGATGCTGAAATACATGCATTAATTCTCCCAATAAGCCCATGACATAATGCCACTACTATCTGCATTTTACAGAGGAAGAAAGTTAAGTTTCAAATGCTAACCTAAAATTTGACAAGGCTATCTTTCTTCAGAGCACAGATTATGTTAAAAATGCAGCCCCAGTATTTGCATGGGAGCAGGCTATCTTCAGAATTGCTTCAAACAGAGGGGGCAGAGAAATTTTCTTCTTGTGGCTAACTGAATTAGTGCCTCTCTCTATGACATAATGGAATTCAATGCCATTTTATTAGTCCTCGTGGGACTTTTTAAAAAAATTCTTCCTCCACTGTATTAGATTAGCCTTACCAAGATGGCCCTGAGTGAAATAAGGTCAGGCTCTTTCAGGGTATTTCTTTGTCATCCCTACCTACAATAGGGTACATGAAGGTCACTTGTTCAGTTTTCTAGTTTCTCTTCCAGGAAGAGATCAGAAAATCTACTAAGCATTAGGTCAAACCCACCCCCCATCTGCATATGTTCTCAGTTCTCACGTTGTGTTTCTGAAAACAGCACTGAAGTCATTACCTCACACACCTCAGGTAACAGAGGTTTCTTTTTTATAGGAAATGGCCATCCCTGCCGAGCACCACCTCACACACACTCACATCCCTTTAGAAACCTCACTGGGTCCTAAAAGGTCTTTTGAGAATACCATGATACAATAGACTAAATAATTGTGTCTCCTCAAAATTCATATATTGAAATCTTAACCCCCAAGGTGATGATATGAGGAGGTGGGGCTTTGGAAGGTGATTAAGTCATGAAGATGGACCCTCCATAAATGGGATTAGAGTCCTTGTGAAAGGGCTTGCTCTCTATCTGCCATGTGAGGATACAAGAAGCCAGCCGCCTATAACGTGAGAAAACACCTCACCAGAGCCTGACCATGTGGGCACCTGATCTTGGACTTCCAATCTCCAGAAATGTGGGAAATAAACTTCTTTAGTTGCTATAGTTTGCATCTTGAATGCCTCCAAGCTCTTTGCTTCAAAACACTGTACCAGCAGCTTGCGGTGGATGGTAATAAAATATAATGGTCAAAATATGAGGAGCTGAGAGGTGCTTAGTCCCCATCTTGGAGCTATTGACAGCTGGTAGGATCATTAAGAGGTGAAGCCTAGTGAGAGGTCTTAGGTCATTGGGGATTTGCCCTGAAAGGGGATAAGAGGACTCCAGCCCCTGCCTTTTCCTCTCTTTTGTACATGGCACAAGGTTAATGATGTCCTGCACCACATGTTTCTGCTGTGATGCATTTTGCTGCCACAGGACCAAAGCAATGAGCCAGTCATAGACTGGAACTTCCAAAACTGTGAGCCAAAATAAATCTTTCCTCTTTATGAATTGGTTATCTCATATATCTATTACAGCAAAGGAAAGCTGATTAAAACAGACGTTTCTAAGTTACCCAGTCTATGACTCTTTGTCAAAGCAGCCCAAACTGAGTGGGATAAATGGTATCACCTTTACTAAGCCCAAGATATGGAAAGGAAGTAGAAATTTTCTTCCCTTCCATGGATGATGGTCTCCATGGCCTCAAGCTGGAAAGAACATCAGAGAAAGGCATTTCATGACTACAAATTGGTCTTTCCAAAATAATATTCCTAGTAATGGCTACTGTTTATGGAGGCTTGTGGTTTAGGCCTCACATTGTGCTGAGCACCTGATATTTGGGTAGTAAGCACTGAAGACTGAGCCACAGTTCGGTACGGTGTAAAAGCATGAGCTCTGGAGTCAGGCTGCTTGGGTTGGACATAGCCTCAACACTGCTAGCTGTGTGACACTGTCTCAGTTACTTACCTTCTCTCCCACAGTTTGATCTCTAAAAAGCAGGAATACAACTGCCTACTCATAGAACGCTTGGAGGTTACATGTGCAAGAATACCTAAAGCTCTTCTGTCAATGCCTGGCACATGGCCTACATCAGCCTCGTTGAACTAGGTGTGAGTGTGGATGAGTACAGTCCAGTTGACAGCCATGCTACTCTAGTGCTATGAGTTGGAGCCATTCTGGAAAGAGCTGCCACTGTTGATGACAGAATAAAATGCTGATTCCTCAACATTATGGTTCACCCCTGAAGCTACACCACTCTCAATAAACTCTTCTATAAACTGATAAGATCCCCAAATGCTTGGCCAGTTTAGGTCAGGTTTTCTGTTGCTTACAGACAAGTATGCCTGAACTGATCTGTTCCTTCTTTACACCCTAGTAGCAATTGCACCAAGAAAGCAAAATCATCCCATCTTGTAGAAAGTGAAAGCTCAAAGTCTGACTAGTAAGAGGTGGATCCAAGATTCAACCTAAGGTCTCTCTGCTTCAAGACACTACACCAGCTGGCAGAGTAGCTCAAGTGGTAGAGCTCCTGCCTAGCAAGTGTGAGACTGAGTTCAAACCCCAGTACCAGCAAAAATTAATAAATAAAATGATTAAAAAAAAAAAGACACTATACCAACAATTCCCAGGTCATGCTCATAAAATACAGGGAGCTGAGAGGTGCTGTTTTCTCCAAATAGCCTTCACTATCTCCTGTACCCTCCTCTACCACCCAAGCACTCTGTCTGCTTACCTGTGAATGTCTTCCCCCCATCCTTTCCACTTATCTGTTAGTTCCTGATGTCTGGGCTTTAGGAGTTCTCCACAAACTCTAAACTCTGAGAGGACAGAGGCCAGGTCTATGCAGCTTTATGGCTCTGTGCCTTGTACATCAAAGGCATAAGAAATTGTCCCTGAGCCACACTTTGCCCAATTTAGAAGTAATAGGGGATGGGTACCGCACTATGTGGTGGCAAGTTTTAGACAATTTGCACCCAACCTGGCTCTGTCCCAGGTGTGTGCTGTGTGCTAACACTCCTTGATGTACCTGTAAGTGTTTCTGTTAGACAGGCAAGAGGGTAGAAGTAAGAAGGGTGGGATCACTTTAACAGATAAAATATTGGCACTGCTGTTGGTACAGGGACCAGACCAACTAAATGTGACCCCTGTGAGTTTTCAGGTCTGATCTAATCCTCATCCTTACAGCCAAACTCTCATCTACTTTGGATTGTAGCCTGGGTCTGAGTTCATTTTAAATCCCAGGACCAATGGCTTTGCCGATATTTTATGTGTTCCCCAAGTCACCTTTGAAGAGCTGCATTCGAGAAGCAGAGCTCTGGCTGTGCTATTCACCACTTACAAGCCTTCAGTGGCTACCTTGCCCACAAAATTCATTACGAACACTCAGAATGTGTTCCAGGTGCTCACCCACCTGCATTTTCCATATGCAGGAAGCATCCTCCTTCCTCATCCAGCTGGCCTTGTTTAAGTCTCCCAAACATGCCCCACACTGTCCTGTTTCTGGGCCACATTCATGTGAGGGCTTCTGCAGGTGGCCTTTGTGGCCACATTGTCTGTGGTGGTCACATCCATGCTGGAAGGTCCCGTTCCAAGACCACCTCTCTTGCGAAGTCTTTACGCTCCATAGTCTGATCTTTATGGCACTTTGCTTATCCCTCTCTTAAAGCACCTATCACAATTATTTGGGTCTGGCTTCCATCAACTGATTAAACGTTATTATTGTTATGGTTTGAATGTGAAATGTCTCCTATATGCCCAGGTGTTGAACACTGGGTCCCAAGCTAGTGGCACTATTTCAGGAAGTTCTGGGAACTATTGGAGTTGGAGCCTAGCTGGAGGAAGTAGGTCACTGGATGCAAGTCCTTGGAAGCATCTTGTCCCTGGTCCCTTCCTTTCTCTGCTTCCTGTTCACAATGACGTGAAGAAACTCCTCCACACACTCCCACTGCCTTGCAGTTCTAGCTCATCATGGACCCAGAATCAACAGAGCCAAGGACTAAGGACTGAAACCTCTAAAACCACATGTAGTGCACAGGTGGCACTTGTGTACTGTGTTAATCACTGCCCTCTACAGCATTTTAATATAAGCCCCTTTAGGGCAGACATTGGATGATCATATCTTTATACCTGTCCAGGGTTTAGCACAGAACCTGACCTTGACACAGCCTATAAGTGTAGGGTAAAATGAATGGGTTACTCAAGAACCTCAAGATGCCCCTTTCCAACGCAGGATATAAACACACCCAACTATTTTCACAATTTTAATGTGAGCAAAGTGCATGCCGATGGTTCAGACTCCAAAGCTTCCTGTCCAGCCTCATGCCTTCTGAGGTGAACAATGCTAACCGCATTATCCACGCCCGCACTTCTCAGCCATCTCCTTCATCTTTTTGGTTTCAGTCCAGGCTGCTCGGGTTTTGTTTATGTTGCCATAAATTAAAGGGCATACTTTTAATATATCCTGAATAAATTTCACTCCATATGACAGAGTACGAGAAAAGTGGTTTCCCATAACCCTCTCAAATATCCTAGGATGAAGTCACACTGAAAAGCAAGCTCCACCACCAGGCTTTCTGCTAACACCTGAATAGGAGCAGGATCACCTGAGAGAAATGGCCACCACCAGCATATGGCCCAGAGAGCCAAGGTGGAGAGGATCACTTTCCTCCATGCGTGAGCTCCAGCTT
This sequence comes from Castor canadensis, assembly GCF_047511655.1. Lineage (NCBI taxonomy): Eukaryota > Metazoa > Chordata > Mammalia > Rodentia > Castoridae > Castor > Castor canadensis. Next base: position 85,156,449 of record NC_133387.1, read on the forward strand.
CCCTCCCCAGGCGACAGTGTGCCTGTCGGCCAACCATGAAAATCAGTCACATATGTCTCCTGGTCTCTTACATAGCTGCAATTTGACCACAATATTTCAATTTGTTTCACCAACATTTCCTAAATGACCTATGACTTCATCCAAAGTCCCAGACAGTCCTCTGTGCAAAGCTCCCACACAGAGGCCTGAATCTTGAGTATCCAGGATCCCACCCATCCTGGCTCAGCCCCTGCTGTGTTGAAATGGGGTCAGATCCAGGACTCTGGGCCATACTAGGCAAATTGCTGAGATTGAGCTGCTTGTCCAAGAAGACAGGCCAAAGGCTAGTGCTGAAAGATGAAAAGAAATCTCATTCTGCTGTCAGAGCCACGTTTTGTACAACACAGTGATTAGAGAAGAAACAGGAATTCAAGACGCTCACATTCACCCCACCTTCAAAAATGAAAACATTGTGCTTTTCTATAGCTCATTCCATTTAACACCTTTTCACCCTCACACCAACCTGATGTCCCTGGTATTATTATCTTACTTTACAGATAAGAATGCTATACTGAGTTATGTAACCAAGGTTATTCGAAGGTTATGGCAAAGTCAGGACTCAAATGATAGTGATCTGATTTGAACCAGGGCCTATTTTATGTGTGAGGGGAAGAGATCTGGCAGTAATACTCAGCCCTGGTCATATGAAAATCACCTGAGATCTTTTAAAAAGAACACTCCCCTGAGAATTGTCCTCAGCCACCCCATTGCATCAGGACCACTGGAGAGAAGAGCTCAGATATAGGCACTGTATGAGTCAGGGTTCTCCAGAGAAAACAAGGAGAGAGCTAGAGAGAAACAGAGAAAGAAAGAGTAAGAGATTTTAAGGACTTGGCTCACATTGTTTATGAAGGCTGGAAAGTCCAAAATCTGTAGGATGGGCAGACTGGCTAGACTCAGGGAAGAACCATATTGAAACTCAAGGCCTCCTGCAAATTCCCTCTTATTTGGGACAAGTCAGTCTATTGCCCTGTGCAAGTCTTTAGCTGATTGGATGAGGTCAATCCACATTAGAGAGAGCAAACTGCCTTACTGAGAGTCTACTGGTTTAAATGTTAATCTCATTCAAAAACACACTCCCAGAAACATCCAGAATAGCGTTAAACCAAATATTTGGACACTGTGGTCCATTGCAGTTGACACATGACATTAACCATTCCAGGTATTTTTAAGCTGCTTCTACTTTGCAGCCAGAGAATCACTAATCTGTTCTTTCACCTGCTTTCTAGTGTCTCCAACCTCTTCAGAACCAAAGACTGCCTAAGCATTATTAAGTTGCTGAAGATGGAGCTAGACAAGGCACTTGCTCATGCCAGGTACTACCTCTTTCGTGGATGGTAGCAGAGTGATTTCTGCAGATGCAGCCAAGAGGTGCAGTTACAGCTTTGCTAGAATGTAGGCACAGCAATCACATAGTGTAGTCTATTTTGGCTACCAGTCCTGAATGGGTTCTGGTGAATGCCCAGTGTGTTTTCTCTTAATCTTCTCAAGCTCTCTCAAAGCAATGTTCCCTATGTTTGAAGCAAGGTTTAATTTTTAATACTTGAGAAAAGTCAGAGTGAAATGGTCTGTTTGTATCTGGCCAATGACAAAAGATCCTGGAGACTTGTGTTGAGAGAAAATAAGTCCAAATCTCACTAAGATGGCAGGAAAATCATAGCCAGAGCTGGGCAAAGCATTTTCTGTAAGAGTGAATTGAAGCAAGCTGATAGGACTAGTAGATGGTATATTTGCAAAATTTAGGAGACTTCTCCCTCTCCTTGTTGAGTGAGAAACTGAAAATCTGAAACATTAAGCAGAATCAGGAGACAGAGTGCTTGCTTTATTTAGTTTCATTTTAAGTATCAAAACTTGAGTATTTTTGTGATCTGTTGTTTTGAAAACTTTCATGTATTTTAATGTTTTAATTTACTCAGACATAGATGAATGTTAATCTGTGTAGAAGTAGAGGATGAGTGTTTGGGATCAGGACTACTATGAGTAAAACAAAGCAAGAATTCCAGGTGACACCCTCCTGCCAGCTGGTCCCAGAGATGCAATGGCTGCCACGGGGTCCAAGTTCAGTGATGGCTGCCTCCTCTCCCTGGGGATTTCCTTCTCTTCTCAATCCTTCTCCTGGCTTAGTTCTCTTTTCACTTCAGTTTATAACAAAAATGTTAGCTAATAATAATTTTTAACTTGAGCCCAAGGAGATATTTTACAAGGCACTTCTGTTACAAAATGGCAGAACCTAGTGGGTTGAGGGAAGGGATTTAAGCAAGAGATGTATTAGGAGGCTCCCCTTAAGTTACACCACATAAATACTTGTGTGCCTGTCAGGGGTGACATGTGGTAACTTACCACTGCTGTAAAAAAAAGATATGTTGAAATTCTAACCCCTACCCCGTGCCTCAGAATGTGACCCTGCTTGGGAATAGGGTCTTTACAAATATAATGAAGTAAAAATGGGGTAATTAGGATAGGCCCTATTCCAACTTGACTGCTGTCAAATTTGGACACAGGAACAGACACACTTTGATTATTTCAAGACACAGAGACATACATGTGAAAATGAAGTAGTAGGTGGTGTGTCTTCAAACCAAAGAATGCCTAAGAATACTAGAAGCTAGGAGAGAGGCATGGCACAGATCCTTTAGCACTTTCAGAAGGAGAATGGGCCTGTCAATACTGATTTCAAACATTTAGCCTCTAGAACTGTGAGACCACAAATTTCTGTTGTTCTAAGTGATCAGATTGTGTACTTTGTCACAGAGTCCTCAGGAAATAAATATACTACCCTTTTACCTTTCATAGACTTTCAAAGACTCTCATAGCAATTACCTATTGCCCCAATAAAGTCCTATAACAAACAACCACCAAACCTCATTTGCTTACAGAAATACATGTTGGATGAACTCATCAAGTCCTCAAGATTCAACTAATCCAAACTGAACTTGACTGACCTTGGCTGGGTGCTCCTAGGACACCACTGTCAGACACAGTGGCTTGCCTACTTACATGTCAGAGTGTTGGCTGTCTGTCAGCTGATCTAGGTTGGCCTTGACCACCAGGTGACTTGGCTTTCTCAGTTATCTCAGTTTCCAGCAGGCTAGCTCAAACAGATTCTTCTCAAGGCAATGGCAGAGGGTGAGAGCACAAGTGGGAAATGAGCAAGGTCATTTTCAAGCAAGCTCATTTGTATCTTGTCTGCTACCATCTGGTTATCCTGAACAAATTATTTGACTGGGCCTCTCTTAGGGCATTATAAGGCTACAGCACAACAGGTTAAGGAGGAGTGTACAGTAGGGACCATTATAGCAGTCAATCTACAATCTGGTTCCAGTTCCAGTTTGGAACTCTCAGAATGTAGAGCACACTTAGTACATCATCCATCTGTTTGAAACTTCATGGGGATCAACTCTAGGCTAAGTGCTCCAGGGGATACGGACATAAGTAAGAATTGTGTCCTACCATAAAGATCTTAGGATACAACAGTAAATAACTCAAAAAGTGTTAGCAAAATGGGTACCTTGAGAAGAACCAAATAAGTAGCAATAAATGTCACAAAGTTGACATTGTCAAACAACATGGTCTGTAGAAGGGTCAAAGCCCATATCAAATTTTTCAGAAATGTAAGGTGAAATGGCCAGGGGGGTGGGAGAGAACCAGTGTAGACAGATTTTTTGTAAAAGGAACTTTGTTCTATTATTCCATTTCAGATGAGATTGTACACATTTGAGGTGGTATGGTATGGACCACTTTGTTCTATTTAAAAACTACTGTTTATCCTTCTTATCTTTGAAATTGTTTTTACTATGAAATTTAAAGTAGAAAAAAGTTTTGTTGGTGTCTTTTTAAATACTATTACTTGGTAAAATAAAAGTTGCAAATCCAACATCTAGCCTGCCTTAATTCTCACATTGTGTCTTTTCTGTTTTGTTTAGTCTTCTTTTACCTGGGGAAGTCTGGGCACAACCTGTAAGGTAGGGAAAGAGCGATTCAGTGGAATCACTCCACAGGGAAGGAACCACCTAAGACTGAGAAGGGGATGAAGCTAGAGAGGGTGCAGGGTTGGGAGAGAGTCTAGAGCATTCCACCCACAGCCCAGAGCAAGGTTTGCTCGATGTCCTTGAGCAGCTGCATTTGCTGGAGGACAGAGCTCCTTCAGACATTTCCTCACCACTGATACAGGTAACAGTGTCATATACCCCTGTTCTTCTTCCACCTGCCAGAAGATCATACTGGAAATCAGCTGTTCACACCTTTACTTCCCATTCTTCTTCTTCTTCCTCTTTAGAGAGTCAATCTGATAGAATAATGCCAAGGGTAATTCGTCCTGTCCTGGTACATTTTTAGGAGTTGTCTTATTATCAGCCAATCCAGTTGTATCAGGCATTCTAAGGTACAGATGAAGAGCTGCATTTTTTAAACCAAAGTCAGCTGACCCTAAAACTGATACATTTCTCCATCCTCCCCACACAAACATGTTATAATAACCACTGACATGTTCCCATCACCATGAATACTATCAGACGTGCATGCCCTTCATCCTAGTTGCCACATCTGCCCGGAATGACACATCACATAGAAATCATACACCTGGTTTTCTTCTGGGATGGAATTTTAATGTTGGGTTTAGGTTGGAAGTCACTTCTTCCATTTGAATAGGGGCTTTTAATGCTTAATAGTTGTTTATACTTTTAAGTACTGTGGCTCAGAGTTACCACCAAGGGCACATTTAGGAAGCCCTATAGCACTTAGTGGAGTTGGAGGTTAGAGAATTCATTGTCTCTGTTATGCATGTGCTGTGGCAGGTCCCAAACTTCAGGACTGCACAGTGAATGGAATGATGACATTAGCCAAAAACAACAGCTACATATATACCACACAGAAATTCTGAGCACATGAAATTAAGTGCTAATACATCGTAAGATTTTGAATGCAAATCCAGGATAAGGTTAACATAATATTCTTTTTTTTTAGTCACCAAAGGAAAGCATTTTCAGTACAAAGACTTCCATCGCATAGCCCCTTACACTCCTTAGTATGCTCTCACCTCATTTGACACAAACTAATGGATCACTAATTAGTGTAGCAAACTAATAGTATCCCTTTTTTTTTTTTTTACAGATGAGAAAGCCAGAGATTGGAGGAAATTAACTCTTCTATGCAAAGTTGTATGGCCAGTCCATAATAGGTATGAAACCAGAATTCAAGACTAGTATTTTCTTGGTAAAATCTACTCAGATAAACAAAATTAAACTAGTTTTGTTTACTTGCTTTGCTTTGTTGTAGAATCCTGATTGACCAACTAAATTATGTGGAATTCAAGGTGCTTTCTAAATGGAACAGGGGTGTACAGTAATCCCAGGCCATCTAGGTGGCATCACTCAGTTAACTTAACCAGTAAACAGGCCTGAGCTATGGAAATGGGAAAGACAAAGAAAGTCACTTAAATATCGGGATCTTCCTTCAAGACTGTAGAATCTCATTACCATGTGTGTCCTGACCCAAACCAGAAGGGCCCAGTGGCAGGGAAGTCTCCTAGCCCAGTGTCATAATGAAGGCTCACTGGCAGTGACAACCCCCGAATTCTCCAGAAGAGCAGCTTTATGAGGGTGGCAGTTCCCTGGAAGGTGTCCGTGTAGCAAGTACAGTTTTTTGGTTGGTTGGTTGGTTGGTTGCTTTTTTTTTTTTGAGATTTTATGTTACAGATTTAAAAACCAATTTTTTCCTAAAGTAGCTCTTGTTTGGTTTTGCATAAAATTGAGAAAAGCAGAATTGTACTAACTGAAATCATTAGAAACTTCAGTAATGATGGTGGTGGTAGTTGTAGTAGTAAAAATGATAACAGAGTCACTTGCTTTTCCAAGTATGGCCAGGGTGCTCTCAATTCTAAATCTGAAACCCTCTTGTGCCAGCATCTCCCCAAACCCGTCACAGGCAAACTGGGACAGTTGGTCACTGTAAGTGACAGAATTGTTGTTATTATCGGAAATAGCTAGAGAGGAATCTGATGGAACTGTGGATCACTTAAACCTCAAAGCCACTCCCTTGGTGCTGACACAAACTGCCCGAAGTGCCAAGCTATTAGTATGCAGTGAAGTTGGTCCTCGATGTTGTTTCCCATCTCCAATAACCACACTCCTGTTCCTGTTTTGATTTCTTTGTTTGGTTTAGTTTGGTGCTGGAGATCAAACGCAGAACTTTATATATGCTAGGCACATATTCTACCACTGACCTACACCCCCAACCCCTCCTTGTCCTTCTGGACTTCTTGCATCAAGCCCCTTGGTGATCCCCAACCATCACCCCTAACCTACAGAACTGCCTTTTTGGGTCTGGTCCCCTCTGAGTGTCAGAAAGTCTGGGGGCTATCCCAGGAAGTACTTTCTACTCTGGAGACTTAGCTGTCCCTGGGACTCCCTCTCATTCTGTAATGGTGGCTTTGTGGTCACATATTGTTTTAGTTTCTGCTTATCATGGAAGACTTTTATTGCTCCATCTATTTTGAATGATAGCTTTGCTGGGTAGAGTATCCTGGGGTTGAAGTTATTTTCATTCAGTGCCCGGAAGATCTCACCCCACACTCTTCTTGCTTTTAATGTTTCTGTTGAGAAGTCTGCTGTGATTTTGATGGGTTTACCTTTGTATGTTACTTGTTTTTTCTCTCTTACAGCCTTCAATATTCTTTCCTTAGTTTCTGAACTTGTTGTTTTAATGATGATATGTCGTGGGGTAGTTCTATTTTGATCTGGTCTGTTTGGTGTCCTGGAGGCCTCTTGCATCTGTATGGGAATATCTTCCTCTAGATTTGGGAAATTTTCCATTATTATTTTGTTGAATATATTAGGCATTCCCTTCGCTTGCACCTCTTCTCCTTCTTCGATGCCCATGATTCTCAAGTTTGGTCTTTTGATGGAGTAAGTGAGTTCTTGCATTTTCTTTTCACAGGTCTTGAGTTGTTTAATTAATAGTTCTTCGGTTTTTCCTTTAATTACCATTTCATCTTCAAGTTCTGAGATTCTGTCTTCTGTTTGTTCTATTCTGCTGCATTGGCCCTCCGTTTTGTTTTGCAGTTCTGTTTCGTTCTTTTTTCTGAGGTTTTCCATATCCTGGCAGTTTTCCTCTTTAATGTTGTCTATTTTTGTCCTGAGTTCATTTATCCGTTTATTCATTGTGTTCTCTCTTTCACTTTGGTGTTTATACAGTGCTTCTATGGTTTCCTTTATTTCTTCTTTTGCTTTTTCAAATTCTGTATTTTTGTTGTCTTGGAATTTCTTGAGTGTCTCCTGTACATTTTGGTTGACCCTATCCAGTATCATCTCTATAAAATTCTCATTGAGTACTTGTAGTATGTCTTCTTTTAAATTATTCTTGTGGGCTTCATTGGGTCCTTTGGCATAGTTTATCTTCATTTTGTTGGAGTCTGGATCTGAGTACCTGTTCTCTTCATTCCCCTCTGGTTCCTGTACTAATTTTTTGCTGTGGGGAAACTGGTTTCCCTGTTTTTTCTGTCTTCCCGTCATTGTCTTTGGTGTTGTTACTGTCCCTGTACTGTGTGCAATTAAGTATTTTCTAGCTTGTAATAATAACAATGGTAATATTTAGAATGGAAGGGTGAGCTGAGATGGAAAGCAAGAAGTTAAAGAAAAAGGAAAAACAAATATACAGACAAGAGGGAGAAAGCAGAACAAGGTATCAGACAAGAGAGTTTCAAAGGTATAAACAGGGAGTGTTAGTGTACTAATCGACAGTAAGCTGAACAGACATTAGAGAGACAGAGAGAGGATTGAAAATCAAAGATAAAAACAATAAAAAATAAGTAAATGAAAGAAATATCTATATATAAAAATGAATTAAAATAAAATGGAAAATAGAAAATTAAAAACAAAAAACAAAAAACTTCCAAGTTTATATGCAATGCAGTTTCAGTCTTAATAATTTGGGTGTCGGTCTCAGTCTCCAGTCCTGGAGTTGGTGCCTCAGATATTGTTCTGTAGTTGTCTCATCAAAGGGGATGCATAAAGTAGAACAAAACTACACTCACACACACACACACACACACACACACAAAAAGCCCCACCAAGTGTCCCCAGTTCAAATGCAATACAGTTTCAGTAAGTTTTTCAGCATGCAGGTGTAATTCAGTTGTTCTCCCATCAAAGGTAGGGAGAAAAAGAAAAAAAAAGAGTCTGGAGACAGTTCTGAGGGTGGTATCTGCAGCTGTGGCTTGCCTGCCCGCTGCTGTCAGCCTGCTGTAGCTGGCAGCGTTATTTATGCAGATCTCTGGGGTGAGCTTAGCACTCACCTGGTCCCACAGGCTTTGTTTGTTCAGATTTCTCCTGTGCGGGAGCCTCTGCTACAAGCTTTCCCCTTTCCAAGCACTGGGAAAGGTGACACTGCCCCCACGTTGTCAGGCCTGCGTGTTTATTTACAGTTCATGTGGGAGGTGGGTCTTCCCCCCTCTTCTGGTGCAGTTTTCCTCCCACTGCCACTTTCACAAGCTTTCCTGCTCCTGATTACTGGGCGGTGCTGCTGCTCCTGCTGGCCGCCATGTTTGTTTACAGTTCATGTGGGAAGTGGGTCTTCCCTCCTCTCCTGTGGAGTTTTTCTCCCTCCGCCACTCTCACAAGCTTCCCTGCTCCTGGTTGCTGGCGCGCCCTGCTCCTGCCAGAGGCTCTCCTGCCCACCTGGCTTGTTTATTTACAGTCCCGGGAAGGGTTCCCTTCCCCCAATCTTCAGCACTCAGGGCACCCCACCCTCTTTCCAGCATGTCTTAATTGTTCTTACTGCTTATTACTCAGTTTCTCTTTTTTTCCCTGGGTGGAGGTCAGTCTGTCCAGGGGGCTATGCTGCTCTGGCCCAGGCTTGTCTGTGGGAGAACTGCGGTACCGCGAAGCTCACCTGGTCCGCGTCTTCCCAGTGGGTGCCGGCCACTGGCGGCCCGGGGGCCCTCCTCGTTTCTCCGTTTAACGTGAAGTGGAGATTCTCTGCGCCGGCTGGAGATGTGGAGGGGTCAAAGTTATGCCTTTTCTCAGTGATTATGCCTGCAAAGTGTGTCTCCAGTGTCTCTCCAAGATTTCACTATAGGAGGCTCGCTTTCTGCTTCCTCCCTCTAGCCGCCATCTTGGAATCTCCCTCCGTCTCATTCTGCTAAACACATCTGAAGTTTCTTTTGTCCCCAAAAGAGCAAGAGAGATAATACACACTACCTGTATCAGGAAGGGAAAAAGCACTGCAGGTTAGAAAACCTGAAGGAAAGGGGGCTGGAGGTATGTTCTAAAGATGTGACAGGGCTGGAATGGGGACAAGAAGAAGAATGGCATTTCAAGGGGAAGAAGACCTGAAAAAAGGGCAAAGTGCTTAGGAACCTGGAGTCTCAGGTAAGGGAAATGAAGACCAAACCTTTGGCAGTGGAGAAGGAAAAACCTGTAAGCTAGTCAGTGGACCAGTGTTTCTTGATAGGGCTGGTTTTGCCCCCAAGGGAATATTTGGCAATATCTGGAGACATTTCTAATGTCATATTGAGAATGAAATGTGATATGATGTGAATGTTTATGTCCTTTCAAGACTCATGTTGAAATCTTGACCTCTGAGGTCTGTGGGAGCTAATTAGGGCATAGGGGTGGGGTCCTCATGAATGGGATTAGTGCCCTTAGGAAAGAATCCTGAGAGAGAACCCTCATCCTTCCACTGAGGTTAATATGAAAAGATGGTTGCCCATAGGAAGTTTCACCAGACACCGAGTTTGTTGAAACCTTGATATTGAACTTCATAACCTCCAGAAATGTGCAGAAATAAATTTCTGTATTTATGAGCTATCTAGTATCTGGTATTTTGTTATATGGCACCCCAAATGGGCTGAGACGGGGTGCTACTGTCATCTACTGGGAAGAGGCCAGGAAAACTGCCAAATGTCCTACAAAGTCCACCCTACAGACCCCCTGCAACAAAGAGTTGCCCAGCCCCAAAGACAACAGAGGTGAGGTTGTACCCTAGACAGTGGGAAGCCATTGGAGGTTTTTGAGCTGGGAAGTAACAAAAGACTGTTGGTACAGATAACCTCACAAACCTGAGAGGAAATTAGATACAGCAAAAATATCTCACTTTAGGCAATGAGAAGATTCCCCAAAGACCTTTTATGATGTTTCAAGAGTTCAGTCTTCTAAAAATGAACTAGAGTAGCTTCTGACAAACCCAGGGGCAAATACACTGATAGAGTCAGGACTCTTGGTCTAGAGAAAGCACTGCTCCCACCCTGATATCCATTCTGATATGTTCAAATGGGGGAGCCTTAGAGACTCTTAAAGTGGGGTACATATAACTTTCCTTCTTTCCAGATACAAGGTGGACAATGCAGGCTCCCTCCCAGAAAGGGAAGGAGAGAAAGTCAGATTCTCTGGCCCCATCTGCTGTCTAACACAGAGCAGTTCTTTGTTAGATCACTGATTGGCTTCAGGACCTTGGTGTCTTTTCTCCATGATTCATCATCTCTTAAATGCAACTGTTTCTTCGCCTTATCGTTCAGGGACTAGTCACTCAAATTTTATTGAAATCAGGGATGTTTTCCATGCTGTTATGTTGGGAGCAGAATAGGATCCCTTGAAAGCTCGTTTTTGTTTCTCAGGGACTGGTTTGAGGTTTTCAAACTATAAAATAAAGGATTTTTCTTTTCCTCTATATAAATCTCATTTTCACCTGCCCTTGATTCTCTTTCCTTTCCTTTAAAAACTCTCCTCACATCTACATACACTAAGTATTTGTGAACGCTACTTATGAACTTTGGTTGTTTACTTTTTGCCAAAATGAAAAGTATGTTTGTGTGTGGCCTAAAAAAATCCCAACTATGACAAAACTAAAACAGAAAAACGAGCAACTACTTCATTAGAAAAAGTGAAGCTCAAACTTCAAAAAATCAGGATGTTACTTGTTCCACGTATTCAGATTGGCACAAAAGAAAAGACATAAGTAAATAAATTATGGCCCCCGAGCAGCCTGTCCTGTTTGTCTTACCTGAGAAGTTCTGGGGGTAGACATTTACTGAGAACCTCAAGAAGAAACCAGGCCAGCCTGTGAAAGATGGAGGACTGCTGGGCAGATAAGGCCAGGGGTGCAGCCCGCCTCCGCCTGTGCCCCAGTCCTTCTGAGCTGTATGCTTTGAGCTCCACTGTGCAGAGAGAATCAGCAAATCTCTAATGAGTTCCTGACCTGGCTCCAATCCCTCCCTTCTTTGCACACATTTCTTTGGAGAATTAAAACCCAACATCTGGAATTTGGCTTTTCACTGTCACAGGATGTCTCAAATGCTGGCTATTATTTCTAGAGTTACATAATTTCTCCTAAGAAGCTTTTTTCTCTCTTCAAAAAGAGAGTGGAAGGGATTGCAAAGGAAATGCCTGTGATATTAAAAAGTCATAAGCACTCTTCTGTGATAACAAAAAAGCAGTGGCACAAGGCACACATCGATTCTGATAGTTAACGACAAACCAGAGGGAGTGGAGCCTGGTGGAAATGGCCAGAAATGACCAGAAACAAGAGTGTGAGGAAGAAGTAAATGCCCTGTGATGTGGAAACACTGTGGTGATGATCTTAACATCTCCAGAAAGAATTAAAGAACTGAGGTTTGAAGTGTATCTGCTTAGCTCAGACCATCTCACCCAGATAATCTTACCAATCTTCTGTGTGTGGTTAGCTTAGCGTTATTAAGCCTTGCCAGGAGGCAACCTTCATATCACAGAGGGGCCACCTTGGAAGACCATACTGGACCATTTGAGAAAGAATGCAAGGCAACTGCAGGGCCTGTCTTCAACAGCCAGACCCCAGGCCAACCCACAGTGACTCATGACAGACACTGGCTCCTCATCCAAGATCCCACTGGCCCTGCTGAGCGGAAGTGAGCTTTGTAAGCTACTGCCTGCCTTTTGAAACAGGCAATCAACTAAATGGTGATTACCTTCTTGAAATGGCCCATGGAATTGGTTTTCCACTAAAGGAGAATGGGAATAAATATGATCCAAACATCATTATAAGCAAGAGCTTTGCTCTCCCCACTGCTAAAAGTTTTACCATATCTCGATGCAGAAGATTCTTCAAAAATTAAATTCATTCTTAAATTCTCAGGAATATTAATCTGAAAAGGTGAGTTCTCTACTTAACCCAAAAACAAAAGCCAAGAGCTGCTTCGTGTGCGCATTTGTGTGTAAGGATGAGGTGTGCGTGCACTTGGGGGCGGCTGTGATGACCTTGTCACCATTATGGATGGCCACTCAGTATTTCATCCTCTGCAAGGATCCCAGTACTAGGAAGCAGACTAGAATGAATTTCTCTGGACTTTCAAGATCACTCTCTATTCAGGGTGTTTAGAAATAAGAAAGGTGTCAAACATTGTCATAAAGTTATCAAGTTACAACTGCATTATCACATGCCTGGAGTTTGGAATTCAATACTTAAAAGGCACAGATCCTGTCCTCAAGAAGCCAGGGGTCTAATGGGAGACCCAGATGCCTTCAGTAGGAATTGCCCCTTGGGGAAATTAGTGTGGATTCGCATTCCAGACTCTGAAGCATACAAGAGAGTCTTCTGGCTCAGTCTTTGGAGACCAACCAAGCAAGGCATCTTGGAGAAATGGTACCTATGATGACATCAGAATAACAAGGTGTGAATTAACAAAGAAAAGAAACAAAACATCAAGGCAGGAGTGATAACACTTCCAAAGTCCCAGAAATGAAAATACACGGCATTCGACTGAAATGTGAGTGATAAGCAAAGAACAAAAACAGATCCCATAAACCAAGAAGCAGTAAACTGTTCTATAAGGGCAGATAATAAATAACTTAGGATTTATAAGCCATATAGTCTTTGTCACAATTCATTTCTGATACTGTAGTGAGAAAATACTCATGGGCAATATGTAAAGAAATGAGTTCCAATAAAACTTTATTGACAAAAACAGGTAGGGGGCCAGATATGACTCACTGTCATATTTTGCTGGCACTGAATGCTCACTGTTCTCAGTGTGATGCCCAGACCAGCAGCATCAGTATCACCTAGTAGTTGTTAGAAATACAGCAACTCAGGACCTACTAACCTAGAGCTCCATAGGTAGACACAGACCTTGTTAAGGCACTTGGACTTATCTTTGGGCTCTCATATTTGCATGTTTGAAAGATCCCTCTGGCTATACCCACAAGTGACGTCTTTCAAATGCACTCTAAGTGCTAGTTTACCTCCCAGTACTCCCAGCCCTGGTAAGGAAAATAGGCAGTTGAGGGCAAAAGGACAGGTGGCCTCTCTTTTTCCCCAGCCCAGGGAACTCACCCCCCAACCTCCCATTGCAGCAAAGACTGACCTTCTAATCTATTGGAAGTTTGCCTCAATTAGGCCTCCTAAAAGTGAATCCATTGGGTGTATTCCTTAGTGTCACTGGGAACCATTCTTCTAGGGACTATCTAACCAGAGTTGGCCATCATGTTCCTCTGCTGTTCACTATACCACCATTTGTTCCTATTCACATACCACAATTCTTCGGGGAGCCACTATTCTGGGCCAGCATTACCTCTAGAGGCATTTCTGACCATGTGAGTTTGATGTCGGACTCTAGACAAGCACACAAGCAGTACTCTGAGCATGAGCAGAATAAAGTCCCTAAATTAGGCAAGAGAGGGAGTCTGGACCAGCTGTGCACACTCTGAGGGAAGACATCCATCAGAGAATGCATCTCCCTTCCCTACTTTTATTTATGCTTTGGAAAATCCAATTAAAGCAAAACCTGGCACTCTCCTTATTTTTTAGTCACTTAACGCATACAACAAAGTTGTTGACCATGAATTTAAACACACACACATACACACACGTGTGTACACACAATACACACATACAATGTTTCTTCCTCACTGGCTCAGAGGACATAGGAAACTAGGGTGAGCCTGTACACTCTGTAACCAGAAGGATGTTGGAAAGTTGGTCAGAAAATGTCGCTCAGATGCTTTGGTAGATTTCTGGTGTCTGCTCTGATGATTCTATTTCATCCACACCCTTTCCTGTTCAGTTTGGCTTTGCCTTGGCAATGGTTCACTCTAGTTAGGTGATGTAAGCAAATCTCATGAATAACTTTGCCTCATTATCTCACTGGTGTGAGGTTGGACCACTGTTTTATAGTGAAACCTTCACTTTCCCACAGCACCTTGATACCAAATGACTCCAGGGAAGACACTTCCAAATACATTTTATAAATGATGTGACTGTTTTTACCCTGAGTAGCATCATCCTTTATGTGATATCAGCTTACTGTTTTTCCTTTGAACAGTCCCTTTTAACCTTCCAAGTGGTCCTGGACAGACCAGCTTAGAACAATTCCAGCCCCATGTTCCTCTCTCACTTCAGCTGTGATCACATGACCAAAATGAGTCTTCCATGAGATGGAATGTATGTATTCTGGGAAAGAAAAGTTCCTCTTTCCCTGCGATCGAGAGCTGCAAGGATCACACAAGCTAGAGATGCTTTTAGTCACCTTGAATACCTTTGAAATATGAAGAAACGATGGGCAATGCCAATGCCCAGAGCTGGGAGATGGGAGATGGCAATGAAAGAGAAAACACTTAACAATGTTACATGAGCCCTTGATCATGACTTGGCTGCAGACAGCTCAACTTGTAGGCTTTCCACCTCTGGGAGTCAATAAAATTCCTCTTTGTTTAAGTTAGTTTGCAATAACTTCCCATCACTTGAAAGGGAAGCCATGATTGAAAGGCTTTTAGCTGTATGTCATGTGTTTGTTGAAGCAGGTCTAACCAGGGGAAGAGTTTATTCTCATTGGTTAGTACTAAACAAGTAAAACTTTTCTTTTTGGCAGTACCAGGGTTTGAACTCAAGGCCTCACGCTTGCTAGGCAGGCACTCTACCTCTTGAGCCACTCTGCCAACCCTTTTTTGGGTTGGGTATTTTTCAAGATAGGGTCTTAGGAATAATTTGCCCAGGTTGGTTTTGAACCTTGATTCTCCTGTGTAGCTTGCATTACAGGCATGAGCCACCAGTGCCCTACTAGAACTAGTAAAACTTTTTTTTAATTCTATAATTAAGATTCTCAAGTTGAATTAAGGAAGCTTTACTAAAAGAAATTGATTTAAGAGGTTTCATATTTTTAATTTTAGGAGGTCATAGGCAGTAGCTAAAGCAAAACAGCTAGTTGTGAAATAAATATAATATTTAAATATGCAAAATAAAAGTGAATTAAATTTGTTTATATCTACAAAAAAGTAAAATATTATATATGATCTATACACACACACACACACACACACACACACACATATAAAACACATGCATATATACTGAGAGAGCACCTGAAATTTCTGAGTTCCTACTGTAGTCCAATGCTATTCCAGTGCATTTTGTGTATTTCATTTAGTTCTTGCAACAATTTCCCTTTAAGGTTTATCCCTGCACTACACATGTGCAGACAGAGATACAAGGAGTTAGATAATTTACCTAAGATAAATGATCATTGCTGCCAGGCCACAAGACGTGGATTTAATGAAACCTGAGCTCTCAAAATTTAGCAACTATGAGTTCTCTTTGTTATAGCACACTGGCTCGATCAGAAATTAAGGGCATTACTGCCCATGCTCTTCCAGAATCAAGAGTGAACTCACGTGCCTTTCTATAGGTCCTTTCCACATACTCTTCCTCCAGTTTCACAAAACCCTTGATAGTTAAAATAGCAGGACTCAGCTGCTTAGAAGGCCAAAATCTGCAGAGGGAGGCCAAAGGGGGAGGAATCCCAGTTAGGAAACCATCATGCTTCACCCACAGGCACTTTTCTGCCCCTCAGTGATTTGCAGATTTGTTCTAGACAGACAGGGATCCCTGCAATAGAGCAACTGTGGGACTGGCTTTGAAAATAACTAGTTCATCCCGGTGCCGGTGGCTCATGTCTATAATCCTAGCTATTCAGGAGGCAGAGATCAGGGGGACTGCAGTTCCAGGACAGCCCTGGAAAATAGTTTGCCAGACCCTACCTCAAAAATACACAACACAAAACAGGGCTGGCAGAGTGACTCAAGTGTTAGAGTGCCTGCCTAGCAAGCATGAGGCCCTGAGTTCAAACCCCAGTACCACAAAAAAAAAAAATTAAATAAATAACTAGCTCAAATATAAGTGTATATTTTAAATGAGGTTAAGTGTAAATATAGATATATAAAATGTAATCAGGGAAATTAGAACACCAGACATTTGTTAATACTAAGGAGATAATGATTTGTGGTATTTAAAAATAAAAAGAGTTCCTACCTTTCAGAGAGTCCTATGTAATTATTTACAGATGAGATAATATAGCAACTTGCATGTGCTTTGAAATAGTCTGAGAGTGGAGGAAGATAAATAAAACAGACTGACTGTGCAATGATGGTGGTTGAAGCTGTAAGATAGACCATGATGTCCATCCCAGTTTTCATGTACTCAATACTGTTATAATACAAGAAAAAAAATGAAAAGCTGGGGGACTGCAAGTGTACAATATGCCCAGTAGTGTCTCTGAATTTTCCCATGAGGTAAACAAGTTCATTTGTTAGACATCACTCCTCAACCTCAACCTGATTTCCAGCTGAGCCGAGGAGCCTCTGGAGACGAAGGCTGTTGGGGATGATGAATTTACACAACTTGGTCCTAGATCACTTTGCCTGTTGGGGCAGACAGGCTCTACCTGCCCAGAATGCTGGTCCTCCTTGGGGCTAACCTGGCTGCTTTGACAGAGATGCCAGGGCTTCCAGAGCCTCCCCACGGGCCCTCAGAGTGAGGTCATCACTCTTGACCTGCCCTCCCCCAACCTGAGTTCATGCTACCACTCCTGCCCCAGCCCCTGCTGGGCCCAAACTACCAGCCTCATCAGTTGCTGGCAATAGCGTTTTCCTATGACGTGCTTTCCTGCCCGTCTTGGAAAGTGATGAGTGCTAACAGATCTCAGTCCTGTGTAAGAGGAAAACGTTAGAGTTATATTTGGGCTGGCTTCTGATTTGTGAGAGGCTTTTCCACATTTGGACAGAGTGAAGTGCTAGTCACACCTTTCCTGGATGGGCTGGTTTACAACTCCCCGGGGACATTTAACTCATCAGCATAAACTGAGGGGAATGGGTGGGGGTAGACAGAGCTAAGAATTGGTCTCTGTTCCTTATGTGAGAAAACTTTGATGTTCATGAGACCGGGACCTGTGGACCTTGACCCTCCCTATTCCTAGTGCCAGGCTTCTCAGCCAATCCCATACTCAGAATCTAACGCTCTACAAGGAGGGGCATCACCCATTCTTTCGCTTGAGAGACTTAAGAACAAAGGGAAGAAGTAACATGGCGATTGTCTCTATGGCCAGACACAGTGCTGAGAGCCTCCTACTCATTTCATCCTAACCGTAAATGATATGAATCCAGTTATCCAGATAAAAACACTGAGGCTCAAAGTGATAGTTTTGCCCATATTCATATAGCTCAAAAATGCCAACTAGGATTTAATCTTAGATCTTTCTGAACTCACAAACCTTTGCTCTTCCCCAACCTGATGTTGCAAAGTCTATGCTCACTCTCAGTCCCTCATCAGTGTCAAGTGCACAGTCTCACGCAATCTGGAGTGCATGCATGCACATTGAGGAAGCATTCACCGTGTAGAGATGGGTTTGGGGATGCTGGAACCCACACTTCAGGTGGTGTCAGACCCCTCTTACACGTTGAGAATTTGGAAACCACCTTCCAAATTACCCCTTCTGTGTAATATCCATTCACATTCTTTCCTCGCTGACTTCACACAGACCATGTCCAGGACCTTAGTGTATACTCCATGGCTTGGGAAAGGTGACTATTTTTGTGCTTCACTTAAAGAGGGAAAAATAGGAGGTCAAAGAAATTAAAACTCCAACTCCAAATTAACTATGTAATTGAAAAGTTGACATCTAAATATGGCACTGAATTTTCTTTTTTTATTATTTTGCTATTATCATATTATTGTTGGACTGGGAGTAAATTGTGACATTTACAAAAGTATTTCAATGTGTCTTAGTTAAATTCACCCTTTCCATCATTCTCCTTTATTCCCCCTCTTCCCCCCTTCTTAGAATAGTTTAAACAGGTCCTATTTTTCCACTTTCACACATGAATACATAATATTCCCACCATATTCACCCTCCTACACTCTTTCCTTATATCCTCCCCCTCCCACTGATACCAACCCCCAGACAGGACCTGTTTTACCTTCCTGTCCTCCGCTTTTGAAAGAAGTCATTTTGTTTGTTTGTTTAAGATAGTTATACAGGGAGTTCCATTATGACATTTCCATGTATATATGTATTGTATCCTAAATTGGTTCATACCCTTCATTATTCTCCTCAAATATGGCTCTGAATTTTCTATAAATACCACTGATTCATCTTAAAGATTTCTTTAATGACCTGGGGGTTATTTAAATGTATATTGCTTAATTTCTAAATCTTTGGTGATTTTCTTGTTTGTCTAGTATTTCTCATTCAATGATTAAAGAAGACATTCTGATTTTAATCTAACATTTGTTAAGACTTATTTTATGGACGAGTTTATAGTTTTTTGGTTAATGTTTCGTGTGCTCTTGGAAAGAACACACAGCCTCCAGATGTTGGGCGGGGTAGTCTAAGTATAACAATTAGGTCATAAAATGAAACCATAGACTACAGAATTTATTATGGTAACTTAGCAAGATTGTTGATTTAAAAAAACTGCATATTTACTGAAAACAAGTAGAAAATGAAATTTTAAAAACAATAAAAATCATAGTACTGAAAATCATAAAATATCTAGGAATAAATCTAAGAAGAATGTGCAAGATATATACACCAAAAACTATGAAGCATTGCTGAAGAAAATTATGAAGAACTTTAATAACTAAAGAAATAGACATTTTCACAAATTTAGAAAATTCACTCAATATTATTAGGATGTCTATTCTCCCTAAATTAACATAAATTCAATGAAATCCCAATAAAAATTCCAACACTCTTCTTGTGGAAAATGACAATGGATTCTAAAATGTATATGACGATGCAGAGACTCTAAGAATGGCACGGTCAAAGATCAAATCTGGAAGTCTTACCAGATAACAACACTGTGATATAGTGACAAAAGCACAAAGACCAATAGACGAATGGAGTAAAATGGAGAACCCCAAAACAGGCCAATATACACACAGTAATCTGATTCACAATGAAAACACACTGCAATTCAATGGACAGTGTTTTTAATAAATGATAATGGATCAAATGGACCTTTATATAGAAAAAGTGAACTTTCACCCTGTACCTCACACTACATACAAAAATTAGGCCAAAATAGTCTATAGACTCAAATGTGAAAACCAAAGCAAGTAAGTTTCTAAAGGAAAGCATAAGAAAATATTATCATAAACTTGGTGTGGGCAAAGATTTCTTAAACAGATCACAAAAAGCAATCATTATAAAAGCTTGAAAAACAAGACCAACTTAATATTAAGAACTTCTAGAAGGCCAACTCAAGCAAAGTGTTAGCGAAATTCCATCTCAACAAAAAAAGCTGGGTGTGGTGTTTCACAGCTATAATCCCAGCTATGCAGGAGGCATAAATAGGAGGATAGGTACAGGTTGGCCAGGGCAAAAAACACAAGACCCTATCTGAAAAAAGTAACTAAAGCAAAATGAGTCAGGGATATGGCTTAAATGGTAGAGCCCTGAGTTCAAACCACAAACCAATATGAAGAATGATAATTCAGTGACTTTTTATGGGCAAAACCCTTGAACAGTCACATTACAAAAGGATATTCAAATATTCTGTAAATATATATCTGCTCAATATCATTAACCAACAGAAAGACTAAAACCACAATAAAATACCAATAGTAGACCACGGTGATGAATTAAATTGTGTCCCCTTCAAAGTTCTTATGTTGAAGACCTAACTCCCTATGTGATGGAATTTAGAGATGGGACCTTGTGAAGTTAGGGTTAAAAGATTTCAAAATGGTGGAGCCTTAACCAATGAGATTAATATCCTTCTAGAAGATATTAGTGAGGGCTCATATACACTGATCTGATACACAGTAGAAAGACCATGAAGTGACACAGTAAGGAGGCAGCCATCAGGCTGGAAGAGTGGCTCAAGCAGTGGGCACCTGCTTTGCAAGCACAAAGCCCTGAGTTCAAACCCCAGTCCCATGGGAAAAAAAAAAAAAGAAGAAGACGGCAGTCATCTGTACAAAAACCAAATTTAAGCAAGGCGCTGGTGGCTCCTGCCTGTAATCCTAGCTACTCAGGAGGCAGAGATCAGGAGGATCACGGTTTGAAGCCAGCCCTGGCAAATAGTCCAAGAGACCCTATCTAGAAAAAACCCTTCCCAAAAAGAGGGCTGGGGAGTGGCTCAAGTGGTAGGGCACCTGCCTAGCAAGCATGAGGCCCTAAATTCAAACACCAGTACTGCAAAAAAAAAATAGACAATATCTTGATCTTGGACTGCCTGCCTCAAGAACGGTAAGAAAATAAATTACTGTTGTTTAAGCCAACCAGTCTGCAGTGTTTATTATGGCAGCAAGAGCAGACGAAGACAGCCATCAACAGTGATCAGTGGTAAGACTACAGTACCAAGTATTGAGGAGGATATGGAGCAACTGGAACTCATGCATTTTTCATGGGATTGTAAATTAGTATAATCACTTTGGAAAATATTTACTAGTGTCTACTAGCACTAAACATATGCCCATCCTATGATCCAGAAGTTCCCCTGTTGGGTACATTAACAAAAAGAAAGAGTGTGTGTCCACTCAAAGATATCTACAAGAGTACTCTTAGTTAAGTGGAAATGTCACAACAAAAACCCCTGAATAACTATCATACACTAATAAAAAAATTTAAGAGTACTCTCAGCCCCTTTATATTTTATAGCCCTAAACTGAAATAATCTGAATTTCCATCAACAACAAAATGGTTAAATAAATTGTGAACACTCAAAGATATTCTATAGAGTAAAGAAAAAAAAAAGTCCAGCCAGAAGAGAGTTTATGATTCCATTTATGTGAAGTTTAAAAATAGGAAAAGTTACTTAATAATGACAGAATTCAGAACTCACTTAGAGGAGGCATGAGGGAATTTTCTAGAATACTGGAAATACTGTAAATCTTGATATGCATGATGATTCTATGGATGTCTGTACATATCAAAGTGCATTGAGTAATCTGCACACTTAAGATTTATAAACTGTACATGAGTCATAAAAAGCCAAAAAAAAATCTTGATGACTACTAGGAATCAAAATGAATAAAGTTTTCTTTCAGAAATTTGTCTTAGTTTTGGCTTGGATCACATTGCATAGTCAAGTGGACACTTGGAAACATGTTTCTCGACTTGTGGACCGTCTCACACAAAAATTAATATACCAAACGGAATCCTTCTTTCTTGAAATTTATAGTTTGTTTGTGAACACTGACTATATTCGTTTCCAGTTCTGCACTTGACTTTCTGCTGTGAAGACTATCCTAGCTTCTGTTTCCACTTTATCAGAGACCAGTCACATGGTGCAAGAAATATCCTTTCAACAATGAGCATAATCTTACACAGCTGCTGGATTCTGCTACAGTAGCTTAAGCCTCGGTGGAAATTTTACTATTTGTTCTTTCTTATTATTTGTTCATTTTGAAGGCTATGAAACGTAGCCATGTTTCAAAAAAGCAACCTTGGCTGCAGCAGAGGGAGAGGGGCAGGTGTGGTTGTGTCTGTAGGTCCTACAAGTGTGTGGTCACTCTGGATAGAATTATATATTTCTTCCTACAAAGAAAGAATCTTTTGCTTCTCTTAGGAACATAATAAGAATATAGCTACATCAATTTTGTTAAAAAGAAACAGATTTTCTATGAAAATATGGATTTTATATGCAACTTGACATTTGATGAGAAATTTTACCAAGGACTCTGATTGTGGCTGTCAAATTGTCAACTAAAAATAGCTAAAGAAAGAGGGGCAACCAGGAAGGGGGCTCATGGAGACAAAAGAGGGCTTCAGAGATCAAAGCCAGTGTGGATATTTCAAAAAGGAGCCAGACATTGAATACTCTCTGTTCATTTCATCTCCACTTCTGTGTGCTGCTAGGGCCACTTTCTCTACCAATAGGCCATCTATGCCATAGCGAGCATGGCCAGAGACAGCTCTGACTGGCACCTTTCTGACCTGACTGCCAGGATCACCTTCTCATAAGACTCTTGGGAAGGCCACTGATTCTCCTGGCCCAGCATTGTGGCTCATAGGCAGGGCTGTCCCCAGCAGAGGAGTGCATCTCTAAAAGGCTGCATGGTTCAATTCCACTGAAACAGCCCCGTGTACTTACTTCTCCAGACACCCTAGATCATGCCATTCTCATCCCTTTCTAGACAGTGCAGGTTTTTCATCTTCCACTCTCTGCCTCTGGTAAGCCCGTCCCACAGGCTGTCAGCACCCTCGGTCAGTCCTGGGCCCTATCTCCACAGCACTAACACAGAAAGGCCTGGAACAATTGAAAAGATTGGCAGGAGACAAGACTGTGCAAAACACTTTAAATTTTGAAAACAAGTAGCTACAGACACCTCAGGTTTCTTACATTTTGGTTGACTTTAACTTCTGTAAATAGCATTGATCAGATCTACAAGCACACGTACTTACACACACACACACACACACACACACACACACACACACACTTGCCACTCCCACAAGGAGTTATAGAACTTAGAGAATGAAGATGCCCAGGTGAGGAATCATGGTACCTGGGAATCAGGAGTGAAGGGTGCTCACCTCACACAGCTGTCTGGATGATTCTGAGTGGTTTGCCTCATCCTTCTGGATCCATTTGTTCACTTGTAAAACAAGGAAGTTAGACTAGAACACAGAACAACAAACTAAAAACCAGAGGCCTAATCTGGCCCATTGTCTTTTTCTTTTACAAACAAAGTTTTATTGGCAGACAGCTATGCCCACACCTTCAAGTATTTTCTTTGGCTATTTTAGTGCTACAACAGAAGAGTGGAATGGTCTGAAAATTCTCAAATATTTACTGTATGACCCTTTATAGAAATTTGTCAAATTCCAATCTAAATAAGTCCCCACAAAACCATCTTTCCTTTGAATGTATTTCAAGGACTATCTGAATAATCCAGATAATTACCACCTCTGACTTTCTTTACCTGTGTTTTTGTTTAACCTAAAGCACATGGGTCTATGTCTTCATAGACAAGGACTAGCAGGAAATGGATCAGTCAACTGTGCATTCAGCCAAAAAGAAGGAGCCACCCATATTCCTCAGCTTATCCTTTATTACTCATACTATTCCTATTCCTATGACTGCAGCTGCAGCAGTTACAGGAAATATCCCAACTCTTGTCTCACATCTCTGTTCACTTCTCTCTCCGCTCATACAAACAGACAAGAAAGATTTAAGAAAAAGCCATGTTGATTCAGCTCAAAGGGATGTGGAATCATGACCACCACTGAATTCAATACAAGGGCAATATCTCAGGAGAAAGAAAATCTATTTTGGAATTTGAAATTTCTGTTTTGTCTGTTGAAATAACCAAATTGTTGATAAAATACCATGTAATTTTATATTGTGTGTATACCACAAGAAAATGCAAAGATGCACTAATAAAACACTATACTCACACTTTTCAGTTTTCTTCTGTGTGAATGTATAAAAATTTGGAAAACACCATGTATGCTGTGTTTGGAAAACACTATATCTTCTGACAAAAACAAAGAAATCCAAAAGCAATAACCAACTCCAAAAGGCCAGGAATTAGGGTTATAAATTTAACACAAATAGCTCCCTCTTCAAACTCCCAGTCTGTTTATCAAATTTTAAAAACGAAATGACAAGTTAAGATTATTAGTCAAAACATATAAATAAATCACCTTACATCTGTTATTTCCAAGGTCTGTGAATGATTTCACAGTGGTTAGCTGGAATAAGTGAATACACAGGCAACCTGAGCCCAGAGGCAAGCGTGGCCCAGGTAAGGCTGGAAGGCTGCCAGCCCTCAGACAGCACAATTAGCTCAGAGGGAATGAACGCTGGACCTGAACACAGGGGCCTTTAAAGAGGCACTTGGTGAGCTTTCTTTCCAAGGCAGAGTCAACATTGCAGGCATTGCTTGGTCTTCAATCTCCTCCATGAAATCCCATTGTTTATAGAAAGGACTTTTTTTAGACATCTCCAAAAAGCAAGGATTAAGTCAACTCATCATAAATTCCTCCTGTTAGAACCCAACTCATGGAAAACTTTTCAAAAATACGGTTTGTCAAATGGTTTGGGTTTAATGAAATGCCAAGATCTGACAGTCATTGATTATCTGTTGGCCTCACAGAGAGTGAAGAATGGAGTTCTGTGTTCAAGATGGATTGCTGGAAAATTCTCCATCTTAAAATTTGGTCCTGTTTTTCACCTGTTTAGATTTACACAATATCCTTGGTTAACAGCACTTATGTGGCTACTGCCTGCCAAATGTAAACAGGACAACAAGAAGAAAAAGTGCTTTTAGTATATTCGCCTCTGTTGGCCAAGAGCCAGGTCTGTCACGCAAGGCCCCCTGCACTTTGGCATTATTCTGTCGCTGCTGCTCATAGTTTTTGCGGTGTTGGAACAAAGCCAACTGTCTTCCTTTTCAAACCAATTTGTCCAATTGCATGGATTATTGTGTTAGGTAATCTGTCACTTCTGGAAAAGACCAATATTGAACGTCCTTTACTTTGCATATCGCTCTCTGAGCACTGAAGGCGTTTGGGTGATACCATCACGTGCCTGGCTTAACTCCCTCGGAATAAGCCACGCTCCTCTGCACCATCTTATCTAAGCAGCAAAAGTGTTTTTAAATGCAAACCTAGTTATATCAGATCATTAATGCACTCCATATAAACATGAAAAACAAAGCTAGCTGCTCCAGCAAAGACGAATGGTCCTGGAAACATGTCTAAAAGTCATTTGTGACTCAATCGTGTGGATAGTTCCTGTCTAAGCCATTTCCTCAGAGCTCAAATTCATTTGGAGAGCATAGAAATGAGAATTTTCCCTCTTAAAGAACATTTTCCATGTGCCTTCGGAAGAAATCAAGGGCTATTTTCAAAAAAGACATTGACTACTTGGAGAACTGAGACCTGGTCTCAGACAGTTTCCTTAATGCAAGACACACAATGATGTCACTCCAGATCATAGTGAGAAACAGCAAGACCTCCTAATGCACTATGAATGATTCTCTGCAATTGCATTCCAAGGAGTATAACAGAAATCTGACCAGCAACTTAATTAAACAGGTTTTATTTCTCAAACACAGCAAGAAGTCCTGTGGTGGCTGGTCCAGGCAGGTGTAGTGGTTCCACAGCACACACAGGGCTGCACCTCCTTCTCTCCTGGCATCATATCAAGCTTCCTGCTTCATGGTCACATGATAGAGGTTCCCCTCCAGTCCCCATGCAGACAGAGAGAAAAAAGGAATAGAGGAAGCCAGTACCAGTCTATACCAGGCAAGCAAAATCTTTTCCCAAATTTCACAGCAAATTTCTACTAATGTCTAACTGGAAAGACTGGGCCATATCGTGGTATAGGTGGGGACATTGCCGTCCCCAGTAGGATTAGGATTCGCTCAGTGAGGAGAGGATGATCACTGGGAAGGTTTCTAGTAGGATCCACCATAGAACATAAGAAACTATGTATCTCTACCCAGATCCACCATAGAACATAAGAAACTATGTATCTCTACCCAGGGTTTCTCCTCCCCAAGATTCTGGAAAGGACCAGAAATATTCAGTTCCTAAGAGAGACAATGGTGGCCTGAATTCATAAGTAAACTATCATGCTGTATGTCAAGTGGGCACCTATGGGATCACTACCAATGTTGGAATCAAGTGGCTTCAGGATTTTCTTTTACCAGACTGACCATAAAATATGAACCACACACAGAGCTCTTCAGACAAAAAAAGCAAAAGCTCCTCAAAAATATTCTTCACCACTTTCCCATTGAAATTATCAGCATAATTTTATGGAAAAGGACAACTTCCAAGTCCAACATATTGCAAAAAGTATCCCCTATTAAGGCAAAAGGGAGGAAGGGAAGGAGAGAAAGGAGATAGAAAATGTTTATGCTATTTATTTTTTTATTTTTATTTTTTTATTATTCATATGTGCATACAAGGCTTGGGTCATTTCTCCCCCCTGCCCCCACCCCCTCCCTTACCACCCACTCCACCCCCTCCCTCTCCCCCTTACCCCCTCAATACCCAGCAGAAACTATTTTGCCCTTATTTCTAATCTTGTTGTAGAGAGAGTATAAGCAATAATAGGAAGGAACAAGGGTTTTTGCTGGTTGAGATAAGGATAGCTATACAGGGAGTTGACTCACATTAATTTCCTGTGCTTGTGTGTTACCTTCTAGGTTAATTCTTTTTGATCTAATCTTTTTTCTAGTCCCTGGTCCCCTTTTCCTATTGGCCTCAGTTGCTTTTAAGGTATCTGCTTTAGTTTCTCTGCGTTGAGGGCAACAAATGCTAGCTAATTTTTTAGGTGTCTTACCTATCCTCACCCCTCCCTTGTGTGCTCTCGCTTTTATCATGTGCTCAAAGTCCAATCCCCTTGTTGTGTTTGCCCTTGATCTAATGTCCACATATGAGGGAGAACATATGATTTTTGGTCTTTTGGGCCAGGCTAACCTCACTCAGAATGATGTTCTCCAATTCCATCCATTTATCAGCGAATGATAACATTTCGTTCTTCTTCATGGCTGCATAAAATTCCATTGTGTATAGATACCACATTTTCTTAATCCATTCATCGGTGGTGGGGCATCTTGGCTGTTTCCATAACTTGGCTATTGTGAATAGTGCCACAATAAACATGGGTGTGCAGGTGCCTCTGGAGTAACCTGTGTCACAGTCTTTTGGATATATCCCCAAGAGTGGTATTGTTGGATCAAATGGTAGATCAATGTTTAGCTTTTTAAGTAGCCTCCAAATTTTTTCCAGAGTGGTTGTACTAGTTTACATTCCCACCAACAGTGTAAGAGGGTTCCTTTTTCCCCGCATCCTTGCCAACACCTGTTGGTGGTGGTGTTGCTGATGATGGCTATTCCAACAGGGGTGAGGTGGAATCAGCGTGGTTTTAATTTGCATTTCCTTTATTGCTAGAGATGGTGAGCATTTTTTCATGTGTTTTTTGGCCATTTGAATTTCTTCTTTTGAGAAAGTTCTGTTTAGTTCACTTGCCCATTTCTTTATTGGTTCATTAGTTTTGGGAGAATTTAGTTTTTTAAGTTCCCTATATATTCTGGTTATCAGTCCTTTGTCTGATGTATAGCTGGCAAATATTTTCTCCCACTCTGAGGGTGTTCTCTTCAGTTTAGAGACCATTTCTTTTGATGAACAGAAGATTTTTAGTTTTATGAGGTCCCATTTATGCTATCTCTTTGTTGCTGTGCTGCTGGGGTTTCATTGAGAAAGTTCTTACCTATACCTACTAACTCCAGAGTATTTCCTACTCTTTCCTGTATCAACTTTAGAGTTTGTGGTCTGATATTAAGATCCTTGAACCATTTTGAGTTAATCTTGGTATATGGTGATATACATGGATCTAGTTTCAGTTTTTTGCAGACTGCTAACCAGTTTTCCCAGCAGTTTTTGTTGAAGAGGCTGCTATTTCTCCATCGTATATTTTTAGCTTTTTTGTCAAAGACAAGTTGGTTGTAGTTGTGTGGCTTCATATCTAGGTCCTCTATTCTGTTCCACTGGTCTTCATGTCTGTTTTTGTGCCAGTACCATGCTGTTTTTATTGTTACTGTTTGTAATATAGTTTGAAGTCAGGTATTGTGATACCTCCTGCATAGTTCTTTTGACTGAGTATTGCCTTGGCTATTCGTGGCTTCCTGTGTTTCCATATAAATTTCATGGTAGATTTTTCTATCTCTTTAATGAATGTCATTGGAATTTTGATGGGAATTGCATTAAACATGTAGATTACTTTGGGGAGTATCGACATTTTTACTATGTTGATTCTACCAATCCATGAGCATGGGAGATCTCTCCACTTTCTATGGTCTTCCTCAATCTCTTTCTTCAGAAGTGTATAGTTTTCCTTGTAGAGGTCATTCACATCTTTTGTTAGGTTTACACCTAGGTATTTGATTTTTTTTGAGGCTGTTGTAAATGGAATTGTTTTCATACATTCTTTTTCAGTTTGCTCATTGTTAGTGTATAGAAATGCTAATGATTTTTCTATGTTGATTTTATATCCTGCTACCTTGCTGTAGCTATTGATGATGTCTAGAAGCTTCTGAGTAGAGTTTTTTGGGTCTTTAAGGTATAGGATCATGTCATCTGTAAATAGGGATATTTTGACAGTTTCTTTACCTATTTGTATTCCTTTTATTCCTTCTTCTTGCCTAATTGCTCTGGCTAGGAATTCCAGTACTATGCTGAATAGGAGTGGAGATAGTGGGCATCCTGATTTTAGAGGGAATGGTTTCAGTTTTTCTCTGTTAAGTATAATGCTGGCTGTAGGTTTGTCATATATAGCTTTTATAATGTTGAGGTACTTTCCTTCCATTCCTAGTTTTCTTAGAGCTTTTATCATGAAATGTTGTTGGATCTTATCAAAGGCTTTTTCTGCATCTATTGAGATGATCAAGTGGTTTTGTCTTTGCTTCTGTTAATGTGGTTTATTACGTTTATTGATTTTCGTATGTTGAACCACCCCTGCATCCCTGGGATGAAGCCTACTTGGTCGTGGTGAATAATCTTTTTCATGTGTTGTTGAATTCGGTTTGCCATTATTTTGTTGAGGATTTTTGCGTCAATGTTCATTAAGGAGATTGGCCTATAGTTCTCCTTTTTGGAGGTGTCTTTGCCTGGTTTTGGGATAAGTGTAATACTGGCTTCATAAAATGTGTTAGGTAGTTTTCCTTCCCTTTCTATTTCATGGAACAGTTTAAGGAGGGTTCAGAGAACCAATCCATCAGGTCCTGGACTTTTCTTTTTGGGAAGACTCTTGATTGATGCTTCAACTTCATTTTGTGTTATAGATCTATTCAGGTGATTAATTTCCTCTTGGTTCAGTTTTGGATGGTCATATGTATCTAGAAATCTGTCCATTTCTTTAAGATTTTCAAATTTATTTGAATATAGGTTCTCAAAGTAGTCTCTGATGATTTCCTGGACTTCCATGGTGTTTGTTGTTATCTCCCCTTTTGCATTCCTGATTCTACTAATTTGGGTTTTTTCTCTCCTCATTTTAGTCAGGTTTGCCAGGGGTCTATTGATCTTGTTTATTTTTTCAAAGAACCAACTTTTTGTTTCATTAATTCTTTGTATGGTTTTTTTTTGGTTTCTATTTCATTGATTTCAGCTCTTATTTTTATTATTTCTCTCCTTCTATTTGTTTTGGGATTTGCTTCTTGTTTTTCTAGGAGTTTGAGATGTATCATTAGGTCATTGATTTGGGATCTTTCAGTCTTTTTAATATATGCACTCATGGCTATAAACTTTCCTCTCAGGACTGCCTTAGCTGTGTCCCATAGGTTCCGGTAGGTTGTGTTTTCATTTTCATTGACTTCCAGGATCTTTTTAATTTCTTCTTTTATTTCATAGATGATCCATTCTTCATTAAGTAATAAGTTATTTAGTTTCCAGCTGTTTGCATGTTTTTTGTCTTTACTTTTGTTGTTGAGTTCTACTTTTACTGCATTGTGATCAGATAGTATGCACGGTATAATTTCTATTTTCTTATATTTGCTGAGACTTGCTTTGTGCCCTAGGATATGATCTATTTTGGAGAAGGTTCCATGGGCTGCTGAGAAGAATGTATATTGTTTAGAAGTTGGATGAAATGTTCTGTAGACATCAACTAGGTCCATTTGATCTGTTGCATATTTTAGATCTTGGATTTCTTTATTGATTTTTTGTTTGGATGACCTATCTATTGATGATAATGGAGTGTTAAAGTCTCCCACAACCACTGTGTTGGCGTTTATATATGCTTTTAGGTCTTTCAGGGTATGTTTGATGAAATTGGGTGCGTTGACATTGGGTGCATACAGGCTGATAATCATTATTTCCTTTTGGTCTATTTCCCCTTTTATTAGTATGGAATGTCCTTCTTTATCTCGTTTGATCAATGTAGGTTTGAAGTCTACTTTGTCAGAGATAAGTATTGCTACTCCTGCCAATTTTTGGGGGCCATTGGCTTGGTAAATCTTCTTCCAGCCTTTCATCCTAAGCCTATGCTTATTTCTGCCGGTGAGATGGGTCTCCTGTAAGCAACAAATTGTTGGATCTTCCTTTTTAATCCATTTCGTCAAGCGGTGCCTTTTGATGGGTGAATTAAGTCCATTAACATTAAGCATTACTACTGATAGGTATGTGGTGATTCCTGTCATTTAGTTGTCTTAGTTGTTTGAAGGTTTGATTGTGTGTACCTAAGTTGAGGTTACTCTCTACTGTCTTGCTTTTTCTTTTCCTGTGGTTTGGTGCTGCCTGTCTTTTCATGGTTAAGTTGGGTTTCACTTTCTGTGTGCAGAATCCCTTGCAGAATCTTTTTAGTGGTGGCTTTGTGGTCACATATTGTTTTAGTTTCTGCTTATCATGGAAGACTTTTATTGCTCCATCTATTTTGAATGATAGCTTTGCTGGGTAGAGTATCCTGGGGTTGAAGTTATTTTCATTCAGTGCCCGGAAGATCTCACCCCATGCTCTTCTTGCTTTTAATGTTTCTGTTGAGAAGTCTGCTGTGATTTTGATGGGTTTACCTTTGTATGTTACTTGTTTTTTCTCTCTTACAGCCTTCGATAATCTTTCCTTAGTTTCTGAACTTGCTTTAATGATGATATGTCGTGGGGTAGTTCTATTTTGATCTGGTCTGTTTGGTGTCCTGGAGGTCTCTTGCATCTGTATGGGAATATCTTTCTCTAGATTTGGGAAATTATTTTGTTGAATATATTACGCATTCCCTTCGCTTGCACCTCTTCTCCTTCTTCGATGCCCATGATTCTCAAGTTTGGTCTTTTGATGGAGTAGGTGAGTTCTTGCATTTTCTTTTCACAGGTCTTGAGTTGTTTAATTAATAGTTCTTCGGTTTTTCCTTTAATTACCATTTCATCTTCAAGTTCTGAGATTCTGCCTTCTGTTTGTTCTATTCTGCTGGTTTGGCCTTCCGTTTTGTTTTGCAGTTCTGTTTCATTCTTTCTTCTGAGATTTTCCATATCCTGGGTGGTTTCCTCTTTAATGTTGTCTATTTTTGTCCTGAGTTCATTTATCCATTTAGTGATCATGTTCTCTGTTTCACTTTCGTGTTTATACAGTGCTTCTATGGTTTCCTTTATTTCTTCTTTTGCTTTTTCAAATTCTCTATTTTTGTTGTCTTGGAATTTCTTGAGTGTCTCCTGTACATTTTGGTTGACCCTATCCAGTATCATCTCTATAAAATTCTCATTGAGTACTTGTAGTATGTCTTCTTTTAAATTATTCTTGTGGGCTTCATTGGGTCCTTTGGCATAGTTTATCTTCATTTTATTGGAGTCTGGATCTGAGTACCTGTTTTCTTCATTCCCCTCTGGTTCCTGTCTAAATTTTTGTTGTGGGGAAACTGGTTTCCCTGTTTTTTCTGTCTTCCCATCATTATCTTTGGTGTTGTTACTGTCCCTGTACTGTGTGCAATTAAGTATTTTCTAGCTTGTAATAATAACAATGGTAATATTTAGAATGGAAGGGTGAGCTGAGATGGAAAGCAAGAAGTTAAAGAAATGGGAAAAACAAATACACAGACTGGAAGGAGAAAACAGAACAAGGTATCAGACAAGAAGGTTTCAAAGGTATAAACAGGGAGCTTTAGTGTACTAATCGACAGTAAGCTGGTCCACATCTTCCCAAGCCATCTGGGTGCCGGCAACTGGCAGCCCGGGGGCCCTCCTGGTTTCTCCGTTTAACATGAAGTGGAGATTCTCTGCGCCGGCTGGAGGTGTGGAGGGGTCAAAGTTATGCCTCTTCTCAGTGATTATGCCTGCAAAGTGTGTCTCCAGTGTCTCTCCAAGATTTCACTATAGGAGGCTCGCTTTCTGCTTCCTCCCTCTAGCCGCCATCTTGGAATCTTCCTATGCTATTTATAAAACATAAGAGTAAGGGATGACTATCCACTCTAAACAAATTCACCTTAAAATGATTTTGAAGAACAAAATTCTTCCAACAAACTCACAAGAGTTCTATCTATATACCAAAAAAAAAGTAACCTAACACTTGTACTTTATAAATATTTGCCTCATGATTGGAAAAATATTAGTAATTGTTAAAGATGAATAAAGGATGCACAAGGAGTTCCTTATGGTCTGTTTTCTCCTTTCATTTTGAATTTTGAATTTTATAGAATAATTTTTTTAAGATTTGCTACCAGAAAACTAGGCTAAAAACTCATTTTCTATAAAAAACAATATACAAGGAAAAGATTAGTACCCAATTTCTGACTTAAAAAGCAGAGAGTATTTTATAAAGAACATATCCAGGTAAGTAGGAAAATTCAGAATGCGAGCTCCTTAATTCATAAAACCTATTTCCAAATTCAGCAGTTTCTCTGTGGAAAATGAGCCCTTTTGACAATATCTATTAGCACAGGAATGGGTATGTGTGGTTAGAGATGTTATTTGACATGGAAAAGAATTGTTCCAAGAGGGCCTGTCTCCACTTTTAAGCACCAGGTGCTCAAAGCACGTGGCAAACTAGCAAGCACTGTACTCATCTCTCTAGTCTCTCTGTGATAACAAGAAGTATTTTCTAGAACTAACTCTAGAATAAGACTGTGGCTTATACTCAGCTGACTTGCAAATAAACCATACTTTGTATCTGTTACTGTGATCAAGAACATTTCTTACCTTTTGTTTATGAATGGATTCCACTGGTGGTTTTTAACACATTTACCTACATCTCAGTATTTCCTTGGACCATCTATCCTACCATTCCTCATTTACCCTTGACCCTTTGTGTGAATGCCTGACATGAAATCATTTCCACAGTCTGCCCTGAGATTTCTCCTTGTTTTAAAGGATTCTTTCACTCACCTCTCTGTCCTCCCTAAACCTCAATATGACTATTTTCTCAAGTTCAATTATATTTCAGAGATACGTTAGATACTTTTGCACTTATTCCTTACTCATTTGCAATGCAAACCAAAGTATTATCATTTTCTAGTTCATACATAGACATGTCTTCTTCCAAAATATGTCATGCCCTATGCAAAAACCATTTCTATTTTCAATTTTCAAATAATAAATACATGGCCAAACAACAAAACAGAGTAAAAAACAAATTAGTAATATTTCAACATGAATTACTATCTTTGAATCAAGGGAACAAGATGATTTTTAATTGTTGCAATTTTTTCTTGAAAGTTCTGTTTGGAGCACTGTAAAAACAATTCAATTTTGTAACTATTATTTTAAGGCTCAAATTGCATTGACAAATAAAAATAAAGTGTTAGCTTAAAAATAGAGCTGTGTCCATCAAGATAGTTTGCAAAGCAAAACAGAACCATTGGCAGCTATGGTCTGTATATATTACCAAGCTTGTGGTGGGAAAATGCCTTATTGCTTTGTTCAGGTTAACTGTTCTTGTCCATATATATATAAGATGTAAATAAAATACATATGGTTAGGTCCAATTCTGCCCTTTTGAAGATAAAAGCTCCAAAAAAAGAAAAAGGTTGGCTGTTCTGCATGCACCACCAGGAAGTTTAATTTGTACCACACTTGGCAAAGTGTATAGAACTGGAGACCACTGGGGCCATTGTGATCTGTAATAAAGTTGATATTAGGAAAAGGGGAGCAAGCAAAATCTCACCATTCTGCATAAGGTTTTGGTGTTGGACTAATGCAGTATTGTAAATCTATAAAAGCCTGTTTCAAAAACAAATGTTCACAACTGAAAGACAGAATAGCACTTACAGCCACAAGCTTCCTCTCCTACAAGTCTGCAGTTTGAATGAATCCTCCAGGGTCTCAAGTAAGTGGTAGTCCTGTTTAAAGAATGCCTCCAGTGTTAACAGCCTATTTTTATGTTTAAAAAAAATTCTTTTATTAGATGGCCACCAAAGAGGATTTTGAAGAAAATACTCTTTGTTTTAAGAATGTCATCCTTTATTAAAAGTTTTATGGGAAAGAGAAAGAGAGGGCTACAAATAGGCACATGTAATAGGTATGAAATGCAGAAATACCCAAGAGAAAGTCTCATGTAGTACAATATTCTTGGGAGGGCTTGTCTGCAAAAGATGCTAACCATGGCAAGGTTAGAACCTCAAATTTCCTACCATCAGGACACTCAGTAGAAGAATGAGTGCTAGCACTTGCCTTGTAACTAGTGACAGCTTGGTATTGTTATGTTTACAAACTAGCCACATGTGGTCTGTGCATAGCAGAACTGAATTTGGGCCTCCTGGCATCCACACCTATCTGATGTGTAGTGGTGCTGGGTATAATTAGAATGATTGACTTGAAACTGGCAGAATGAATTCCTTAAGAAGTTCTTTAAGGAACTCCACAGAAGATGGGTATGGAAATGGTAAGATGGAAAGATCTTATGGAACCATTTCAAGAAGCCATATTCCTGGCAGGTCTACAGAGAGTATGGACAAAGCATTGGTCCAACAAGCAATATATGTCCCAAAAAACCCAGTAGATGTCAGATTCACAAGACTGGAAAACACTGAAGGATCACAAGTTCAAGTCCAACCTGGGCTACGTAGTGAAATCTTATAGGGGGAATGAGGGAGTAGAGAAGAGAAGGAGGGAGGAAGAGAGAGAGGGAGGGAGGGAAGAAGGAAGGAAGGAGGGAAAGAAGGGAGGAAGGGAGAAAGGAAGGAAGGAAAGGAGGGAGGGAGGAGGGAACGAAGGAAGGGAGGGAGGAAAGGAGGGAGGGAAGGAAATGAGGGAAGGGGGAAGAGAAAGGAAGGAAAGGAGGGAGGGAGGAGGAGAAAAAAGAAAGGAAGGGAGGAAGGAAAGCAAAGAGGGGAGGAGGGGGGAAAAGAGAAAGGAAGGAAGGAAAGGAGGAAAAGAAGGAGGGAAAAAAGAGAAAGGAAGGAAGACCTTTTTCTTTTTTTTTTAATTGTACCAGGGTGAACTCAGGGCTTCATGCTTGCTAGACAGGTTCTCTACTGATTGAGCCATGTCTCCAGCCCAAGAACTGATCTTGAATCCTAAATTTTCTCACTCATAAAATTGCAGCCACTGAATTCTCTTGTGCATACCTGCTGTGCTTCTCATAACATCACTTAGGCAGGGTTTTTTTTTGTTGTTGTTGTTGTTGTTTGTTTGCTACCAAACATACCATTGTGCTTAGTTATAAATTACTCCATATCTATGGACTGTAAGTATAGAGGAAGTATTTGCTGGGCCTTACCATATTGTCTCAGTGTGTGAATTGACTCTAGATCAATAACAGAAAATCAGTTCCTCGAAAACTAATTTACTAAAAATCAACTGCCCAATGATCCATTTATCTAAATGCCCAATTCCATGAATTTTCCAAATTTACTAATTTATTAAATGCCACTTTCTTTCAGCTATTTATCAAGTTCACAGAATTTTTGCTGAGAACAATGATTTTTAACAGTCACAGAAGTAGGATTTCTTCAAAATTATAGTTAACTGTCTTTCATTTTCTCTAAGAACATAAGTAATTTTCCACTGGTCAAAATGAAAGAATCACAAGGTGATTTGGTCTCCTTATGAATGCATTTAAAACTAAAATATATTTCATTGTTAATAGCCTAAATGTCATTGCTTTACAAAGTGATGTTTTAGTTTGTTCTGATTTCTTTTACATAATTCATATAATTTCAGATCCTTTTGTCTAATTTTCTTTTTCTAGGTTCAGATCAATATTCTGCTTCTCACTCACTGGGCAGCCCTGGCAGAGCTATTTTCTCTCTCTGCACTTTATTTTCCCTGACTGAAAGATGAAAATAATAACACACTCTACCTCATAGAGCAACTGGGAGGATTAATGTCTTTATTAGTATATGTAACTAATAATATATGCAACTGATATATAGTAAGGACCAAATGAATGTAAACTATTAATATAGTTTTTTAATGTTACACAAGTTGAGTATTTCTTACCCAAAATGCTTGGGATGAGAAATGTTTTAGATTTTGGAATATTTGCATATGCATAATGAGATATTTTGGGGAAGGGATTCAAGGCTAGACACAAAATTCACTTACGTTTCATGTACACCTTATGCACGTAGCCTAGAGCTAAGTGCCCACAATATTTTTAGTGTCCCTGCATTTTGACTGCAGCCACCACATATGATCAAAAGTGAAGACTTTCAGATTTCAGAGTTATCAGATTGGGGGTGCTCAGCCTGTACTAAAGCATGTCCCCTGACACTTGGTCACCTTTAATGCATTTTGAAAAGTCCTTACTTTGATTCATTCTGCATCTCCCACTTTCAGGAACAGTCCTGTCTTGTGTCACCTTGCAATGAGAGCACTTGAATGCACCTTTATTCAGTTATGCATCGGCATCCACAGCTCTATACTGGAGCAAAGGCCAAAGTCCATTCATCTCTAAATGCCACCATGATTTTATGGTTTGGATCTGAAATGTCCCCCAAAAGCTCATGTGTTGAACTCTTGGTCCCCAGTGCAGAGTATTCAGAGGTGAGAGCTCTGGGAAGTGACTGGACTGTGAAGGCTCTGACCTCATTAATGGAATAACCCATTGATGGGTTCATAACTTAAAGGGATATTAAGAGGTGATGGAAGTTTCAGGCTGGAGGGCCTAGTAGAAGGAAGTAGGTCACTGGGTGCATGCCTTTAAAAGTTATATTTTGTTCCCAGTCCTTTCTTCACTCTCTCTTTTCCAGGCACCATGAGATGAGTAACTTTACCCTATTGCTTGCTCCCCACCATGATATTCTGCCTTACCAAATGCTCAAAGCAACAGGCCTAGTGACCATGGCCTAAAACTTCTGAAACCATGAGCCAAAATAAGCCTTTCCTACTTAAAGTTGATTACTTTCAGGTATTATGTCACAGCTACAGAAAGCTGACCAACACAATCCCAGAGTACCTGCTAGTACCATGCTTGGTTTTGGTGAAACTTCTTTGAGCCTCTGTCCAATGAACAGACGTACTCATGCCTGGTGTCTGGACTAATCCCTTGTGTTGGTCTTGCTAGTTTCTATTTTTATGGCCTTTTGGTGAACTCCTGCCCTTGTTCAGGGACACTCTCTCTTCTGAGCAAAGAGTTCCTATCTCACTTAGCATCCATAGCTTTCCCTTGGAGTCAGGGAATGAATTACATTATCAAATGCTCTCATTCTTCGAGGTACCTTCCTGGAATGAGGTGAAAATTAATGGCAGCTTGACCACTCTGGTTCATTAAGAACCAACCAGATGGGAAGTTTTGCAAAAGGAGCAACTGAACCCTGCTGACCTGGCACTGGTCCACCCTGGATAATTTCCTTCTGAATACACAAATGTCCCCTCTTGTTTCAGACACAGAAATGAGTTTCATTCCATCCTCTGAAAGTCATCAAGGCAGGCTGCACTGGCTTCTTACCTCACTGCTGTGGTGTGGATCCTGGAGGTAGAGGTAGCATTCATTAGGAGTCTGCAGATTGCTCTGAGACAAGTGGGTGCTACATAAATCTAAGGCCTGATTGTGTATTTGGAAAAGTAATACTTGATCTTCTTAAGTGAAAATACTTCATCTCCCACTGCATTTAAAAAAATTATTTAAGCTGCAGGAGTGATAAGAAGTCAGTTGTACCTAAAAAGGCATTGAATTTGGACATGAATTTGTTTTGTTAGAGTCAGAAATATGGCTTACCCCTATGTAGGTAGTCATGGGAGTGGATCCATGACATGAAAGCTACATAAATCAGTAATGGATGGGTTTTTTCTATAGCAAACTCCATTTCTTATTATTATGGAGGCAGGTGGGCAGGTACAAGAACCTCAGGTACCCGCTCAGCATGTAGTTACCTGCACAGGGGAGGAGTTGGTTGGCAGCACGGCAGAACAGTTTTGTCTGACTGTGAAATGGGGCCAGATACCAAAGTCAAGTGTGCCCAGGGTTGGTCTGATTGGCACAAAGGTAAGCAGACAGAGCATGAAGCATAAGTGATCAAGGACTGGCTAGGGACATTATTCCCAGTAGGTCTGCAGGTTCTGACTTCTGTATGAGATTATCCAAGGCACACTGGATTCGCTCAAATGGGGACAAAGTTCCCAAATGTTTTGCAATTAGATATTGGCTTGCTATACTTGGATAAAACAGCAACTCCAAATTCTCCATGCCTGCTTCATGTTCATGTC
Organism: Castor canadensis; assembly: GCF_047511655.1. NCBI lineage: Eukaryota > Metazoa > Chordata > Mammalia > Rodentia > Castoridae > Castor > Castor canadensis. Next base: position 85,194,810 of record NC_133387.1, read on the forward strand.
CTTGTCCAGAGATACGGTTTGTAGGAGATGGGCTAAAACACATTTTCCCTACCCAGAAAAAAATGTCACAAGGCCTCAGAAGACCACGCACAGCTTACTGCAAGTCTGTTGGGGAGCCCTGACTCGCCCACAAACACATTCTCTTCACCATGGCCTCCGCTCCAACTTGACTTGGAGAAGCTATGTCTTGACTCAACCTAATACTTAGCAATAAAGCTTCCTGGGAAAGTCAGACTGCCAAAATTTAAGTGGTGGGTTTTTATGACCAGGATTACGGTCCATTAAGGAACGAGGATAAAAACACCAGTTTGTTTCATTTTGAGCTCTTCTCTAGGCTGAACCACCATCCTATTTCCAATTAAATTTGCACAAGAAAAATGCTGACATTTCTTCTCCAGAAACAACCTTCCTGGCTCTTTCCCAAAAACCCACCATAGTCTGAGGCCACATGTTCACAGCACTGAGATTCTGTGGCTTTGTTTTCTACCAGAGAGAGGATAAATGACCTGTAAGTAAAGTGAGCTTTCAATTAAGATTGTTTTTTAATGAGAAAAGAAAGCACATGAAATAAGTCCAATCTGAATGAGATATGGGTACAGCGGGCTCTTTGCAAACAGAGAGTAAGAGTCCTTCTCATTGGCGATCTTGACTTTGTGCTGCATGATAGGAGACACTGACACTCAGCTACCATGGTGAAGCCACCATCACCATGAAATGCAACTCTGCTTCTTCCTTTAGCTTGTCCCACAGCTCAGGCATGAGAACAAACAACCTGGTTCCTTCATTCTTCTCACGTAGTAAATGGCAAAAAAGGGCTTCCTCCCCTGTAGACATGGTCTTGTCATTTTTGAGAGAAAGGTAGGTAGACATTTTAAGAGTATTCAACAATTCGGGTTGTAATACACTTGTGCATGGAAGCAATGCTAGGAATCTCTCTGTATAGCTGTCCTTATCTCAACTAGCAAAAATGCTTTGTCTTTTATTATTGCTTATGTCTACTCTTCAACAAAATTGGAGAAATGGGCAGAACAGATTCTGCCTGGAAGCGAAGGGGGTGGGGGGTACAGGGAGGAGGTGGGAGGGGAGCCAGGGGGAGAAATGGCCCAAACAATGTATGCACATATGAATAAATGAATAAAAAAATTTTTTTAAATATTCAAGACAATTCCTAATGGGTAAAAACACTGGTAGAGAGAGAAAATTCAATGACTATTGAATAAATATTTAATTGGATTGGAGTGCCTATTCTTCAGAGGATGTCAATATGGTCAGCTATTCTTTGAACCTCTCCATAATAAGCAAAAAGTAGCTTTGTATCATGTATTGAAATAAATTTAAATCTAACAAAATAGATTCCAAATCTACCTAAGGAACATCTCAAAGGCTACTCACAATGAAGTAAAAAATCTAATAATAACTATTCTTGTAAGAAATATTGAAAACCATATGAAGAAAGAAATCTAATAGTTTGCTAAATAAAATCATCTTCTGATAATTTCTCATGTTTATGAGAAGGCCCAACTTTTCCCAAGAAAATAAAGCAATTTCTTTTTGAGAATATTTTCAACAAGTTGTGAGATTTCAAATAAGTTTAAATGCAAAACAAAATAAGTGGATGTTCTAACATCACTCAGCTTATGCGTATCCTGTTATGTCAATGTATATAAGATAATACATTCAGAAAAATAGCATCCCTCATGAACAACCAGACCAGATGTTTTTTAAAGGAAAATTAAGGACAAATACAAATCCTGCAAGAACTATAACGTGAATCAAACTGTTTGTCCTCCTCTTCCTCACTCTCATGGTCCGTTCCAAAGTACCCCTTCCACCAAATGATTGCTTGGCTTACCTCTGTACAGGAAGGGGTGTGAAGCACGATATTTACACACACACTCACACACCCACCAGTCAAGACATTGAAGCCAAAGAAGGGGAAGTGTGGCGCTCGGTAAACATCTAGCAGTATCTGAAAACTTGTGAATTTATCTCCTTGGGTATCCAAAAACCAAGATATCACAGATCAAGTCTCATTTGTTTTGGATCCATCAGACTCCAGCACAGCACAGAAGCAAAGCTGTCTTTTGAAAACAGAGTTTGGATAGAGTTCACATGCTCAGCAAAAGGCTGCTGATAGACCTGTGGTCAAGACCAGATCCCAGCAGTTGTTCTTTCATACTGGCTCTTCTTTTCCTCTCAGAGAAGTTCGTAGCCTAGGGCATCTGAGAGGAACACTATTATAGAGATAGCAATACTATCAGTTGCAAGTGATGGAGTTTTTATTTCAGGTAGCAAAAGCAATACATATTAACTTCATCTAGAGAAAATGTCTCTCTTCACTTCATTTCACTCCTTTATTCAAAGCAGCCCCAATGTGGATGGCCTGGCATGTAACATTTCATGTTCTTCTCTATATTAATTCAAACTTTGATTACATTCCTGTAATATTAACACTAAATATACAGAAATTAAATTTTTTTAAGTAATTTCATTTACAATACCATCAAAAAATATGAGATACGTAGGGATAGATTTTTAAAAGTATGTAAGACCTATACATTAAAAATTATAAAACTGCTAAGAGTTTTTTAAGTTTTTAAAACTTAAAAAAATGGAGAAATATATCTTGTTCATAGGTCAGAAAATCCAAGAAAAATAGACAAGTCTGCAATTATAGTCAGAGATTTCTATACCCCTCTCTCAACAATTGATGGAATAGAAGAAAAAAGTCATCCAGGATGTAGATTTAATCAACATCGCCAATCATTTGGCCTCATTGACATGTATAGAAAAACTCCTCCAACAACAGAATACTTATTTTTTTCCAAGCACATATAAAACATTTGCCAAGACAAATCATATCCTGAGCCAACCCAAGTTTTAATGAATGTAAACTAATTCAAATCTTATAAAGTATGCTTTTTGGTCACAAAGAAAATAAATTAGAAATCTATAACAGAAAGAGTTCTGAAACACCTGGAAACGAAAACTACATAACACACAGTTCAGAAATAGATCTGTACATAGATAGACTATTGATTTTGATAGAGGAGCAAAGGCAAATCAATGGAAAAACAATAAACTTCTCTACAAATGACCCTAGAACAACTGTATATCTATGTGCTGAATAACAATAATAATAGTAATAATAATAAATCTTTAATCCATAACTCATAAACATATAAATTAAAACCTAAAGCTATAAAGTTTATGATAAAAGTACAGATGAAAATTATTGTGGTCTTGGATTAGGCAAACATTTCTTAAATGTCACAACAAAAGCATGGCTCACATAGAAAAGAATTAATAAATTGTATTTCATCAACGTTTTAAAAATGTTTGCCCTTTGAAAGATACAGCAGTGAAAACACAAGCCACAGGCATATAGAAGCTATTTTCAAATTCTATACCTGATGAACTTGGATCTAGAATATATAAAGAAAGAGTTTGGAGACAGAGAGACTGAGAAAATTGACTAGTAAGCCGATGAAAAGTTGTCCAATACCATTCATCATTAGAGAAATAAAAATTAAACCACATGAGATGTCACTATGCACTTATTAGAAACTTATTAGAATGAGTACAGTTTACGACTGGCCCTAATAAACATTGGATATCAAGCAACTGAAAATCTCATACACGGCTAGTGAAAAGTAAAATGATTCAAACAGTTTGGAAGTTTCATTAAAAGTTAAACACATAATTCTAAGATCTAGCAATGATAGATTTCCAATCCCAGGTATTAACTCAAAAGTAAAGAAAGCATAAAACCTTACAGGCTTGCATGTAAATGTTCACAGCAGCTTTATTTGGGAAAGCTGAATACCAGAAACAATCCAAAGAATCCATCAACAGGTGAATAGACACACAAGTTGCATTATGTTCATACAATGGACTAATCTTCAGCAATGAAAAGCAATGAACTACTACAGATGCAAGAACATGGAAGAGACTTAAATTATGCCTACTAAATGAAGTTATCCAAAATAACCAATAAAAAGTGTAAATGATTCCTCTTCTGACTGAATGCTTGCGTCTCCCCAAAATTCACAGGTGGAAACCCTGACCATCAATGTGATGGTATTTAGAGATGAAACCTTTGCAAAGTAATGAAGTTTAGATGAGGTCATGAAGATCAGGCCATCATGGTGGGACTAGTACCCTTATAAGAAGACATAACTGAGGGCTCTTCCTCAACATGGTGCCCTCTACAAGCCAAGAGAAGAACGCTTGGAACCAAACTTACTTTACTGCACTTTGATTTTGAACTTCCCAATCTCCAGGATGTGAAAATTATTTCTGTTGTTTATACCACACAGTCTATTGCAAGCTCTCAGCCCAAGGTGATGAAGGATGATTCCATTTATAGAAAGCAATATAAAATGCAGATTAATCCAATCTGACAGGAAGCAGGTCAGCGATTGTCTCTGGAGGAGAGGGCAACAGCACCGTGCAGGAGGAAACTTTGGGGGTTGTGGGCTTGTTCATTACTTTTGACAGTAATAATAGTTTCATGTCTGTCAAAATTTATCATTGTGAGTATTTTATATATGTGCAGTTCACTGTTTCAATTATATCTCAACAACACTGTTAAAATCTCCACCACTAAGGCACTTGAACTGTCTCTGGAAACATAGTTTACAACAGATTAAGATACCACTGTTCCAGAAATAAAACTGCTCCTTAACACATAAGGAGCACTTAATTAATATATTTAGAACTAAGAATGCCTTGTAAGTGAGTGACAAAAATGTGCTAAAACCATTAAGTTTTCTGTCATTCTAGGTTGTGGCCCTGCAATTTGTCCCTCAGGGACACTGGGCCACTCTATAACTAGATGATGATAATAAAACACCTGTTTATAGTTTGCATGCCACTTTGCAAAGCCTTTTGTTTAGCCCTAACATCTACTGCAGGGGTAAATATATGATCTGTATTTTAAGAGCAACAGGTGTTCAAGGAGGGTACTCTTGCCTGAGTCTACCCAGCTTACACAGCACAGGTGAGGCTGTGGCACAGCCTACCAATGGAGTCAGCTCCCATCACTCTCTGCACCCCATTCACCGTGAGGCTTCTCAGAGTTAGAAATAAGCAAAATCGTAAGTGAGATTCCATGAAACTCCTTACCTCCCTACAAGCAATGAACTCCCTACCTCCACCCTAGCAGTTATAGAAGCAGCACAGTATCTAGACTTCAGAATAAGACAAGGAATCATTTTTCTATCCCCACTTTAAAATGATGGAAAATTTTCAAGAGAATATTTCAGGGTTTCATATGGGCTAAAAGGACCGTCATCTTTCAAAAGAAGAGAAAGTTAAGTATTTGGTTAGGATGATGAAATCCAATGCACCTAAAATAGACGTGTTCACTGAGGACCTAGCGTGTGTTGGCTCCTACACAAAACACAAAATCAGGCCTAGATAGCTACAGAGAATGTAGCTGCTTCACCAACTAGTTTATGAAATAAATATAAAAACAGACTTGTACATTATTCTAAGTAAAAATAACAGATATGGATCCTTTTTAAACTTCAGCTCACATGCCTTATTATGTACAGCATTAATACAAATGTCCCCTGAATGTTTACAAGGTGTTTACTTGGTTTCCATACTGAAAATCAGGGCATCTTGGTACCGAAAATATTTCATGCCCAACAGTTATACAAAACCACTATTTCTTCAGTTTATAGCCTCTCTTAATCTCTTTGTGGAAATCTCTAGACCTCAACCACATTCCTTGAAATTTTACAGGGCACAAGAGGAACAGAAATCAGCTCAAAATGAATATGTGTATTCAGAAATACATTGAGATTTTTCCAACTTTTCAGGTACCTCATACAAATTAATCTTCTTAAGGACCCTGGTGGTCTCTGAATCACGGCTTCACTTCCCCACTTCTCAACACCCCCGTCGTATTCTCCTGATAGGAATAACTGCCAGATCATTAGAGAAGGAAAAGTTTATTGAGTCCAGATCTGGGAGGCCCTGCAAGGTCAGGAGAAGGTACCACCAGATTTACATAATTTTTGCATCTCTACCAATTTGATTTAAGGCTATAAGTGGAATTTATTGGTGAGCATTGTGTTATAAAAAAGTGGTTTATACCATATTGTCTCATATTTATTATGATTCAGTCAAAAGTAAATTGTGCGTGTGCTGTCTACGATGAGCAGATACAAGGAAGGTAAGAATTCTGACTCTGGAAAAGCATATTTATTTTGCTTTCCATTGTCCTTAATGATTTACTTAGGTGGAAGAAAAATAACCTTAATGCTACAACTCTATCTTTTCCTGGGGCAGTTATCACCAAATGGAAATTATTAGAACAAAAAAGGAGAAGTAACTTGAACCTGATGTGTTAAGACAGTGGTAATAGAGAAAAATAGAACCGTTTGCACAAAATGTGCAAAATAAAGAAATTATTTGAGATCGCCAAAAAAGAAAATAAATGTGCAGAAGGCAGGATAAACTAGTCTGGAATTTCAAGCTTCTAACCAAAACAAAACAGAAGTTTCTTCACTTAACATTCTTTATTGACATTTTCTATCAGGAGTTGGCAACCTTCCAAGACTCGTCCCTCAGGATACATATGGCGACCTTAGGAAGGGAACCCATTCCCAGTATACTTTCTCCAGCAGGATGGCAATTCAGAGTAGCCATGGAAAACTCCCCAGGCTTCCTTTCAGAAGGCAAGTCTGCATTATGGGGTTTTTTCTGTACCAGTTTTGCCATTAGTCTCCAGAAATTGAAAGGCCCTGGTTGATATATAGAACAACCAATCCCAACATTCCAAGAGTCAGCACACTTTGCTGGTAGGAATGGCAGAATCCCCTCTGAGGGTAGAACCAAGTTCCAAGATTCTAGCTTATTCCTCCTTTAATGTGCTCGTTGTTGTCTGTAGCATTTCTAGAATGCAACCGAATACTAAAAACAAAAATAAAATAAAATAATTCTCTATCTGTTGACACCATAAAAGGATTTAGACTCATGGTCAGAGGCACCCTAGTAATTTGCTGGGTAGGAATGGGACATGAATGGAGTGTGGCCTTTTCCTTACCCAGTCTTTGTCAGACTCTCAGAAGCTCATGAGCACACTTCACCCTTTTGGTCTTGTTTGGATTAGATTCTCTGTCCCTCACCATTCACCATGAAAGTGGGAGGTGAGGTCCACGGCAGGGTCAGTCATCAGCTTACAAACAGGAGGTCAAGTGAGGCTCTTTTAATCTGAAACATTGAGAATAGAAGTACCTTGAATTTGGAGATCCAAGAAAATAAGAATATTTGGCAACTATATCTTGAATCAAGATGAATCTCATTTTTCTTCTTTTCCCTTTGTCCCAACAATTTGGGAGGAGGGAGAGCTTTAGTTGAAGGATTTCCAAGGTCTTCTTGATTTTCAGAATTAATCTTTCTAGATCTTGTTATTAGAAAGTAGAGAATGCCTTTCTGCAGTATAACCTGTGATCCAGGCCTAGGATGGCTAGGAGGTCCCTGCTGTCTCACTGCAGCCCGTCTTTAGATACCAGCCACAGAAAACATTATGATAATTAGAGAGAAACTGAGTGCCCTTCTCAGACTTAGGTCCTCTCTATTGAAAATGTTTGTATCTACTGTTGGTATTAAAACTTGCCCCACTCATATAAAATCAGAGCACAGAGCCTGTGCCCTGACAGATAATGCCCTGGGTATTAGATGAAAAATACCCCTCACTGCCTCAAGGAGAGACCTCCAAATTGTTTAAATCATCCACTCTATCAGTGAAAATGTGTAGGAGCATATATACCTCCTATGGTCATGTTTCTTTCCTTAGAAATTAAAACCCTGATGAAATAATAGGACAGAAGTGTCAAACAAGTGTGTAACCGTATGCTATGTTCCCTTCTAAGCACTTTGCATACATTAACACTTTAAGGGGGAGGCTGGTAACTAGGGTTTGAACTTTTGGCTTCAAGTTTGGTAGGCAGGCACTCTGCCACTTGAGCCATGTCCCCAACCATATATTAACATTTTTAATCTTTACAAGAACCCTACCAGATGAGTAATGTTATTTTTATTTTGCCAATGTACAACCTAAGGCATAACATAGAGGGTAAGTTACCCAAAGCATTAAAGTTAAGAAGTGGCAGAGTCAGAGTTCAAACCCTGGCCCTCTGACTCCAAAGTCAGGATGGAATGGAAGGAGAAAAAAGGGAAAGGGAGGGGAAGGGACATCAGTTGATCCTGCATAGCCTCTGTTATTTGGCTCAAGCCACCTGTCACCATTTGGAAAGGCTGAGCTCCCCTCTGTGTGCTGCTATCTCCTCTCTGCACTGGCTTTATCTTTCAGCTCTTCCTGTCTGAATGCATGGCAAAGAATATCGACTTAGCAAACACCCAGGAAAATGCCAAGAACATTTCAGACATGGTGGAAGCAGACACAGCCATGTCAGCGTGGAATGTCAGAGATAAGGCCAAGAAAATGAAAAACAGCACAGTTTCAATAGCACAGAAAATTCCAGAAATCAAGTCATGCCAAAGGTGGCTTTTTAGAGAACATTAAATCAAATCATTTATTAAGTGCTGTAAGGGCCTTGGAGGACAAGAGTACACCACTGTCTCCCACCCAGGGATTTGCACACATATCACTTACATTTTCATTTAAAAGCACTAAATGAGATTTTTTTAAAAATAATAACACTGACCCTAAAAGTGACTTGAGCTGCAGCTTTAGTAGTTTGTCTTCATGATTTTAGACAATCAAAAGACTTTAAAAGAGCAAGTTGAAAAGTTGAGAGTGGCAGCATTGGGGTGGGCATCCAGAGCTCCTGCCAACCACAAGTCTTCCCAGTTGTTAAAATCAGTTAATTTAAGGAGATCAGGTAAACTCTTATGTAAAGTAAGATGCCTAGATGAATACAAAAACACAACGTGACATATCCCATGTAATGGAATATTATTTGGTCAAAAAGGAATGGAGGGTTAGTATGTCCTACAATGTGGAAGAATCTTGAAAATTATTAAATGGATAAATGATTTTAAAAAAAAAACTAGTCATAAAACTTCACATGCTAATTTTTCCATTCACATGAAATGTCTAGAATAGAAAAATCCATATAGAAGGAAAATAGAATAGTGGTTGGAGGGGGGGCTAGAAGGCCAGGATGGTGGGAGGGTCAAAGCTAAAGAGTAAGAGTTTCTTCTGAAAGTGATGAAAATATCTAAATTTATTTGAAGAGATGGTTGCACGTAGCTGTAAATATACCAAAAATCAATGATTTTTATACTTCCAATGGGTGAATTCTATGGTATATGAACTATATTTCAATAAAATGTTAATGAAATACCTAGTCCACACATACCATCATGGGTCCACTTTATAACATATCCCAGATGATTTTTTCTGAAATCAACTCAGTGCATTGTATAGAGAAGTTTTTAAAAACAAAATTAAAAAATAAAGTGTCATAGCCAGGCACCAATGTAATCCTAACTACTCAGGAGGTAGAGATGAGGAGAATGGAGTTTCAAAGTCAGCCCCATAAAATAATTCTCAAGACCCTATCTCAAAAACAAAAAATCACAAAAAAGGGCTGGTGGAGTGGCTCAAGCAGTAAAAAAATATCCTAGTGTACTGCAAAAAGTAAAGGTATGTATCCCCTTATGAAGCTTAAATTTTCTGTTGGAGGTGTATACTCCAGTCACAGGCTGCTAATGTAGACTTGTGACTGGTATTCTTATGAAGAGTCCCCAAGCAAGCCACCTCCTTTCTTCATATGTTTGATCAGTCTAGGTGACTCTTGTGCAATCCTAGACAGTTTGAGGTTTGCTAATCACCTGTGCATGCTGAGTCAAGCTATCATCTGATTTTCCTTGTATCACCTCCAGAACTAGCACACTTGGCCTTGACGTGGCAATCCAGATTCTGCCATCAGTATTAATGACAGACTTGATCTCCCACACAATACTTTTGAGGCACCCACTCTCCCCCCAACAAAAATCACTTTTATTAAAAGTGTGGGGTCCCCTGACATCAAACTAAGAAAGTTAGACTCTCGAAACTGAGTTGCTCCTAGAAGTCCCTTGTTACTATTCTTCCTTTCATTTTATTGATTTAATAAATGCCTATTGGCTGCCCATTCTGTGCCAGGCACTAGACATGCACTGGTGAGCAAGATAGGCCTGGCCATTGTCCTCCCAAAGCCCACGGCCTTCTTACATGTCAGACTCCTGTGGCCAGAAGAGAGGGACAGAATTCAGTTATCTGCAGCACTCACAAGCACTTGCTGCATGGCCTTTGCAAACTCCCCCCTCCCCTTCTTCTACCCTGTCCTGCTGAGGTTTGTTGCTCAGAAGCTGTGTTTCCAGACCACTGAGAATCATGACCTTGGAGCTGGAAAGGCCCTAAATGAGCAGCTCCCGATTTACAGAAGAGGAAACCTAAAACTCATAGTTTGTACCTTCTGCTTAGGGTCATGCAAGCCACTAGATACATGCCTCCCAGAGCCTCCTCTTGATCCAAGCACTGCCCCATAATGAAGCTCCCTGTGATCTCTTCCTTATGAGGAAGTGAGAGGTCCTCAAAGGAATGGCCTACATCTTGAACTTTCCAGAAAGACATCAATGCAAAATATTCAGGTGGCAGCTAGTGTGAAAAGAACCAAAGCCACATTTGCATCTTCCAGAAGGGTTTTCCACCACACAAAGACACAGGAATGAAAACTGCAGGGGTCCAGTTACAGGAACATTCCCTGAAAGCCTCACACTGGCCTCCTAATAAATCTCCTTGCCCCTTTTGAAGTTTAAGTGCCCCCCTATTGAGTGGCCTTCTGATAGCCAGGATCCCCTTCAAAAACCAAAGCCAAGCTCCAGCACATGGGAGCACAGTGTTTGGCTGGTTAGTTGGCAGACTAGCTGACAGTGGTTTTCTCCCTCCCTCTATCCTCTTAAAAACCCAGCATACTAGGAGTTTTTGGTTTAGCTGCTCAAATCCTCAGCAGTTTCCCTGAAAGTCTGTCCCATTAAACATGAAATCCACAGAACACACACCAAGCTACTTTTCCTCTTCCCCTAATAAATCAGGCAAATTACCTCCTTTGTTTTTAAGACCATTCCAAGCTCACCTTTAACATTTTTAGTTAAGGTATTATTTATGTTGTGATGTAATCAAGATTTAATCCACTTTTCAGCACACCATCGTATCACAATCTCCCTGAATTTTTTCGCCCATTATTATTAAACTTGAGGAGAAAGGTACTGTTTTCCTCAGACACAGCATGATCATTTCCAGATTGCGTGCGTCTGCCTGGCATTCTAACCCACCTGAGTTTATAAGGCCCACTAAAATAAATAACAGTGTGGTCTGCAAAGGACTGGCGTGTTAATAAATGCATAGAGAGATCTGTGTTTATCTCCTCTTGCTAGAAACACAAGAATCTTCTACAGATATGTGTACACACAGCAGAAACCATGTGAATCTCCTAGTAAATGTTTGCCTTTGTACTCCTGGGGTATGTTGTACACCAGATGGTTTGGTCAAAACAAAACCATGCACACACACACACACACACACACACACGTTTGAGCACTGCCTCCCTGGGATTGTTTTGTAGAGGGGTGGGGAGTTGACATTTTTTTCTCCTTTCACGCATGAGAAAGAATGTAGAAATACTTAGAATAAAGACCAATACGTTCTGTGTTTACTGCTGCTTTCGCTCACTAGAGATTAACTCATAAAACTTTATTCCAAATTAAACAAACTGAGGCTTTTCTTGCAGCCAGTCAAAGCTGCCACTTACACCGAAGGAAATCTTGGCTTTCATCTCTGAGAGGTTGAATGACCACCCCTACAGAGAAAAAGCAGGGTCTTTCCTTCCCTCCCTGTTTGCCACCAACCCTGGGAGGCTAGACTCTGGCTCCCATGACACTTCATCTGGAATTAGAATGGAAACTACAAGGATCATGGGTAGAACTATATTTTAGAACGTTAACATCTCTCCTGCCTTCAAAAAAAATCATCTGACTGCCTCAATTGCAGTTACTTAGAGAATTTGGATAGTTACAACAGGTGGGCAAGAAAACACCCTTGACTATGGCAAAGAATGCCCAATGACAGCTGTGTCTAGATTTAGGAACTGTCTCACTATGCTGTCTTCAGTACCAAACTTCTCTGGGAAGAATTAGATGTCAACTAAAAACTCCAGGTGAGAGAATATATATAAAAGCACCCAGTTCTGTGCCTACAGTGTAGTAAATTCTCAGCAGATACTAATTCTGTTGGAATTCCAGGCTGAAGACCATAATCCAAAAATGCATGCAAAAGACCTTGAGAAAGAAAATTAAAAGTGTCAAGGTCATGACCTCACCAGCCTTTTTTTGTCTTCCCCCTGGCATTGCTCAGGTTTCACAGAATCCATCCTTCCTAGACAACAGAGTTACCTGGAAGACTTTTAGAAAGGACTTTAATTTTACAGGGTTCTATTTTATAAAGACCAAATTGATGCAAGTCCACTGCTTCCTACTCCTGGAGGGCTGCTTATTTTCAAATGTGCCCGCCTGGAGCCAGGGGTGTGCTTTTGTGTGGTCCCAGTCCCTTTTTATGGAGTGTTCCTGTGCCCTGGAATCCCTGGGCTACTTCAATTACAGAAATTACCATGTGCTGGGTCCTTTCGGGTTGACAAGATTGCTTTCCTTTCTCTCTGAGCTGAGCTGTGTTTGTTTACATAGGAAATGTACTCTTTCTTAACATGCAGTCTGTTTCAACATCCACTTAGATAACTCCATAAAAAATAGGAGGTTAAAAAAATTAAGAAGGACGGCAAGAGAAGGAAAAGGAAAATACATTTTTAGATTCTAACCAGAATTTGATTCAGAAGAAACTTAGAAAATCAGAGGCCATTTTTCTTTTCCTCCAAGAGACAATTCCCTGCTTGTTCTCCAGGCCACAAGGACTAGTCAGTCCAGTTTGGATCAGTGAGTCGCAGTGTGCAAAGTGTTTTTACTCTTCAAACCCTGTGCTTTCTTAATGTTATCTTTTCAAACGAAAATTGGATAACCCTGTGTCCCCGACTCTATCCTATTTGTTTGAATAGGAAATGCTAATATTTTTCTACATGTTCTGAATCGGTGTCAGGGAAAGCTCAGTCTGGTGACTAAGACAGGCCCCTTTAAGCTCTGGGAATCTCATTGGCTGTCTTCCAGGAGTCAGAGGGTCACAGTGATTGTTGAATAGTCATCTCCATCGCTATGTGAATTCTCTGTTAGTTGGTGAGAGGGAAAATTAGACTTACCTTTTCTAGATGTAATTAATTGATCTCAAATGTGTCATTTCATGAGGGGTTTTCTTCTTAATTTTCTTAACCTCTACCCTCTATGTTACTTATGCCTTCTACCCAGCCTATTATCAAATCAGCTCCCCAAATTCCCTGCCACTTTTACTTAAAGATCATTTCTAATTAATCATCACCCCCAAGCAGCTTTGTCCCATTCAGAGCCAATGGTCAAAGCCAATGCCTGTTACTCACAGCCACACCTCTACCCGTGACTAGAGGCTCCCGCCTTCCTACAAGTCCCCATTTGTGTTCAGGCCCCTAGATCTGACACCCTAGGAAGGAGGAATTGTAGCAGAAACACATGACTAATAAAACAGATTCCCCGTGTGAACAAGATGTCTTTAAGATACATCAACCCAGTGGTCCACAGGCAGCACTGACCACCCAGAATTATTAAGATGGAAGCTTGTGATCAGTACCCCACCCTCCCCTCTCAATAGCTTCTCTTCAATACATAAGATTAGGTCGCCAGTGCCATCTTCCTTCCTTCCGTGCAAACCTGCTCCTAAAAAATCTCTCATCCAGTGTTCATGTTATATGTATGGGACAAGCGGAAAATAAATTATGTTAAGATTCTGATATTTGTGGAATAGCTCCCGGACTCCAGCATCTTGTGATTCAGATTCACTAAATGCTTCAATGAAATGACTAATCACCCCATGCTATGGACCTTTGGAACTGCCGAAATCTCAAATAGTAATCCTGCAAATGCCCCTGGTCTAGTTTAATTTAAAACCAGAAGCAATTAGAATGTCCAACATTGCATGCTTTCCTTCAGTTAAGCCATTTTAAACCACGACTATGAAGACAATGTAGAGCCATGGGAAGTGTTTTAACACAATATTAAACAAAAAGAACAAGATGTGGCTGGGTGCAGTGGCTCATGCTGTAATCCCAGCAACTCAGGAGGCAGAGGTAAGGAGGATGGGATTCGGGGCCAGTCCAGGCAAAAAGTTAGTGAGACCCCATCTCACCAAACAAGCCAATCATGGTGGCATATCCCTGTCATTTGAGCCACATAGGAGGCCGTCCCAGGCAAAAACACAAGACCCATTCTGAAAAGTAACCTAAAGCAAAAAGGGCTTAGGGTGTAGCTTACGTGGCAGAGCACTTGCCTAGCAAGCCCAAAGCACTGAGTTCAAACCCCAAAATCAAGAAAAGAAAAATAAAAAAAGAACTGATTACAAATATGTAAAAAAAAAAATTGCTAAATAGTTACATTGAGAGAAAAGACTATAAAGATTATACTAAAATACATTAGTGGCTGCTTTAGGGTATTAGATTATAGGTAATTCTTTTCTGTTCTATATTTTTATAAGAGTATCTTCATAATTACATTCATAAATTTATAAAAATTAATATATTATAATAATAAAAAATTGAAGTCTGGCTAGGGGTAAAATCAATGTGCATGCCTGATCATTTTTAACCATACAGACTCTCTCTGCTAATCTAAAACCATAATTTCCCAGAAGATGAAAATGACTATAGTTTTCTGATTTATTTGGATCTTACTAATATTGCACTGGAGATTCACATAAATCTATGAAACCACCTTCTGAGACCAGGACAATCCTAATATCACGAAGTTAAAAGTTGTCAAATTCTCCTGGGTGAGGCCAATATGATTCAGATCTAAACTAAGTGCAGAGGCAAAAATGATGTCACTGTCTTCTTAGTCCATAACAACCCTGAAAAACGGCTCCAGACCCAGTTACCCAGCTTGGAATGAGCAGATTTTAGCTATTCTCCAGAGAAAACATAAGCCTGAAACTTCTGCTAATGAGTATGTGTTTATACTCAGAGCAAGGACGGCGTCTGAAAGAAAATAATAAATTCAGACTATTAAGTGCTTTTCTGTGGTTCCCCCTTGGACAATTTCTTTAAAAACAGCAATTATTTGACTTTTGACTTCTTCAAGCCCCTATTTTGGGCCCAGTCTTCTCTCATCTCACATCCATCATCACTCAATAAGCCCAAATGACTGACCATGGATTTCATCTCCAAGAAAGTTTCTTGTGAAACTTAAACTGAAAAGACTTTGGCCAATGTAGCCTCCAGGCCTCCCCCAAACTCTCAACCTAGATTTCTTACATCACTTCAGTCAGCTTAATGATTCTGAGCAGAATCATGTCGGTCTTTGTTAATAAACAAGGTTCCAACTTCAAATTTTAATCACGTTATGAAATCTAATACATCAAATGGCAAAACCATAACACAGAAAGTTCATGTAATTAAAATATTAAACAACTGTCACCCAGTTGCAATACTTTCAAACCCACAACAGCAGGCAGCCCCATTTATTCATGGAAAGGAGCAGGGTTCAGTTGGCTTTATGACTTTGTTCACCAAGGTTCTCCATCATCCATCCACCACCACACCAATGTAGATTTAAAAGTCAAACTGGATTCCAGGGAAAAATCAGACCTTAGAAAAAAGGGAAAGAAATTCAACCAATGAAATTTCACAACAGATCTTCGCCCATTTGCCATTTGCCCGTTTTTACTCACCAGATACTGTAGTACCTCCCATGTCAGGTCAGGACTTTAAGATTGTAGAGCCGACTTCAACCTTCCAAAAAAAGGCTTGGCCAGTACACCCATGTTCATAGCAGCATTATTCACCATAGCCAAAAGGTGGAAACAACCCACATGTGCATTAACACATGAATGGATAAGCAAAATATAGTATATACATACAATGGAATATTATTCATCCATAAAAAGAATTAAGTTCTGATTTATGTGGATCTTATTAATATTGCACTAAGGTTTTGCCTAAATCTAATTTAAGTCACCTTTTGAGAACAAGGCAAGCCTAGGCTCACTTAATTATAACTTACTGAAGCCTCCTAGAAGAGACCAAATTTGATTCAGAACTAAGTTAAATACACAGGCAAAAATTATGCTGCCACCTTTTTACATGTGACATGGATGAACCTTGAAACGTTACACTAGAGAAATAAGCAAAGCACAAAGTGACAAACATTGCATGATTCCACTTATATGAAATAGCTGGGACAGGCAAGTTTATAGGGGCAGAAAATAAAATAGAGGTTACCAAGAGCTGGAGAGGGGTGACAGGGACTTTTTAATTGATGGTACAAAGTTCATTTAGAGTGATGCAGAAGTTCTGAAAATTTAGTGTTGGCAATTGCATAACAATGAAAATATGCTAAACACTACCAAATTGTGCACTCAAAAATAATTAAAATGTCTAATTTTATATTACATCTATTTGATAAAACATTAGAAAAATAAGGCTTGAAAGATCATAGGTTTGGGATAAAAGGAAATATATGCATCTTAAATGATATATGCCACTTTCTGTCCTTTGGCAGCACTTTTCTCATTTTTACATCTTCACTCACAGAACAACTTCCAGACTCCACGTAGAGTCTCTTACTTTGCAGGTGAGAACACAGAAGAGAACAAGACTAGAGTATGGAGTGTTAAGTACAAGACTGGAATCTAGTACCATCAGACTAACAAGGATTGCCCACGTCAGGCATGAGGAAGAAGAAGCTCTTGTTTCTTCCTGTCTTTTAGCCCAGCAACCTATATCTCATGACTTCAAGATTATGAGTCACTGAACTTAGCCTATAAAAAAAAAATGCATTCCTAATTTAAGCTCTATTTTTCTGCTTTCCACATAGCCAAAGCCCAATGAAGGCAGTCTGTCAGGCACACATCACATGCTCAGTAACTCATTTTTCCTCATCATTAGAAGCATTATTCACATTTCTGATTCCAACAAAGACAGCGATCATACAGAAAAAGATATAAAGACAACCAGATGCAGTCTTGGTTTTGTTATTGGAAGAAATATATGGTAAACGATAATTCCTTAGTAACAAAATATTTGAGAAAGGGAGAAAAAAAAAGATGATTGAGAGCAGGGATGATTCCTAAGATCACTGATGATCCACAAAGATCAGAAAGCATGAAACTTAAGGATTATTTTCCAAATCTGTTTTTGACAGCTCTTTAGGGATGATGACGTGTTAGCTAATAAAGGGCCAGTGGACTTGCTGATGTGGGAACGTTTTAAAGTTCGATTCTCAGTCACTGAAACATGAGTGGTAGAGCTGTATAAGCTCATGTACTCAGACTTCCAAAGGAATGCCACTTCTAAGGTTAGTTCTGACACCTCAAGTTGAACCCACCATTTCCCAGTGTTTTACAGGGAACTTGAGTGCTAAGAAATGTATCTGAAAGACAGTGTTCTGTGGTCATCCAACTCTGCTAAATAAAAGCTCCCACGTCCACTTGCTTTGCACTTGGACATTTAACATTCCCCTTTCTGCGTCAGCCATGGCTCACCTTTGAGGAGGGTGTTTCCAGGTGCCATTGGGAAGCATGGCCAGGCAAGTTGCCTCTGCCGATGGCATGTGAGCAGATACAATGTACATCACACCTAATGAGTGCAGAAGCATTCGATGTGCTCGAATAGTTGAGGCCAACCTCTGTCCTGCCATCTGCCAGGAGAAGAGTTGGCCCATGTGGAGGCCGTTCCTTCAACCAGAGTCCTGGAATGAAGAGAAATGTGGCGCCCAGCAGAGCCAAGTCAAGCCGGAGCCAACCTACAGATCTAGAAGCAAGGGATCATGTTAGGAGTGGCTTTCAGCTCTGAAGGATAATGGGACACCTGCTGTTCCCAAGGAAGCTACTAGAGAATAAGTCATCCAACCAAGAGATCACTAGGACACTTTCACCAAAAGACTGATGCAGACATTTCATGTATACAGTTGTGAAGCCAGGGTTAAAACAAGCATGAGAACATGGGTAAGTATGTAGTAAAGGTTACAGTGCTGGCATAGTAGAATGCTTGATGTTGTTGGGAGCCAAGGTTCTAATTGCAAAAAACATGAAATTCAAAAATAGAATAGGAAAACCAAGTACTCTGCATTTGGATTGGAATTAAAAGTATATCAATATAAACATATGATACCATTAAAATTTTTCTAAGCTGGGCAGTAGGTAATCCTAGCTACTTGGGAGGTGGAGATTGGGAGGATCCCAATTTAAGGCTGATCCAGAGTGGGAAAAGGATCAAACCCCAGCTCAAACAGTAAAAGCTGGGTGTAGTAGAGCACACCTGTCATCCCAGCTATGCAGGAAGCATAAATAGGAGGATCACAGTCCAGGCTGGCCTGGGCATAAATGTGAGACCCTATTACAAAATACCTAAAGGCAAAAAGGGCTGGGAGCATGGTTCAAATAGTAGAGTTCCTGACTGGCAAGTGCAAGGTCCTGAGTTCAAACCCCGGTACTAAAAATAAAATATTTTTCTCATTTTTTTCAATTCTGAAGGCAATTACCCTCTGGTTCACATGAGTATACCGACCGCTCTGGTCTTGCTTTCCAAATACCCTTCCCAGCTAAAAGGAGCCAGGACTCCTTGGAGATATGGCTCATTCCAGGGCTGGTATGGAAAATGTAACCATGAGTCTGGAATATTACTTTGTGCCAGAAAGTAAGGAAGTACTCACAAAAATAACAAAGGCAGGTCAGAATAATACAAGCCTGAACTTGAAAGGGTTCACACCAACCAAATCTGTAGTGATTTTAGCATTAGAAGAAATAGATTCAAGTCTATTTAGTGAAATAGGAATATGAGTAAAAGACAAATTAAGAGAAAAGGAATTAAAGAGAAAACCCTTCCTGAAAGTAAAATGCAGGCTAATTTTTACACGAAGGAGTGGCTGTGCCCTGGATGAAGCCTGTACTTGTCCCATTTGCCATCTGTGCACTTGTTTGTACTGGCTCGGGACAGCAGTAAGAATCACCCTTATCTACCACAAGTGTCTAGAAATGATAAGCTTCTCAAGAGAAGTTTTTATAGTGAGAGGAGCCAAGAGACATAAACATAGAAAGAAATAAAAATAAGGCAGTGAAGTAGCTCGAGGTAACAAAATAAGACTCAGTGACAGGATCATGAGTCTCACCCACTGACAGCAGAGTGGAGAGCTGATAATGGAGAAACTGAAGCCCACCCTGCAAGTGCGCGGCCTCAAAACCATACATCAAGACAACAGTTGTGAGTGTGATTGCCATTGCCTCCCCTCTTGAGTCACACAGACATCAAACTTCAATCTTGGTGTTCTTGCCTGCTGTTCCTGGATATGTCCTCATAATATTTTTCTGAACAACAACCCATTGGTTTTTCATCCAAACCCAAGGACATTCTCCCAACGTCTAAAAGCTTTGAGAGTTAGAGTAAAAAGTGGGAGAAAACAGAAAAGGAATCAGGCACTGATGGCTCCACCTGTATGCCTAGCTACTCGGGAGGCATAGATCAGGAGGATTGTGGTTCAAAACCATCCCAGACAAATAGTTCAAAATGCCCTATCTGGAAAAATATCCAACTCAAAAAAGTGAGTCGAGTGGTAGAATGGCTGCCTGGCAAACATGAGGCCTTGGGTTCAAACCCCAGTACCTCAAACAAAAAGAGAACAGAAAGTGGGTTGGGGGGGGAGGCGCTCTCAAATCAGCATCCATGTTGGCGACTGACCTAAATTAAGAGACAGTAAGAGTTTCAAACATTTTAGTTTTCCACCCAAACAGCTATGAAAATTTTGACAGTCATAACAATCTTGTACTTTAAAGGTTAATTCCGTCCCAGCCATAAAAAAGATCCTTCCTTCAAGCCTCCAGAAAGTTTGACTTTAACTACAGAAGGCCAGAACAAGCACGCCTGACTTTTACTACATCTACCTGTGGCACTGGGAACTTTTATAGTCATGGCTATACCAACAGCCAAGCAAAAGCTTGTGTTCAACTTTTACACTTCCACTAAGAATCAGCAATTTAGACTGTGAGGGCTCCAAGGGAAATAAAATTCTGCCAGTTTTCCCATGATCCCTAAGATCACAGGAGGTTGGCACTGAGAGCCATGGGCACTTGTATCTTAGGGAAATGAGAATGTTACAGAAGAGTTTTACAGTGTCCATGATAACACAAAGGTTGGGCCCATTTCTCTAAAGCCCAGATTTCTAGGCCTCAAAGCCACACTTCTTTGCATGGCTTCTCTAAGTTTACAGCATCTACCACAAAAAGCTCAGTTTGGTGACTTAATATGAAAGTCTTCATTGGCCCTCATTTATTAATCTAGAGCAGGGATCAGTAAACTTTTCCCATCAAAGACCAGACAGCGAATGTCTTCAGCTCTGTAGGATGCATGATCTCCATTGAAACTATTCAACTCCGTGGGTACTGAGGGTATGCAGCCATCAATGGTACATAAATGAATGCATGTAGCTGGGGTGCAGTAAAACTATTTACAACAGCAGGCATGGAAATGAATTTGGACCATGGCCAGTTTGCTGAGTCCTGGTCATAGTTTACTGAGCCTTGGTCACAGTTTGTTGATCATCAATTGCAGATCAGTTGCAAAGTGACTTTTCAGATGTAACTGCCAACTTCCACCCCACTCCTGGTATGAAGCCTTCCCATATGTTGGTTTCTGGCACACCTTCATTTTAAAATCCAAGGATACGTTCTTGAGCTTACAGACATATTACTGCCACCTGATTTCTTTTTTACAGGGTGTTTGGGGGACTCCTGGGATTTAGCTAGCAACCACTTCTCAGTGCAAGCGCAGCCTGGAGCTTCCGCTGAAAAGCTTCCTAATGCACAATTAAAATGTCATCACTGGACATGCCTTTGCACCCTGCACTTGAGTTTGCTGGAAAAGTTAGCATCTGCCTCTCCACTCTTCACTCTGGGTTATGATGCCTTTAGTCCTTTAGTTTGGGCCATATTTAAATTGTCAAGAGATGTCAGCAAGTTGTGGAGGACAGCTTCACACTAGCAGCAATTACTAGAGGGCAGTGATCAATGGGTGTCTTTTGTCAGCCTTGCAGAATCACCACTGCCACAGGAAGCCAGGGTCCCAGTGGTTCACCGGAAAGCCAAAATGGACTTCTAGGGTGAATGGACTTTCACCCTAGCTGTTCCTCAGCCACAAACCTACACTTGCCCCATTAATTATTCCTGACCCAAAGACAAGGCTTGTTGCTGTCTGCCATCTGCTGAGAAGGGGTGGCTGGAGACTCACAGAGGTTCTGTTTATGGCGCCAGGAAATGCAGCCTTCTTGCTTTCCAGGAAAGCATGATTGCCTGAATCCACTGAGACTCCTTCTGTACACAGGTACAGGCCACGTGACAGCCACTGGGAAAAGGGAGGCTTTGAAACCTCAGACATGTTTTTTGACTCCAGAACTCATATTTATCTGACACAATGACCTGATGAATTACTCCAAATGTGGAAGAGATGTCCTTTAAGGTCCACAAGCCCACCCATGCAAAATTGCTCTTTGAATATTTTATTTTTACATTTTCCTGCTTTAAGATCATATGCCTTATAAGCCTAGTGTGGTGGCTCATGCCTGTAATCCCCACACTTAGGGGGTTGAGGCAAGAGGCTCACAAGATCCAGGCTTGCCTATGATACATAACAAGATCCTGTCTCAAAAAACAAGCCCAAAAGAGAAAGAGCTGGGCACCAGTGAGACCTGTAATCTTAGCTACTTGGTAGGCTGAGATTGAAGGTAGGTAGGAGGATTGAAGTTTGAGACTACCCAGGCAAATAGTTTGTGAGACCCTATCTCCAAAATAAGCACACTCAAGTGGTAGAGCACCAATCATCCTCCAGCCCTAATTCCCATTAAAAATGTAAGTGCCTAGAGTTATTCTGTCAAGGAAGATGACTCAAAATTCCACATCCACTTAATATTGGCCTTTCTGGATTTGCCCACGCTATTCACCTAGTTAAGTGCTGCTTTCTTCAGGAAGTCTTCCCCCTTCTAATAGCTGGAAACCACCTCTCTCTTGACCCTGACCTTCCCTGGGAGTTTTCCTGCCCCTCCCCAGCACACTGTGGTCAGGCATGCCTCTGTTCTTCTCACCTCCACTCCACTCCTTGAGAGCCAGGTTAGGCCCCATTCATCTTAACAGTCTCCATGCTGCCCAGGACAGAGCATCAAGTGAAATCAGGGCTCAAAAACTGCACCATAAATGAGCACTCTCTCCTACTTCTGTCTCTGAGGCTCAGGGGACTGTTATAAGCACAGATATTTGGCATCAGAGTCATGATGTTATTTTGTGGAACTTTTCCAACTAAGATTAGAAGAACCCAGAAGTCCTTCACTCCTTAATAATAAGAAAACAGTTAAGCAAAAGTGAATGTCAGGCTTTTGTACAGGGTTCGTGAAGACCAGTGAAGACAAGAGTTGATGAACTCAATTCCGGTTACTGAAGGCAGGAAAACAGAATACCATTTAGAAAATGATCTTGAATCATCATCTTGCTTGAACGTAACCAGGCCCTACATTCAGAACAACACAGGTCTTTCTGTCAGCTAGAAGATCCACAGAAAGCCAACGTGGTTTACTAAGCAAGGATCCCTCTGGTCTCCTCCTTGGCAGCTCCAGCAGAGGCCCTGTGCACACTGGGTCAGTTTCTCACCCCCTAGCACATTCCATAGGGTGGAAAGCTAGTGTGCAGCCTGAGATGAGAACAGATAATGATGAATGAGTCCAGCTTCCAGTGAGACTTTCATTGAGGAAGTTTGCTTCCTCCCTGAGATCAGTGGGTAGCACTATCCCATGGGGCACTTAAGAAATGGGAGGAACGTCCAACCAGGGGACTGTTTCCTATTTAAAACTTGGCATTGTGGAGAGGCAATTATGTTCTAAGGCAAATTTTAAATATAAGAAAGGACAGCCATCCCCGTACCTGAAGCTATGCCATTTAACTTTATAGTCATCTCTTTCCTCAAGCAGTTAATTTTTAGGTGACGGGCCTGGATGTCTACTTTTAATGTGGATAATTTGGTATTGTGTAGCTTTCTCAGCTATTGGCCTTCCTTTGAGTGAGAAAAATCAGGAGATTATCGGGATCATAGTTTTAATCGGGCAGCCATATCTATGGGGTCTAAAGATTTAGGAAGGAAGAGAGGTATGTCATCCCAAACCCAGTCTGTGGAAAGTAGATTCCTGAGGCTGCTGGACTGCAGGAAGTCCCTTTGTTATGTCTTCTTTGGTGCCTGGGCTTGATATAACCTGAATGGGGACAATTTCAGATCTCCTTTAGTTCAACGTGCAAACCTGTCGAGGGAAAATGGCAACATTTATTGCAGTCACATGAAAAGCTGCAGTTTACATCGGAGACTTTTGTCTTATAATTAGGAAAAGAAATGAAATGATTTTTAAAAGCTATGATTATAATAATCATAGCCAACATGCCAAAAGAATGCAAGATGTAGGAAAGCAGACTTTGTTAATGTACAGAAGAGATGACGATGCCTTAAGAACTTTGTTCAGGAAAAAAAAAGTGAACTGAAGAAAAAAATGTTTTTCACTAAGAAAGGGTAGAAGAAAAACAGCAGTGACATAAAACCTTGGCAGAGCTTTCCCTCTTCCTGGGGACTGTAGCAATTCTCCCAGATTTGTCAACCTCACAAATTACATGTCTTCATCTTCCATTTCTGATAAAGTAAGTTTAACTCTATAAAAGATTTATTCTCCATGCACTATCAAGACAGTGGTTCTTGTTGGTTTGTTTGTACCTGGGGTTGAACCCCAAGGGCCTCATGCTTACAAGGCAAGTGCTCTACCACTTGAGCCATATCCCAGCCCAAGACAGTTCTTAACCTGTTTGGTTCAAATCTGGTTCCTATATCCAGTTAAAATTCGAATGGGCCCATTATAAAAACAACAATAATAATTAGAGTAATAACATCTAATAATGAGCACTTTTGGGGCTGAGTATTGTGTTAAGTACTTCACATGCATTTTCGCATTTAATCCTTACGCTAACCCAACATAGTAGGTATTATTTTGCCTATTGTAACAGTGACTAAAAGAGATTAGAGGGGTTAAGTAACTCAGCCCCCCACCCCATGCAAAAATTTACTTATGGTTGTAGAAGTTCTCGGGATAGTTGAGGCCTCCTGTAGACCACCATGAAGCATCCTTGATTTCTACAGATAGACTACTTCGCCCAAGGGTCTTCTAGATGCCTAAATTCGGGGTCATTCTACAATATCAACCAACAATGTACGTGTGTACTATGTATACACCCACATACACAAGTGTGCTCAATGTACATGTGAATCACATGTCTAGGAAACCACCACTTTTTATTTTTTGTAGTTATGAATACAGATGAGCAGCTTCACCTGCACAGCTCTGCCACCTGCTAAGATGCTAACGTCACATGCTTACACGCCACCCACACTCATCAAACAAAACTGCATGCCAGCAGCCATGAGCTTTTGCACTGACCCTGGGGAGGTGTCATATAAAGAGCTACCAACCAACTGACAGCTTCAGAGTTTGTCATCTGACATTGATAATGAATAACATATTACCCTGGACCTTGAAACCCTTCTCAGACCCATTACTGATGACCCTCCCTGTCACTGGGCTGATCTTCATCTGGTGTTTAATCATAGGCCTTCAATGACATCAGAGGTCTGGCGCTGGGCTTTGCAGAAATGTTGGGGGCGGGGGGAGGGTTGATGCTAAGATACCACTGAGGAATTACGAGAGCAGTGCCCAGAGTCCTACAGCATTTCAGCAGCCTGCATCCAAGGTGAGATGGCAACGATCTGGCCAACAGGCCACATAGAATAGGCCACTGCAGGCTGGCCCTAAGCTCTCAGGTCCACACAGGCTTCCTAAAGAGGCGATCAGCATGTCATCAGTCTTCCAAAGGGATTCAGCCCAAAGACAACAGTGTCCCTCAGGCTTCCAGGCCATCTGCTCAATGACAAAGCAGCTTTAGGAAGAGGGCACTGAATATCAAAGTGTGTTCCTACCTCTTCCTTCTCCACACAGGCTTTGAAGTCCCAGTAATGAGCCAAGAAACCCTGCCACTTATAAAAAATTGTCTGAAGACATTATCCTGTCCTCCGACTGGGAATCTGTAAGTGCAGCCCTGAAAAGATGAGTCTTCCAGTTAACACAGAGCTGTGTCCTCTGTCGTCGACATGGGTGCTGACTCCCTACCCAAATTCAGTGACCTTACACCTGGCTAAGGAAAACAGTAAAAGCTAAAAAAAAAAAAAAAAAAAAAAAAATTTAAACCCTCAATTTAAATATATCAGAGTTTTTTTTTTTTTCTTTTCTTTTACAAAATTGCAGAACAGGAGGAAGGCGGAAGAGGTCCTGCCTAGGTGGTTGGTACCAGTGGGAGGGGGGAGGAAAGGGGAAAGGGTATAGGAGGGAAAATATGGTGCAAATACTATATGCCAATGTATGTAAATGGAAAAATGAGATCTGTTGAAACCATTCCAGGCATGGGGGGAGAGAGGGGAAAAGGAGAAGGATGCAGGGAACAAAATCCAGTATGATATATGTAAGAACTTTTCTAATGCCACAATGTACCTCTACCCAGCACAACAATGAAAAAACAAAAAATAAAAATATTAGAGAGGTCTGGAGATGTAGCTCAGTGGTAAGAACACTTGCCTAGCATGTGCAAGACCCTGGGTTTGATTCCCAAGCACTGCAAAAGCAAAAACAAAAAATCAGAGACGTCACATCTCAGACTTACTGTAAACTTCAGACAATGAAAGAAGTTAATAATATCCTGCAATTTCATCCAACTAGAAAAGTAAAATATCTACATAAAACCAAGATCCTTTTTCAACACCATTCTGGAGTTATTTACCAGTAATCAACTTTCCAAACTAATCAGTTGTTGATTCGTTTATTTGTTACATGTTCCAACACATATGGCTGATGAAAGCAGTCAGATGGTGGTGGGGTAAAAAGAGAATTCAAAAATAAATCAAGCTAAAAGAGCAAAACACACCACACCAAAAAAAAAAAAAAAAAAAAAGAGCTCAGGACTCAGGCACACCTTCAAAGTCGTGTTATGCTATGCTATTCATACCATTTTCCTTATTTATATAAAACAATTTTTGTTTTCTTTTCCAAAAAGAATGCTGCCAATCGCCAGAGGCAGACATGTTTATCAAGTTGTGTATCTTGAAGTCTGACATAAAATCTGTGGCCTTTGATACAGCTGGAAAACACTCTGTCAACACCATGGAGAGAGCAAGCCCGTGGCGCTGGCCTCGACCCAACGAGTGCAGAGGAATGGACAAAAATTTGACTTGAGGCCAAAAATTACAAGATGAGGGAAAGTCAAACTTGAGGCGAACAAACCTTTTCCATGGAGTCTGTTTAATATCTCGTGTAAGCATCCAAACCACAAATCAGTCAGTGCTTAGGTAGATAGACAAGCTTTTCTCCCTTTTGGAAAGCTGTGTTGCTTAAGCTCCCATGAATACATCAATTATATTAGACCTGAGAGTGTCTGTCAGTGCGATGGTAAAAGGTCCACTATTTTACAGACTACCCATGTCAGAAACAAAGTACCCTTCAAACTCCCTGCCCTCAATTGCTCGGGCCAAAGAGAGTTGCAGAGAAAAAAGTATAAACTCTACAGGATTGAGAGAGAAAGGGGGCACTGGTTTGAAGTAAGCTTGGATTCATGGTGACCAGGTTAATAAAATCCTCCCAGCACTATGTGCCTTCAAATTGTTCAACAACTCAGGAAAAAAGGGCTGCAGTTAGGCTGTGCTAGGGGTTGGGGAAGCCAGCTTAGTTAGAGAAGAGCCCGGAAATATTCTTGTCTTGACTTTTCCTTCAGGGCCTGGTCTCTGGATTCCCAGATAAGAAATCTACACAGCCAGATACTATGGTGAGGCAGGATGGTAGAAAGAGAAGCAAAATAAGTAAGGTTGGAGACAACCCGCAGACCTGACCATATAGGTAGAAAAAAAATACTACAGTTCAAGCTATACATCCTCCAGTGGTTTTTATGGCTACCTGGTGATCTTGAGTC
Organism: Castor canadensis; assembly: GCF_047511655.1. Lineage (NCBI taxonomy): Eukaryota > Metazoa > Chordata > Mammalia > Rodentia > Castoridae > Castor > Castor canadensis. The sequence goes on from NC_133387.1 coordinate 85,221,976, forward strand.
AATTGTAGTCACCCTCAATCTTAACCCTGTCCTTTTCATTCATTGTTTGTTCTTTCTAGAGTTCCTCTACTCCTGCCTCTCCCTGTCCCCAGTCTCTGCTACTCTTTGTTGCTTACATTGGCCAACCAGCCAGAAATGGGAGCATCTAAATCCTTCATGCTACATGCATAGCCAACATTCCACACGATTTATGTCACAAAAGCCTGTGAAAATGACAAATGGTGAGAAAGAGGCCAAAAGGGGAAGTGAAAATAAATTCAACCATGATTTAACCAAGGAGGCCCAGAATCTGTACCTAGATCTCTTCTGGGCCATGGATCGAACAAGAGAAAAAAGATGCTGTATGACATTCTTTACAATGTTCTTGTTTTCAATTCAAAATCTCTCTAGGAAAGTTTCCTTTTTGCCCTTAAATCATAACCCAAATGGGTCAAAGTGGTAACCAAACATCTGGTTTGAATGGGTGGATAACTGTGTGCAGAGACAGGAGATTCTTTTCTTAGATATTTTCTCTACCACATGAGCACGGGTGTAGAAAGGGTTCTTATTGTCTGGGGCCATGGAAGGAAAGCCAAATGTGAGCCTGGCCACAAAAGGAGGGTAAGTTTTCCATAAAACATCATTTTGCCCTGTTCACCTTTAGTGAGTTTAGTGTATCTTCCACCCTACCACAAGTCTCCAACTTCAGTAAACTATGGCTCCCTCACAGGATGGAATGCTAAATAGACACTAAAAATTACTCTTACAAAGAGTTTTTATCCATAGAGATGTTTAGGACTTAGCATTAAATGAATAAAGTCAAGACATACAAGGGCAGTGGCCACAGATCACAAGTACCAAAACAACCGAGTATAAGGACAGCAATCTACTAACACGTCAGCGAGTACCTGCAGGAGGTGGGCTTAGAGGTGATTTTTACTATTTCTTATACTCTGCATTGTCTAAAGTATTCTGTAATGAGTACAGGTTTATTTTTATATCAATATAAGAAATTCCAAATAAGGTAAAATTTCTAAAAGCTATTATTGCTCACTTCTTTCAAACACCAGCTTTTCCTTCACTCATGGTTCAAGGCCTAGCATTCTCCTTTTCAGAGCTAAAATAGCACCTTTCAAAATATATTTCTGTTTTATAACCCATTTTCCTGATTCTTTTTTCTGATACTTAAATTTTCTACTGAGCTTTATGGGAATGGGGGGAAGGAATCTGTTATTGATTTTGTGCATGTAAATGGACTATGTAGAACTGGTTCTGTTCAGAATTTTGCTATTCAGTATGGCAGCACTTGAACTGTGGACAGTCCATCTGAGATGTTCTGTGAGCACCAAATGTACGCCACATACTGACAATAGAGAAAGAAATAAAGATTGTAAAATGTCTCATTAACAACCTTATATTTATTATGCATGGAAATGGTAAGTTAGACATAATACATTAAATTAAAAATTATTAAAATACTTTTCTCTGTTTCTTTTTACTTTTTTTAAATGTAGACTCTATAAAATGTAATTTTACCTAGCTCGCAGACATTTTGTTGCTTTTTTTGTTTGTTTCATTTTCTTTTTTGAGACAGGATCTTACTGTGTAGCCCAGGCTGGCCTTGAACTCATGATTTCCACCACCCTCCCCCATCTCAGCCTTCTAAGTGCTAAGATTACAGGCATGGGCCACTACGTGCACCTGGAAGATATTATATTTCTATTGCACAAAAGTGCTCCAGGGAAACAAAATCTGCAGAATTGGGATTCAATTATCTATTTCCCATCTTTTAGAAAAATACAGGATCCAAATACACAGACTGCTTGCTCAAGCTCCAATAAAAGTGCAACCTTCCCACCGTTCCAAGCTGTGGTTAGATAATTTCAATTCCTTCCAAACATGGGTGAATGTAGGCTGATTCCAGGATGATGGCATTTACCAGCTGCACCCAGAGGTCGTCTTGCCTTTCCTTAGCTCTGAATTCTTCCCGTATAGCTCTGAATTCTCTAACTCCCTAGCATTTGCCTGTGTTCTCATGAATTCACTCTCACATCTGCTTAACACTTTATTCAAAGGATGCAATCCCCATTTGGGATAACATGAACTATTCTCAGCTCCCAAAAAGCCAGGCCAAAGGGACTTCCTCCATGTAGTCATAGGCCATCTCTCAAAAGTGGCCCTGGTATAAGGACACTGAACATTGTTGCTTTTCCAAAGGGCAGAGAAAATATGAAAGGAGGGATTGTATCTGCCAGAACTAAACTCTGAGAGGCAGATGGTCCACGCCATGTTTTTCAGGGTCGAGGTTTGCACAGGGAGTTGGAGAAGCACGCACTCGGCTCTCTGGTCAAACTCTACCAACAGTTAATGGCAGGGTTGCTCTCCAGCAAACTTGTGTGTAGGGAGGGTTCCTTTTTCTCCCTGCTTAAGGCCAAGTTCTCTACAACAACTATCAGAAAAATAAAACCCTTAATAGTTAACATGGGGGCAGAGGAAATATATTTGTAGTGCAGAGTGATTGAGGACGTTCTTCTTAAAAAGATAGAGGAAGCCACCATTCTGCAGTTTCTGATGTAAAAGCTCATGAGGCCAAACAGAATTTGGAGATTCCTTCAAACATAAGTAACACTCAGCCCTGACCTAGCAGTCTTCATATTTTAATAATCTTGCAAACAGTTCTCTTTATTCAACCTCAGCAGACTCAATCAAAAGCTCTTCATAAAAAACAAAGGTCTTTTTCATCACAGAGGAACAGCTTAATGCAAGTTTTTCTTTAGGGATGAGAATCCAAAATCCTGACTCATTTTTCTCTCTAAAAATTTTTGGTATGGTTTACAGATTAAAACAGAAAAGGGAATGAAATCATAAACATTAAAAAAGGATAAAGGTTATGATTTGTTTGATTTTTACATTTTTTAAGATAAAATTTAGAAAGCGAAAACTACACTTTATTAAAGTATAAACCGCTCCCCCCCAATCAATAGTACATTAAAGGATGTTGTAAAGAGTGACTTTGTAATAAAAGGTAATTGACATGATTTGGGGAGGTTGGCAGCAGAGAGGGAAGAATCAAATTTGAAAGAGAATTTGGTTAATTTAAAAATGTCACCCAAGTAATTGCACTCATTATACCTCCTTGCCATGGCAAGGGAGTAAAAGTACCAAGCTCTCCTGCAAATTTTCCAATACTGTGCATGCATGTAGTATACATACGCTGTTAAAACACGCACACAAACGCATCCAGTGAAACCAGATTTGGGAGTTGAGCGATTGCCTGCCAAGGTTTACCCCAGGGCAAATATTTACAGCGGAGTTCCAATGTTTCCCTTCAGAAGGACCAAAATGGAAGCGTTTACATACGCTGCGAGTACTTTATGTGCACATGGGCCACAAGAAAGATATAGTTTAATAAAAACATTTATGGATTTTGAAAGCAAACACAATCCAAGAGCCTTGCACATGTGGGAAAAGATGACATTTCAGCCTAACACGTTTTCTCCTGAAGATCCTTTGGTTGTTTGCAGTGAACAAGGCCCAGTTTCCTCTGGAGCCCCCACTAATCCATATTGTAAAACATACCCAGGAAACAAATGAAAGCTCCATCCTCAGACAGTGCCCAGAGACAGGGGCAGCTGAATGGCTCTTCTATTTAAATGCAGAAAATTCTCAGCACAGAGGATGGTGGCTGCTACATTCAAAAAGATTTAACCTTCCTCACCTCCTCCCTTCTCACTCTCTCACTCTCTCTCTCCCTCTCCCCTCCTTCCCTCTGCATTCACCATTCTCAAAAACAAACCCCATATTGCAAACGTTAAGAAAAGACACCTTAGCTTGCGTCCCTCTACTTCAATACCTCTTTGCTCTACCTCTCTGCTTTCTTCTGCCGCCTGGGAGCCCACAAAATGTGCAAGGCCTTAGAGTCAAAGTTTTGCACTTAGGTTAGCATTTTACACCTCTAGCTCCATATCCCTCGCCCCTGGGTTTGGGCACGTGCTGCTCTTCGTTGATACTATCGTGTGTCCTTCCCCATGAACCCCGGGCCGCATCCATTTCCCTGAGAGCTGAAGATCAAATGTGGATGGATCGATCATGAAAGAAATCACTCTGCGCCATTTAGGAAACGCACAAACTAGAAACAGGAATCCAGGCCGGGTTAGACATACTTTGGGAGACCTTGTTGCGCTTTGCTTCTCTATCCTTGTGCTGCACCGCCCCCTGGTGGCTGATCGACAAATACGGCCGGGGCTAAACTCCCCAAAGGTTCAGGTGCCCCGGCCTGGAGGGGCTGGAGCTGCTGTTGGGGACGCTCTGGTACCACCAGGGTTGTGGGGAGGGGTCGGGCGGAGGGATGGAGGATAAACATGCAAAGAAAGACTTCGAGAAACTCATCTGGCAGAAAGAGTTCGGGGTTTCTCCATCCCAAACAAAAGAACACTGGTACTGGACAAAAAAGGCAGATCCTAAAGCAGGCCCCTCGTTTTACAGCAGAGAAACTGAGGACCTGAAATAGGGTGTGACAGGCGCAGGGCATCTGTTTGCTTGGGATTAACCTCCCCACCCTTTTGAGGGGGTAGGGCTGAGGGGGTGTCCCTGCCGGGGAGAGAGATCGAGGCATTGGGAAAGGAGTGATCAAATGAGGGGGGCGAGCACACACCACGGACTGCAACCGGGTGCGGAGGCCTCCAGGCCACCTCGGCCCCTCGTGGGAACGCGCCGCGCCCCCCAGGACCCCGGAGCTGCCCGGCCCGGCTTCCCAGGCCCCGGGCGGGCGAGACAAAAAGCAGGCCCCGCGGGCGGCGCTCGGGGTGTGGGGAGGGCGGCGGGGGGCTTGATTGATGGATTCACGGCGTTTAACCCCCGCCGCCTCGCCGGGGGCGGCCGGTCCAGCTGCGGCCGCGGGCCTGGGGTGGCCGCGGCCGGGCCCCGCGCCCTCGCGTCCCCTGCGCCCCCGCCCGCCTTGGGAGGGGGAGGTTGATTTACAACCGCGTCCGCTGGACTCTTGCGAAATCGCCACGGCTGGGGAAACCCACTCCCAGGGCCCAGCCCGGAAGAGGCCCTGGCGGGGGACAGGAGCCGGGGCGGCGGGGCGCGGGCGTCGAGCCTTGGCTTCCCGCACCCGCTGGACGGACTTGGCTGGAGAGCTGGGGACCCCAGCGTCCTGCCTAGGTCGCCCCCACAATCCCTCCGCGGGGACCTCTTTGCCGCACTCCAGCCATCCAGCTGCAGCCACCGCACCCCGGGTGCCACATGCGCACTTTTGAGGCCTCCTTTATTAGGGCGCTGCAAAACAAATTCACATGCGTTAGCCCCCAGGTCCTGTCTAAGCGTGGAGCCCCCGAGCCCTATCTCCATCTGTGTAAACTCGTTTCGGTCCCTTTCTGCAGCGCAGAAGACAAACATTAAGAGAAAGCGATTGTGGCTTAGAGACAAGATTCTCTTTTTAAAAGGCCCATAACCTGACGCCCCTCAGCACCCTCCTTAGGACCTAAGGAAAATGGGCGCTCGCCTTCCCCCAAAATTCTTGCTTTATTTTAGCTTCTGTATCGATGTCTTTTTGCTCCGGGAGGGGGGAAAAAAACCGTATAGATAGTGAAGTGAAGTAAGAAACGTGTGTTTTTAACTTGAACTAAGAAATCTGAAATGGTAATCCTAAACTAAAAAATAATGCTATTCCATTTTCTTGCTTGTGTGTTACTGGTAGGATGAGTTTTCCTTCAGCTTCTGAGCTGATCAGTAGACGCAAGGTTGGTTTTAAAAAAAAAAATGCGCAGATTGTTGCTCTGCAGACACGAGGTTCTCGCGGTGGTTGGAAATTTAACCCACAGTTAGGGTGTCCGGGGAGATAAGAGTTCACGTCGGCAGCCTCATCATTAGTTTCTGGCTAAACAAAAGTTAACAAACTCAGGGAGTCACTTTTTTTGTAAAAGAAGGGCTTCATGGGTATCTTCTGAAATATTTTTTTAAGAAATAATAAATATGCCCATTTAAGTTCTATTTTAAAAATTGAATGCAATTTTAAAATTCATAGCTATAAGCTAGAGTGACCAAAAGTGAGGGTACAATTTGTACTTGTATAAATGAGTGAAGAATGCATGGAGTCAATGTAAAACTGTAAGATTGGTCACTTTATTTTTTTTCCTTCCTCTCTTCTCCCCTCTGTAATACCAGTAGCTCTTAGTCTGGTCTTGAGGTGGTGGCGACAGGAACCCCTCTATTCCTCCTAAGTCCAAACAGTAAAAACAGATACAAAGCAAAGCAGAGAAGCGAAGATTAATCCTCTCCCAGGGTTTCACCCCGAAGTCCCCGCTGGAGTTGCCAAAACAAAGGCGCTAAAATGACTTGTACATGGGAAGTCTTGCGTATCTCTAATCGGAACCCCAAAGTGAATCCCTAAAAAAAAAAGCCCTGCTAGGTTAACAACACAGGGCTCCTGTCAGGCTGGGCTTCCAGGAAGATCATTCTTTGGGAATTGCATTTTAATGCCTAAGAAGCCCGCGGGACCTGCAAAGGACACCCTCAGAAACGCAGCCGTCTCGTACCTTTAAGTTTGCTTTGAGGAAAAGTTTTTGCAAACACTTTCAATACCCATTGCGAGTATTTTACTAGCAAACGCCCTTGGGCAAAAATCTCAAGAGGAAGTTTCACATTAAAGCAACAACCAGCAAAGCTTATTTTCGTAATATGTAACCTTTTAAAAATACAAATATGTTCTCACTTCACTTAGTTATAATATATAAAAGTGTTTGGTTTTCAATTTTTCTAAATTACTTGCAGGATACTGGGTGGAAAGGAAAGAGATCCTTATGCCACCTGGCGGCGCCGCGTGAAACTTCGCTTAAGAAGCTAAATTTACTGACCATCTGTGCTTAGAGTGAGTTTTTTCAGGCAAAGACTGAAAATCTCGTACTTTTGAAATCGAGGAAGAAAACAGCCTTCTTTAGAGAGGACTGATTTAAAAATAGAGAAAATAGCGAGAAATAGGGAAATTTTGTGCCCTAGAAATCCACAGCTACATAGATTTTTAGATGAACCATCGTGTGTGTGCATGACAGAACTCTTGGGAAATTTTTAAATTATAATTTATATATCAGTGACAAAGTCTGAGAAAGGTTAAGGGCAAGCCGTAGAGTTGAACTTTTTGTGGCTTTATTCGGACCTTGTAGACATCTCTGAAATACCCACCACTGAACACGTGGGGGCGTACTCAAGTCTCTCCAGACTCTGGTAATATGATTCCTTTCTTTATTTGCATGAATTGCTTTGATTGGATGTTAGGTTTTTAAAGCGTCAATTTTACGTCAAATCGTTATCAACCAATCAGCAACCTACTCTAGCGTGATTGGTTTTTACTAGAGATGTCAATCATCAGAAATTTGCATACTAGTGAGCCAACTGGAAGGAGCTTGTCAGTTGGCTGTGGCAGCTGGAAGAGAAAGAATCGGACGGAGAAAAATGAAAATTCACTTTTGCTCTACCAAAGTGAAAGAAAAGCAGTATTTTGCGCATTGTTTTAAAATTAATTTCAGTGTGTATTTACCTAATAAAATAGGCATTGAATTAAACAAAAATAAGCAACCATCAAAGCCTAATTTTATGTAGTATTTGCTACTACCCACAACTTAGTCAAAAGAAAAATAAAACCCAACGAGAATATGAATGCTAATAATTTTGTGTCATAAATGAACATTGTAAAACTAACAGTGAACATGGGACTTATAAATAAATTACTTTGATAGTATAAAAATACTGCTTTCGTTACTTAAGCAAGCTAAAAGCGCTGCTTCATAAGCAAAAAATACACGAAGGGGGGATTTAAAAGAACATTATTTTGCTTGTAAAATAGAGTCGTTCTATCACCCTGTCCTATTTATTTATTATTTATCGTGCACTAACAAACAGGAATACTTGTGTCTAGTTCTCATGCCACACACATAATTTTTTAAAAAGTAAAAGAAGAAGAAAAAAATATATATCAGGGCCTGTGAAAAAGTAGCCGCCATTTAGATTTCAGAATTCGTAAAACCGAAGCTTTGGTTTGTCAGCTACAAAATTCCGCTAGGGCCACTGTAACTTAGAATATTCGCGGCGCAATGGACGTTTACCGCCTCCTGAAATCTGTGCAAGTGAAAACCAAGCACCTAACACCTTCTGACCGGAAAGCGCTCCGGCCTGCTCCGAATGCCGCAGAAACTTGTCCCAAACGGGAATTTGGATACAACAGGGCAACGGAGCCCAGCTCCAGCTCCACTGAGCCAGCCCTCGCCTCTGAAGAATTTTGTACTAGGCGTTAACAAGCTCTGACATGCGATGGTGTGGCTCCCACGGCATTAACCGGGTTGGGAAAATTACGTTCCACGTTTTCATTCAATAGCGAATGGATTTTTTTTTTTTTGCTTCGGTATTTTAGTTATCTTTGGCAAGATCGTTTTACTATTTGCTGCATCTTTCTGGTTTTCTTTCTTTTTTCTTTTCTTTGCATCTTTCTCCCCCATCCCCCTTCCAGCTAAGGATTACTACAGGTTCGGGTGTCTTCGTCCCTGAGCTGCATGGTTGCTAGACATTTATGATAGCTTTGTATGTAACTGTGACTACAGGCCACCCGCACAGGACTGGGGTGGTGCCGAGGAGCTGGGGGACAGGGGTGTAGTGCACAGGGAGGCATGGCTATCGTACCAAAGGGACTTAGAATGGACTTTAAAGGAATGCACAAATCACACAGTGCTAACAGCAAATCTCTTCCTGGGGGTTTAAGTAGATACCTTCTTGGGAACCAGTAAAATATGCCTCCTGATTCTCTTTACACCCTCTCCAATTGGCCTGCTATTGGAGACCCTTCTCAGTAAATCCCTTCCACACCGTTTCCCGAGCTGTGACTACCAGCCCTTCAGACTCAGCGGGAAAGGGGACCCATCCCATCCACCTCGCTGCAAAAGCAACCTCAAAGTGAGCACTCGCCGCCACCACCCCCGCCACCCATTCATCATTCATCTCATATCTCTCCACACACACACACACACACACGCACACACACACGTTTGCACGTTCACACACGCGCGCACGCGCGCAAATCTTCCCTTGCTGTCAATCATTCACGCACACCCAACAGCGCATGCTCGCTGGTGCATTTCGACCCACCCTCACCCCCACCCTACCCCACGCCCTTTCCATACGTCACACCGTTTGACCGACCAATAAGAGGGTGGATTCGGGGGCGGGCCACAAGGAACAACCAATGAGAGCGCGGTTGGGAGCTAGGGACTGAGGGAAGTAAATCCTTCCGTGGTCCGTGTTCAGTCGCCCCCGCGATGATTTATGCGTCCCTTTTATTATTTGTAACACTTTGGGAAGTTATTAAAAGGAAGATCTACTGCTTCCTCTTTTGGGGGGTGGAACTGGATGGCAATAATTGTCACTGGCCCTTATTAGGGAAGAGTAGTGCGAGGTGGAAGGCGGTTGGACGCTGATGTTTGTGGGTACTGTTTTTCATTACAAGACAGATTATCCTTTTCATTACAAACTGTAGACAGGGCCAACTTCGAAGGTCCTCGTGGCCGAGTGATCTTCGATCACTCCGGGAGCTGAAACCTGATGCCTTGTGACTTTCCTGTCTGTACTCGGCGCTGGGAAGAGCCGCTCGGGAAGATGTTGCAACTTGTGGTTGCAAGAGAAAGAAATAGGCAAAGTCTATTTTTTTTTCGCCCCCTCCACCTTAACACCGAGTAAACCTCGGCCTTTTAACGCTTGGATGCTCATTAAGAGTTGACTTTGTAGCGGATGCAATAAAACTGGAATGGTTTCAGGTCCCCAAACAATCCTGGTTTCTGTTTTTCTCTGGCCCGAACCACACCCCCAAGGAAATTGCCTTTTCACCAGGCGCCTTTGGAAAGAACGGCCGGAGACAGATTCCCCTTAGAGGCCTGCAGTTTGGGGAGGTGGAAGGGAGGCCGTGGGGGTGGAAATAAAGAGAAGTAAGGTAAGAGTGCAGAGCAGCTTGGGAGGAATTTGAGTTTGGGTTTGAATTTTCTGGCTAACTAGGAGGAAAAATTCACAAACCCACAGTACTTGGAGGATGCGCTGAGCGTAGTTAGCGCTCACTCACAGAGACGACCACCCCCACCCGGGCTGCACATCTGCTCTGCTGGGATATTGAATGGAAAGAGGGAAAGAGCCAAAGAAAGGAATAGTTACATGTTTGCTACGCCCACCTCGAAACCTAAACGTAAAACATTATCCCAAGAAGACAGAAATATAGGGACTAAGCGCTTTCAGACGTAAAACACTATTCCAAGAAGACAGAAATGTAGGAAATATGTTCCCAATGTTCGTAGATCATAGAAACTCATTGGCTGGTGTTGAGATATTTTTATTTGGAATTAAGAAAAACAATACAAAAGGGGTTGCTGGGATATAGGAGTGATGTGAGGAGAGACGGGAGGAGGAGGAGACAGGTGGAAGGAACCAAGAACTGTTTGATGGCAGGACTCAGTTAAAGGAAAACAAAACCGTGAACTTCAAAGCTTGGGCCAATCCCCCACAGGTTAATATCTGTTTCCTAAAAAGTTGATCAGGGTCATAAATCACTCAGACCGCCCCCACTGGTCCTGTCGGGTTCCCCAGGGTTCCCTCCCCGCCGTCCGGCTCTGGGACGCTGGATGATTCTGCAGCGGTGTGCGGCCTCCTGGGGGCGGAAGGACTCCTGGGGCTGGGTGGGCCGAAGGATGCGCGGGAATCAGCGGATCTGGGAGGGTTAGGGTACCAGGAAGATTCTGGGAGGGGTGCGAACCTGATCGTGGAGGGGTCGTGCCTGACCCTGCGACGGGGGTCGGGGGCGGAGGAGGCGGAGAGGGCTTCGAGTGTGTCTGTCTGGCGTGCTGTTTGAAGAAGGTTACAGCGTGTTTAGAGATTTGCAAAGCTCTGCCGAGCAGTAAAGATTAGAAAGGCCTGCCTGAGATTTGTCAAATGACTTCCGGTAGCAGAGCCCCCTTTAAACCCGGGCGGGCCCTGCAGCCTCTGATCTTGGCCGTGTCTGGGCCTGGAACTGGGCGCTGCTCTGCGAGGCTGGGCCAGGCGTGGGTGGAGGAGCGCAGTACCAAACCCGGGACCTGTAAAGAGTCCCCAAGGGGCCCCACTTTGGGGCCATCGCAGTGTGGCAGTAACTGTCAATTGCAGGTTTTTCTTTTCCTTTTTTTTCCGCAGAAAGTTCCCGGCGTGGACAAGTGCCTTGAAATTGCTGGATAGCCAGGGACTATCTCCGGAATCCAGAGGCTGTCCCTCCCTAGATGAAAGCCATCACAAAGGAGACCAGGGAGTATACTGGCCTGGAAAGGCCAGGCCGGTCTTCAACCTAAGTACTCATGTTCACAGCAGCAACAATAACTAAACAATACAATTTTTAAATAAATCGAACAGCATCTTCTAAAAATCCTGAGACAGTGATCATTGTGGTTAGGGACGTCTAGAGAGCTACCCCTCAGGATTCTTCGGGTTACCAGATTCTTTCCAGATTGACCTGATTGACAGTTTGCATCTCCGCTTGCCCCAGATCTGCGGATTAAATAGCTCCGCGGGCTTGACTATAGCGGAACCCGGGGAACAGCTCTGTTTTACAAGGCATTTTCCGTGTGGATCCATTAGACTAAAATAAATTACTGAAGGAGACTGTTGATTAAGAAAAACAAAACAGGGAATTGAAAGCCGGGCGTGGTGACTCATGCCTGTTATCCCAGCACTGGAGAGGTTGAGGCAGGAAGATAAGGAGTTCGAGATCAGCCTGGGCTCCAAAAAGAGACCCTGTCTTTAAAACACACACATATACACACACACGAAGAAAAGGCATCTGTTTGCTGGCTGGACTCAGTTGGGTCCCTCTACTTCAGAAAATGGGGTGGGGATAGTGTCTCTTACTAGATTTTAAAAGTACATTTGAAAAAGAAAGCTTAAACCTAGTAGAATTCGTTAACCTACATAAATAATTACTTAGATTCACACGTGTAATAGTTCTTTTGTCCACGCAAAACATTACCATGATGTATCATACACACGCATGCACGGATTATGTTTCCCCTTTAAAAAAAACAAAATAATTCAAAAGTTGATCAATAATTGATACGACTTTAACAGTTACATATTTTGTGATCAATGAATAAACACAGGATTACACCTCAGGACAGGACGGATTGGGAATTGGATTATGTTCCCCCAGGATCTGAAAATAATCCCTTTCTTAAAATTGTACTGTTGAGATAGAAGACAGAAGACCTCAAGAGTCAAATGCAGTAGAAAAAAAGACTACATATTACCCTGAGACATAGTTAACCAGGAGGCGCAAAAAAAATGAAATTCAAGAGCAAATTAAGAGAAGGTGTAATCTGAAGGAATCCCATCACCTTGGTGGGGTAGCCGCATCTGTCTGTCGCAGGTGTCAGACCTCTCTGCAGCTAGCCCGTGCATTTTGTTTTGTTTGTTGCGGTACTGGGTTTTGAACTCAGGGTACAACTTGAGCCACTCCACCAGCCTATTTTTGTGATGAATGTTTGCAAGATAGAGCCTCGCGAGCTATTGAACTATTTCAACCCTGTCTGACTTCCAACCGCGATCCTCCTGATCTCTGCCTTCTGAGTAGCTAAGATTACAGGCATGAGCCATGGGCGCCTGGCTAGCCCGTGCGTTTTAAACTTGGTTTCTTAAGGGAACACCAGGGCCAGAAAGACAGCATCCGCAGCCCTGCGGTGCAAGGCTGGCTTAGCCTATATGAACTCTGCGAAGAAACTGACAGCCAAGTCCAAGATCCAGCGACCCTGTTTCCCAACCTACAAGGGAAGGGTGACAAGAACATCGTCTTCTCTCTTAATCAATCGCAGCTCTGAGCTGCCAAGTGAAAGCAAATATTCTCGACAGCTTCGGAATTAAAATGATTTGCTAATAACTCCAGTTTACTCTTTCCGGGGCCCTGGCCTGTCCAGACTCGTGGTATTTACATTCCTAGAGGCCCCGCTGGGGTGCACGCGAGAGGCTCTGGTGCGCCCCGGGCCTCCAGACCTAGGGCGAAGATTTTTCAAGACCTGGTCTTCTTCCTACCCTCTTTTGTAGAAGCTTGGGGGCATTCATCAAGACTGCAATGCGTTTATTCATTGCTGTAGTGCAGGGGTTTCTAAACGAATAGGAACCTATTATTTACATCCGTTCTTTGCACAAATATTTATTATCTGTAGGAATATTTAAGGGTCTGTACTGGGCCGGCCGCTTTGACAGGCGCCGTCACCTCACACTCCAAGGTAATGGACCACACTGTGGCTGCTTTTAATTTATTGGGGTGAGAAGTTACGGGGGAGGGGCAGTTTCCAGTGGGGAGCCTTGGCTACGAAGACAGGGGCCTTGGGTCCAACCTAGTAGGTGTGCAGAGGATTATGACTTTTTCTGGGAATAGCACAGCCAAGCACAACTCAAAATATGGAAAACATTTCCTTAAGGTGTGAGAGCTTAACTGAAGTCCTCTGATACTTAGGAGTCTGCAGGCTGGTATTAGGTGTCAAGAACCTCCTGAGACGGAATCTTAAATTCTGGGTGCAGGTTGTGTGACTCTAACTGAATTTCTGTTTTTAATTCTAGCTTTTTAGAAATTGTAAGCCGGGCGTGGTGGTGCATGCCTGTTGTCCCAGCAGGGCAGCTGAGGCAGGGTAATTGGGAGTTCGAGATCAGTCCGAGCTACACAATGAGTCTGTCTCAAAACAAACAAATGTATAAGTAAATTCTGAAAAGCATGTATGATCAGCAACCTCAGATAAAGAAAAAAAATCATTAAGAAGCCATAGTTGAAAATTACACTAAGAGCTGGGAAGTTTGAGCCTGAAGCGGGGAAATCTGAGAAGCCGATGTAATTAGCAGTGAGCTACGCACGATTTTCGCTTCCATTAAAGCAATAGATCAAAACAAGCAGTACAGAAATCCTTTAATAGGCATACTATTGTGATAAACTCAAGAGAGCTTGCACCCGGCGATCTGGTGCTAACATTAATGCGTTTTTAACCTAAAATACCTCAATAGCTTCATTTTCCCTCTAAACTTCAAGGCAACCCAATTTTTCTTAATATTGTCATTACCACGGCCGACCGAGGGAACCCGATCCGATGTGACTCTAAAACAAAATGGGATATTAACCGTGTTTGTTTTCACTTTGATCCGTAGGAAATAGGTCCTGCGCCCTGTGACCCATTAAACTAATAAGATTATACACACCAGCAGAGCGGAGGTTCTAATTGTTTCCATGTGTCTCAGATCTTTGCATTTTAAAAACTGATGAAAATAGAGCTTGAGTTACAAAAAAGATAATATATTGAGAGTGAAACAGTGACAAAGCTAAGCAGCTCGGACCACACATGCAATCAATTACTGATTTAAAAAAATAAGTGTATATGGCGTGGCGCATTTGGAGGCATTAAAAAAAAGCAGCAAACATAATTTAATTGATCTGGGGGGGTTCGCGCATTTCCTAAAGCTAACACTTGTTTGAGAAAGCCAATCAGAAGTACTTCCGGGAGACACACTACACCTCCCCGCCTCTTCATACATATTTAAAGGACCAGATTTCTAGATTTGTCATTTAAATGTCCAATGGAAAGCGCCGCGCAGACTCATCTTTCACTGGGTTGCTCATACTGACATGCAGGAGGGAGGAGTCGCGTTTGCCCCCCCCTCTTATTTGTGTACAGCGCCTTCATTGCGTCATCGTACTGCTAAACCAATCCCTGACGCTCAGTTTGACAACTTCACCGCCCTTCCCTCGGCCGTTTGCTGTCAGATTAAGCCAATAGCGTAGCCGCATGTAAATGAGAGCGTGGGCGTTCCTCTCTCCGCCCAGGTCCCGCCTCTTCCGAGGCGTTGAAACTCAAGATGAGTGGGAGGAGCCGATTGCGGAATTACTGGGAGGGAGCGGGGGGACGGCGCGGGTGGAGGGAGGGCGCGAGGAAGAGGCGTGACTGTGGGATGGGCTTGCTCCGCACTTCCTTCCCGCCCCCCCCCCCCCGCCCCGGCTCCACCTCCCGCCGGGCGGAATGCCGTTTGGGCATTGGATGGATTAATAAAAACAGGGCGTGTTATTTTGCATAAAAGTAGGCGGGGATTCTGAGTCTGCGTTGTATCTGGAGAACCGGGTTCCGCCCCTCTCCCTGGTGGGTATGGGCGGGTCTGGGCTGGTCCCCATCAGCCCCGCTAGTCTTTGGCAGCAATTCTAAAGGAAACAAATACTTTTCTGAAATGATTCGTTTTAATGTCTTCTATTGAGGGGATTATAGATTCCTAAATGCATCTTTTCGTTTATTTCTACAAGTTACTCAGAGTTGTACCAGGAAATATGTAAATTTTCGACAGGCCCACCCCCCCAAAAAGTTAATTTCCTTTTAATCTGCATCAGGTTTCTATTCCGAGTAGCCCTTTGTTCAAGTAAATTTCTTTTATAATAAATGTCCCTGTTAGGATTCAGTTTTTCCTTTACTATGAATTCCGCGTCTCTAATTTTCCACTAGCTGGGTTGAAATGTGCAAAGTCCAGAAAAAGGATGGAAAATTCTTTCCGGCTAGGGTGAATGATGCAAGTGTTAACATTGTTTCCAACAGTAAAAAGTCCCGGAGATACTCAGTTGACATTTTTCAAGTAAGAAATATTCTTGTGATTTATTTGGCTCTTTTTTCTTACGAAAAATTTCCTTCTGTTTCATGTCCAAACTGAACATAGATTTGCCTTCTTAGGACTTTTGAAATAAGATGTCAAGTGGCAAATAATTGGAAAATGAAACGATAGACTGGAACCCAGGAAACTGAGTTTAAGATCCCATCTGTGCGTTTATGTTGGATGGCATTCCCACTGTTTTCTGAAAAGTCTTTATGGCAGTTTGTTTGTTGCAGTAAAATTTGGGGATGTTTATTCCGCAATTTAGATTGTACTTTAACATCTGAGTAGTCAACGAGACCCTTTGGTGAAAAAAAAAGAAAACATTTTTAAAAGGTGGATTTCTTTTGGCAGCTTCCGAGGCTTCATTTTTAACAGAAATTAAAGTTCGTAACAAAAACTAATATACGGGATACACACACACACACGCACGCACCCCAAAATTCTGTCTTTAACTCCTGCTTGGGACACTTTTCCCACTCTGCCACAGCTGATCCTCCAGCGCGGAATGTGTGGGTTTCGGAGTGATTTCTGCATCCGAGAAAATCTGAGCGTGCTCTCCATGGAAAAGAATACTTCCAAGAAAGCTAAGATGAAAATGAAAAGTTTTCATGTCAAGTCATGTGGTCTAACTTTTTTCCTTCAAAACATTTGCTGATGTGTAATAAAAGCAGGAAAATTTGCTGAAGTAGTGTCTCTTTGAGTTTATCTCAGTTCATTGCTTACTTCTAATAAGTCTTATTTAACTTTGCATTGAAGCATTGTGGCTTGAAGCATTATTTTATGCCTTTCCCAGGAAAATCTACCTAGAAATATTATTTCATTGCTAACAAGCGGTTTAATGTCAAAATAAATATGAATGCCTATGATATTACAAGCAATGAAAAATGTACATCCACCTTTATACAAGGAAAATGTCAGCTGATAATTTGTCAAAATTGTTACTTGAAGTTGAACTCTAGGTAAGGTAGAGTAATAAAACGTTAGCACTTTTGTAGTCTTGATTCTTAGTAATTATAGTTCATTTTATAGCAAAAATTATATTTTTGCGTTAATCAATTTTAGGACTTAGTCCTATTTTGATTGTATTAGTGTTGTTTTAAATGAGTTTCCAGATAATGAGCAAGATACTAATTTTAGAAACCTAAATGAAAAGTAATTTAATCCAAACTATCACATTTTTAGATTTTTCTTTTTGAACAAGACTTTTGTGGTTATGAGGGAAGCCCGGTAAATACTAAGAAGCAGGAGGGGAAAAAAACCTCAAAAAAGTGTGTATAGTCTCCCAATCTATAATTAAACCTAACAGTTTCCTGTATTTCCTTCCCAAATTTTTTCTATGTGCTAGTAGTAGAATTGTTCTTTTGTTTCATTTTGTTACAAAATATAAAATGGGCTTTATATTAAGAACTCACTTTTCAAAGTTCAGATTTATTTTGCTCTTATTTTCTACTTTGAACCATAATTTAACTTTGTAAAAATTCGTAGTTTTGTTACATTTACATTTTTAAAACTTCATTTGATTGTGAAAATAACCATTTTAAACTACCAAAAAATAAGAAAAAATATAATAATGACCCATTTGTAAATAATTCCCGATGTCACTTGTTTGCATTAAGAAAAATGTGGTATTATTGTTTGTGAACATAATTAACAATTTCTTTGAATTTAAATATGCTCAAAATTAATTTACCTTTTTCTGTATTTATTGAAGGTTTGTTAAAAGTTGCATTTTAATGCTGTAATCTAACAGACTGATTTGAGAGTTTTTCTTTTTATTTTCCTCAGCTTCTGCAATACATGCCTGCAATCCCAATATTGTTCATGCATTTTCTCTTATACTTTCTATTTATTCCTCTTAAGATGCATTTGTTGATTATTTCTCATTTCAAACCCTGCAACCAACACATAAAAGACATTAGTCTGTTTTCAAATTGCAAAATTTTTCCTTAAGCCCAATTATGTTTTACTAACAGCATCTGCTTCCAATCTATTTGTACTTTTAGGAGTACTGATTTTTATTAATAGCACCTGAAAACACTAGCAAACCACAAAGGACATGTAATTAAGAATATCATCAAACAAATATTTAACAAAATGCATGATTGGCTATGTTTGTGGGCTCTTAATTGAGCAAAGGCACATAGCTCACCATTTCATCTTACAGGCTCTGATGCTATTTACTTCTTCCCTGTCTTGATATTATGGTTCCGGTAACAAAGCAAATAGTCCTGTTTATCATTAAATCGTAGACTCATAGCAATGCACTCTTCATGATATACCACATATCCTGCAAATTTCTGAGCCAAATTATTTCACTATGATAGCAGATGGTTGGAAATAAATCTGGTTTTTGCATCTTGATTTCCTTTACCTTACAGTAATAATTAACTAGCTAACTAACATTTAAGCGAAGGTTCAAATGATAAGAGTTGAACAATGTTCTGAATATATAAACTAAATTGCCTAGTGTGAGAAATTCTAAATCTGTGTTCCATGTTATTTTATTTAAGCTTATGGATAATGTGAAATGGTTAATTTCATAAATTTTCTCTTGTGGTATTATAAGAAAAAGACATGCAAGTTTGGTATGTTCCATAGAAGAGTAAGAGTCTGGGCACTATTTTTATAGAGGCAAGGATCCAAGAATTAAATTAGACTGTACATGGTATTTAACAAATCTTTTTGAGTAAGAGCTGATTGGCCAATTACATACTCACAGCTGGAAGGTACTTGTTCATATACATTTTAAAGACTTCATTTTGCCTGTGTGGATAAATACCATCCACCAAAAAACGGAAATTAAAGACATGGTAAGAGGATGTTTGTCTTATTTCGGGTTTCTTTCATTAAGAGTATTTTAAAAATTTAACAGTAAGAATTCACTAGTAGGAGAAAGATCAGATGTACATTACATATGTATACAAAACTTTTTTTTTCATAGAAACAAGAAGTGTTTTATACCCAGTTGGCCTTAATTAATAAGAACAGACTGGAGAAAAAAAAATGAGCAACTTTACTATGTTGCCATATTTAAGAATCCTATGTTCTGTAGCTGTTTCTAAAAGATTACAAAGTACTTTAACTTGCATTAATATAAAAACACAGTATATAAAACAAAAACAAAACGCTGCCCAAATGCCAGTTTTTCATGCAAAAGTAATGTATCTGAAAAAAGAGGAAATAAGTTTGTCTCCAAAATAAGCACATCTCTTCTCCTTCTTCTTCTTCCTCCTCTTCCTCCTCCTCCATTCTTTTAGGTTTGGATTCTATTTAAATGGCCTCAATTTTCTCTCTTCGCTTCATAGAGAAAGGGGTTTGAGTGATGTTTCAAAGTCATATTCAGCCCCTAAAAGTTAGCAAATTTATTGATTTAAACTTACTGTAAAATGTATTTCATGTAGGAAAGGAAATTTATTAAGTATTTACCCAATAAATTCACTCTGGATTCCATGATTGACATCCCAGTCACCTACTGTTTGAACTTATTATGAACATGAACTGTATGCAGGGTAAAAAATAATTCCTTTTATAAATTGTGAATTTTAAATAGTTTTCTAACTTCCAGAGCTGCTGTAGTACATATTTTTTGAGGGCAAAAAAATCATTGCTGTAAAAAAATTTCACCATTATAGTCTTTTCTCTGCTGTATCTTCTGCAACATATGTCAGTATTTTTCGTAAGAATATTTGAGAGGATGTTAGAAGTAAATGAATAGTACCTGGATGACCAAATCCAAGTGTAAATTGGCAGTTAACTCAATACATCTGGGATCAGCTTGCCCTGACTTTAAAAAGAGTCATTGATCATTGAAAATTGCCATGTATGGACTTGTAAATTTTTTTAACTGTGTGTATATTTTCAACACCAAGATAACATGTGTGCATTAATAAATTTTAAAAGCATAAAGAATAGAAGGAGGCAAAATTCACCCCCAGCCAAAGAAATCTTTGAAAACTTTTTTTTTCTGTGTATATACTTGCATTTCAAAAAAGTAAGAATTATATATCGTATTTTGTAAACTATTGAGTTTTTAAATTAGCCTTGGTAAGATTGATGGCAATTTTTCCTTGGTCCAGGATTCTTCTACCTTATTTAGATTACTTTGATGATCATAACTGGATTTATTCAATGAATTTGATATCATGAGCCACTCACTTTGGTGGCATTGTAAATAGTGTGGCAGTACACACCCAATGCTGTTGTCAGCAGCTGTAACTATCTTTGTAGGGTAGATTCCTATGAAAGGTACTGCACATTTTCAAAGCCTTTTGTTCATTTCTTTCTGGTGTATGTGGGGTTTTTTGTTTATTTTTGTCTTCAGAGTACTTGTTTTTCAACTTAAAAAGTAACCCATAAATACTCCCTTCTTGCTTTTGAAACTCAGAACATTAAAAAATAAAAAGGTTAAACTTCCCGTAGACCAGCTTCTTCCACTTCAGTTTAGTGTGTAGATTTTTAATCCTTTCTCTCTGTACACATTTACAGATAACATATATGTATGTATAGAAAAATGTATCATACTGTGATATAGTCTTAAATAATATAATAATCTAAATTGTACTCACTCTCAGAAATGATCATACAATTGAGCTGAAGGGAAGCAGGGAGGGGGTGATGGGGGATGGAGGGAGGGGTGGCCATACAGAAAGTAAAATTAAAGGCAAGGTAAAATGATGATATGAACTAAGCTAAGGAACCTTATATCTTCTCTTCCTTATTTCCTGCTCAAGAGTTTTGTATCTGAAAAATGTAATCCAAACATTGTGATCCTCATGTGGTGTTAGCCCATAGCTCAGTCAACAGACAGAGGTGACAAGAAGTCTCCTGGACCATGGCGCAAAATCATTCCTACTCCTGGGATCAAATCCCTAAAGTCCTCCTGTGCAGCTGTGCCTGCTTAAGAGACGTCCCAAAGATCTATAGAAAGTGAAGATCAAGCTGGGGCTTTCTCTATTCTATAAGCAATTTTAGAGCAAAGTAGAATCGAACAGCTTCAGTAAGTACCAAAGTGCTCAGAAAGTGAAGTGGCAACTTCATTTTGAGTTTTTCACTCTTTTTCCTAGACGCAGGGGATTGAAGCATTCCAGAAGGTAGCTTAGCACAGTGAGTGCTCCCGGTAGATATCACAGGATCTCCTGGACAATGATCTCCTTCCCCTCACCTCTCCCCACCCACGCATTCCCAGTGTGAGTATGTGGGGATGCGATATATTACCATCCTCGTGGCACCTCATTGCCTTCCTCTTGACTCTTACCCAGAGATAAGACTCCAGCTCCTTTTCATCCATTGTCAGATCTGCCATTATCTATCTCCCCAGTAGGGTAACTCTTTCTTAAAATAAAGGAGTACTTTGGGGACAGTATGGTGGCAATGGAAAAGTAAGAAGAGAAGATGAACCACAATGTTAAAAAAAAAAAAAGAAGAAGAAAATATTATTCCATTCATTTTTGCTTCTCTTCAGATCTTCTCCTAGCATGTAATTCAACAAAAATAAACTGACTGAAAACACAGTGGAACTTCGAAACTGACCAGCTACTAATCCATTCTCATTTCTGAGTGTCAAACTGACCTGCAAATGTCATGAAACCAAACTTCCTTTAAGTAAAGGAACATGCTTCAAACTTATGGAAAATACTTGAGAGGCATACTAGACATCAAATAACTGCTTCAAAACCTTCTGATACTTCAAGTCTGGAAGTATCAGAAACAGATGGGCTCACTTCCTCTCTCTTTTTCACACAAACTCCAAAAATAAAAGAAGAGTCTGGAAAGAAAGAAAGCATTTCCATTTGCTCATCCTATGTTTGAAAATTTTGACCAACACCCAACCCATTCTAATTATATGGTTTTATTGCACTGAGGAAATTAATTATTATTGCTTCATCAGAGGTGCTGACAAACATTTGATCTTTCAAAACATCTGGCTCTTCTTCAGTTTCTTTTACAAAGGCATCAAGTCTTTTGTAAAAAGTCCTGTAGAAGATCTTCTAGGCTCTGTCTCCAAAATTGATAGCCATTGTCTGTAAGCAAACTAAATCTTTGCACACACATCCTTGTTGTGGTCTACCTCATGGCACAGAAGAAAGGAGACATTTGTCATCTTGCTAGTTGACCTGGGCAATAGTCATCCAAATCAGAAGACTCCTTCCTCTCAAAAAAGCCACTCAGATTTTTCTAATTCCCCTCCCCAATTTTATGCATGAGCTCTATGTTTTCCAAACCTTCACTTCTTCCAGAGTTACAAAGAAATCTAAGGTACCATAATTCTATCTAAACCTATGTGTACCTATCTGAATGTTTATTGGTGTCTCAGAGTGGATAGGTTACTGATACAGAAATGCTTAAAGTATACATAGCTCCTGCTTCCATGTACAAATATGGTGAAATTGCAGACCTAGAAGATTGCATTTATGAGAAATACTTATACTTGAAAATCTCACCCAATCATTGCCCATTGCCCCTTTTAATTGGTCATTTCTTTTATCTGGCAAAATCCATCAAGACTTAGGATCAAAGATGGAGAACCCGAAGTTAAACCAGCTCCTTTCCTCCATCTTCTGTTTATTAAATCAAGAGCCAAGAGCGGGTGAATTCAATTACTCCTTTCAGGAACACAGATTTGTTTTGAAAGGCAGATTCCTAAGCCAGCATAAGTCAAGCATCTGTTCATCTGTGTAGCTCAGGAACATGCCTAGATTGTGCCAACTTCAATGTTAAATACAATCGGGAGAGTGGACCTGGGGGCCAGGGTGCCTGATGTGCTGGCTTAGCCACTGGCCACCTGTGTGACCCTAGGCAAGTGTTGTAGCCTTTCCATGTCTCAATTTCCCTCATCAATGTACTGAGAATAATTATAGTATCCACCACCTCACAAGATTGGGGTGAAAATTGCATTAATATTCATAAAGCCTGACACATAGAATATAATCAAAACGTTTTTGTTTGTTTTTCTATAATAGGTAGCCTATTTGTCTAAAAAATCAGAATTTTTCAGCCTCTTTAGGTGTCCTCACAAAGGCAATTTATTCTATATATTATTGGTAAGTTGGTGTCTGTGGACATGAGAACCTGGGGCTGCCTGTTTTGCTGAAATCATTTGCCATATTTCTATCTCTTTATTGCTTTTGGTGGGGGTAGAGAATTGCTGTGCCCATAATAGGCACCCAAGGAATAATTTTGGAGTGAATGAGTGAAGAAAGAGTGGGATGTGGCTTTGTTTTTTAATAATGGATGAGGCCAGTTGGAGGGGCAGAAGGGTAATGTGTGTGAAGAGTTAAGGCTTCTCTTGTACCCTGCTGGGAGTTTAGATAGTTAATCCACCTTGATAGCGAATCTTGATTATCAACTTGATTGGATTAAGAGACACCTAGAAGGCTAGAAAGGACACCTGTGGTTGTATCTGTGAGGTTGTTTCCAGGGAGATTTAGATAATGAAGGCTTCAAACTAATGAATGCTTTAATCCATTAATAGATTCAAAGTCTATTGGAAGGCAGTGGAATTGTGGAAGGTAGGGCTTGGCTGAAGGGAGTGGGTCACTGGGGGTGTAACTTTGCAAGGTATATTTTGGTCCTGACCCCTTCCTGTTACTTCTCTTTGTTTCCCAGCCATCAGCAAGGCAAACAGCTTTGTTTTACTATGCCTTTTTATCATGATGTTCTGCCTCACCTCAGGTCCAAAGACACAGAGAGAGCAGACCATGGACCGAACACTCTAAACCCATGAACCAAAATAAATCTTTTCTCCTTAAGTTGTTTATCTCAGATATTTGTCACAATGAGGAAAAAAATAACCAAGAACACCAAGGACAGAAGCAGAATTCTGAATCTGGTGACTCAGGAAGGAAGTTCTAAGGACAGAGCCTGTGGCAGCTTACAGCAGTAGAGGCAGTCATCCTGTAACAGGGACAACACCCATGGAATCAGGCACATTCTTCATAAACTTTGGCTCTTCCACAAATTGTGTGATGTCTTCTCTCTGGAGACAATGGGGAAAATATAATAGAACTTTCTTCCCAGGGTCTCATTGGCTAAGTCTTGTACCACCTTGAACCTCAGTCATCTCTTTCTAAAAGGAGGATGCACAGGAGCAAGTTCTGGAAAGCAAATGTCCATGCATGATCTGTGCAGAACACAACTACCAAGAACATTCAAGGCATTGCCATATCTGAATCAGGAGAAGAGAAAGTAGTTACACCTAAGGGAGATGTTCCTGAGAATGTTGATGATGTCAGGTCAGACTAGGTTTCTAGAGGAGACTGCAGTTCATTTATCTGGGGAAAATTGAAAGGAAAGAAGAGGAAGGAACATCCGTTGAAAGGGGAACTGAATAAAGGAAAAGGCTTCTGCAGGTCCTTTTTGTTTCTCAAATTCCATAATTATGTGGCCTCTAAGAACATGTACAGTGGTACCCAAAGTGTGCTAGTGATCAAGAAGGGTCACCTTTCCTGAGGTAGCCAGAGGCAGCAGCCAGCATGGCTTACAGGTGACTGGGTTGTGAGTGAAGATGGCATCTGGAAGAAAGGGGGAAGCTGTGGAATGGGCTGGTTCTCCAGATCTTGTCTGTGGGTAGTCGCTTCTCAGAGACAGCAGTGAATTTAGCTGCCATCTTGTTTTTAACACCACACCAGCTTCTGTAAGGCACCAATTCAGGGTCCCTTCTTTGAATAAAAGATTATGAAATTACAAGAAGCCAAAATGGTGCACCAAGACTTTCAAGGAGTCCATGTGAGTGAGACTCACATGAAGTCGTCTAAGCTTGGTACACTTTCTGGCTTACCTGGTCTATTACTGGTAGTATTACTATTGCTTTGCAGAGTAGGAAACAGGTTTGGAAAGGTGAAAGGACTTGTTCCAAGTCATGCATTTGGGTTCCATAAAATCATGCCAGGCCTAGGATGCTTTGAGGTTTGATGATGGGAGACTTAAGAGGGCAGCTAACAACTCTGATAATCTGTGAGTAACAACAAAAAATCCAAACAGTGTTCATAGTTATGATAAAGGATACAAGCCTCAGTGCTGAGAGAAGTCAGGAACATGGTCACAAAAGTGATCCCAGGATATTAAAAATGCAATGACCCAGGTCGACACCATCCTTCTCCAACTAAAGATGAAAATTGAGACCCAAAGAGGTTAAGTCACTTGTCCTAGATCAAGTAACCTCTAGGAACATAACAAAGAATCTGCTGCTGGGGTTCCAGCATATGTTGCCAGCCTCCTCACTGAGGCTTTAATGCCACAAGGCATTTTTATTTACTTTCTAAACAAGGAGAGCAATACTGCGCTCAGTCATATATTTTGATTTTCATTTCAATGAGAAATAAAACACTCTTCATGCATTCTTTCATTCACGAAATGCTCTAAAATATCATCAACCATGTTCCTTGCAAAAGGGATTTTTCTACAACTTTTCCATTTAGGGAATTAATTTTATTTCTGGTGCTTTCTATTGTCTACCCACTTAGTATTAGCCCACTTAGGTGATCAGTGAAAAAAAGTGACCATGCTGGCCCTTCTCCTTTGGTGTCAGTGAAAGGTATATTTTCAGCTTTTTATTGACTTTGCCTATGACAAAATTTAAGATGATCCAACTCAGTACATTGACTACATCATTCCACGCCAATAGAAATGATGAAGGCCACTATTCTTCCTGTTTCCTACTCTCCTCCTCCATTTCTACCTTGGCTACCTCCTGCCTGGGATGCTGAGAAAATGCTCCATTTTCTCCAGTAGAACATTTTGCTCTCTAATGGAATATTTTGCAATGATGGAACTCTAAATTACTGCTGTTCAATATGGTAGCCATTAGCTGTTGAGCACTTGAAATGTGGATGTTGTGACTCAGAACTGAATATTAAACCTCATTTAATTTAAATTTAAATATTCATATGCAGCTAGTAGCTACTCTTTTGGACAGTGCAAATAAACAACATTTTCATCACAGCAGGAAATTTCACTGGACAGCATTGGGCTAAAGGGTCCACCCCTGAGCAAGCACCTTAAGACTCTAGCCATGTCTGACCCTCAGCTGTTGACTCAGGGACTGAGCTAAAAGAGAGGCTTCCAAGATGACTGATGCTTGAAGGTCAGACTAAAATGGGTTGGGACAGGGTTGAAGTACCACATTTGTCCCTTTAAAATAGGTAATGGAGAAGAACGTTGGAGAACTGTGGTTGCTGCTCCTCTTTATAGATAGAAAGAGAATTAATGATTTAGCAAAAGTTACAAAAATTAATAATTGAGAAGTTTTCCTAGTTCCCAAGGTGTCTTCTTCCCTGAATGGGTGCAGCTGAGTTCTGGAAGCCAGGACAAGTTATTCTTTCTTTCATTTCTTCAGCATATCCACACTGTGTGTGTCCTGTGCACCAGGGTTCTTGTATATAGAACAGACCCAAGAGACATAAGGTGTCCCTTAGTGGGGAGAGGATTGTCCATCCATTCCTTCAAAGGGCCATAGAGAGGACTGGATAGGGTGCCCAAACCTTGCCTGGGACTGACCTAGTTTTAGGTCTGAATGTCTCACATCCCAAGAAACTCCTTAGTCCAAAATAAATCAGGATAGCTGTTCATATTAAGTCCCTAATCTTCCAGGATCCAGATGAAGCAAAGAACCAAGGCAAGTACTGCACCTGAGTGGATAGCTTATGCCTTTGCTTCATAGATGCAGAGAAAAAGAAGTTTCCTGAAGTAATACCTTCGTATTTTCCCTTAGCCTGCACTTAATTGTTCTGTACCACCAGCCTGCAAGCAGCCCTGCTTTTAAATGGACCATGCCTCCTTGCAGATCATTACATCTTAAAACATACCTTTAAAAGCCCATAACATGATTTTAAAACAGAGATATGGAGTGATTAATCCACAATGTAGACTCTGTTCTGGAGGCTGAAACCGACAGTAACAGGTGAAGGCATTTATATAGTTGTCGGTCATCTGCACCAAAACCTGCTTAAATGGAGGTCTGGGGATTTCTAACAGCCTCTTTAAGAATGCCTTGTTTCCACTTGAGTCACTCCTACACAGAAGCATTATTCAGGTCCCCTTCAAACACCTGGCCACTGCATCAATTGGCCAGGATGGACACAGCAGAATGCCAGAAGTTCAGGTTAAGAAACAAGAATCTGGACTTGAGTTTTAATTCTGCCATCAGCTTGGCTATATTACCTTGAGAAAATCACTTGAACTCTCTAAGTCCTGTTTTCCTCATCTGCAAAAGGGAGATAAATTGGCTAGCCCAGTTCTCACAGGGAGATTATGGAAAATCAGAGACGTAACACATATAGAAGTGTTTTCAAAAACACAAAGTATTACACAAAAGGCCAAGGTATATAGGATAGGGCCTCTGTTAGAGAAAGCTGAGCTTTGGAAAACATAAGCACAAGCAGGGATGAAGCATATTTACGGGGCCCTAAAATGAACCTTCACTTAAATCATGAAAGATGAAAAGGGAAAGCAAGAAAGAAACAGCACAAAAACCCTAGTCTAGCGAGGATACCTCAAAAAGCTACAGGAAACGGGAAAAGTCATTGTCTCATTCCAGCATTTTCTTCTCTAACATAGACATAACTTCAAACTGGGTCATGTTAAAAGGAAACATCAGAACAATAAGCAACAGCAAGACCCCAGAAAGAGAAAAATATGTACCACACATATTCTATTGGGATATTTTAATTCTGGATTCTCTGGCCCCAATATATATTTCAAAATACTTGTTTCTTGTTATTTCTGCATAGAATATACAGAAGACATCACAATAATCACAATAATTAGATCACTCTCATTTAAACCCACTCTCTAATTCCTTTTTCTGCAACTTATTTTAAACTGACAATAGCTGTGTTAGTTCATCACTTCCTTAATGCTGCATAACTAAGAACCACCAGATGTCGGTGTTGTGCACCAGTGTTGGCTTTTGCTCATGCGGCATTTCTGATGGCTTCCATTGGGCTCATTAGTGCACCTGTCAGCAGTCATGGGCTGGCCACAGAGCCTCTGGTCTTGGTGAGCTCTGTCGTATGTTCAAGAGTTGGGCTAATACAGAGCCATGTCCTTGGAATCTCTTCTATGTGTAGAGTTGAAATGCAGAACACTCCAGTAAGTTAGAATTTCAGATAGACAATAAATAAGTTTTGAATATAAGCATGTCCCAAATATCTGCCCTGCCCTGCAAGCCTCCCTACCTGTCTCTCCTGTCCCTTCAGCTGGCATGCCCAGGCATGTCCCAAGGCCTACAGAGAAAGTCTAGTGGGAGCATGTCATGTGGACTGGATTCAGAGTGGGCACTTTCCTGCGTTCCATTGGTCAAAGCAAGTCACAGCACCCTCTCCCAATTCACAGACTGTGAAGTCACATTGAGAAGTACATGAATACAGGGAAGGTAGAAAATTGGGGGAATTTTTAACAACTATCTGTCACATCTACCAGTCTATCACAGTCTCAATCACAAAATCACCCACCAAAAGATGCCAGCCAAATCCTACAAGAAAATGCACTCAAATGTCACTTGCCCCTTCTATTCAAATATAGGCCTTGATGAGGTATTTGACAGAAGTCCCAAGTCCTGGTCTGACTTTGCAAATAATTTTCCTTGCTTTCTTGGTCGGACCACATCTTCTCTGGGGCTCAGTTTCTTCATCTATAAAATGGCAAGTTTGTGTTCCTGGGGCCTTGCAGCTCTACAATTCAATAATCTTGACTATTTTAACTCAACAACTTGCATCCCTCCATCATTTCTCTACAGAAAATTCCTCTAGCCTAATCGGCTTGATGACTATATTAGCAATGCTGTAACTTAAAACAGCCCGTTATGGCCCTCAGTGACTGCTCCTGCATTCAGAGTAAATTCAATCACCAATACATATCCAATAAAAAAATGGAAATCTCCAGACCAAAGGGACATTGGCTTTTGGCATGGAACAAGCCTTTTGAATAAATAAACCTGCTTTGCCCAATATTTCCCCCTCTTGATTTCAAGAGAGACAGTAACCCTTTTTCTGTCATTGAATTAATTTGCTCGAAGTGGCTGTAATTTCTATATAAATCCTGAGATTGTTTCTAATTTACATGTTATATATGAATGTTTATGCATGTGGTGCCAGCCTAATGCTCTCCAGGGACGCTCTTGGAAACTGTATGAATCATGTAAACAAAATTAGACTGAAATAAAAAGAATGTATGATATTTTCTTCACTAGTACTAATTTTTTTTAAGTTTGGTTTTCTCCATAATGGTCTTCCTGCTGATTTTAATTATATTTATGGCACAATTATCCTCTGCTGGGCACAGCTTCATGTACCCGCTGCTCATTTGGTGTCTGTCTGGTTGGGGGGGTGCCTTGCAGACAAGAAGGTGCATGGCTCTTTCGTTGTTTGTTCTCTTTGTTGCTGGTAAAGAGGGAAGATAGATAAAGATTTTATGGTGACATCTATGAAGTTTTTTCTTTCTTTCTCACCTTAATTCTCTTCTTTCTTATAAGGACGAATTCAGGTCATGGACAAAACTGAAACCAAGTCCACACAACTTCTTTCTGTGGCCTCCCCAGAGGGCTATTTGAAGACCATTACTACTGTTAATTAGTGATTTGCCAGCTGTCTACACTGATTTTTATGGTATTTATATGCATATGCATTGCACTTTAGGCTGCTTTTTGGTAAAAGCAAACACAACAAATGTTCACTATGAGTTGAAGCCTCTGCTGTCCGCATTCAGCTAGAGCCATGCCTAGCAGAAGTTGGTCTATACTTGTGGTGTTGGCTGTGCTTTGCTTCTCGAAGACATCTTCAGGCCCAGAGTCAAGAAAGGAAGCAGGGCTGCTGCTCTCATTCAGGGTGATTATCAGTTCTGTAGTCCCAATGGCAATGTCGCTGCTCTTATCAGAAAAATCAGGCTATTCTGGGGTCCCCTCATTTTGGTCTGGAGGCGGCATCAACATTTCCTCAGGGCCTTCCCTTCTTTACTCTGTTTCTCTCTTTACTACTTTTGTGAAGCTTTGGTCTGACCATTTTGGTGTTCCAGTTCATTCTAGAGACTGTAGGTATGTAGGAATCTGAGATGAGATGTTTGGATTGGCTCACACCCCAGGTCTCTCTCACCCTGGCATTTAAATTTTTGGAGTGCTATGTCATGAGTAGTCAGCTTTCAATCACTTCCCTTTAAGGCACTGCTTCTCCAGGCAAATCCACATCAGACCAACCCATACCCAACCAAGTATCTGGACCGTTCCTTCACAGAAAGCATCTAGCAAAAGTGGGCTGGGTGTGTGGGCACACATATGTAATACCAGCTAGGCAGAAGGCAGGGGTAGGAGGATTGTGACTGGAGCTCAATCCCAGGCAACAGGGAACCCTATGTGAAAAATGACTAAAGCCAAAAAAGGTCAAGAACGGGAGGCATAGCTGAAATGGTAGAGCGCTTGCCTAGCAAGCATAAGGCTCTGAGTTCAAACCCCAGTACTGCAAAAAACAAAAAAGAGAATCAAGCAAAAGTGTAATCTGCCTGTAATAAA
This sequence comes from Castor canadensis, assembly GCF_047511655.1. NCBI lineage: Eukaryota > Metazoa > Chordata > Mammalia > Rodentia > Castoridae > Castor > Castor canadensis. The sequence goes on from NC_133387.1 coordinate 85,252,118, forward strand.
GTAGGACACAGTACAGAGGTTTAGTCCTTCCTTAAGCTTTCAATAATAACAAGCACACTCAAAGATGCTTTCTACAGTAGATGAAGAAGAAGACACTACAGAAACAGGACATAGCCCCTTGGGAAGAAGAAAGAGGCCACAAATATTTATGAAGCACATGCTATGGACCAGACCTCGTGCTCTGTCTTGCTTCATCTTCATAACAGTCCCACATATGTTATCATTTTTCAAGGAATGAATCTAAGACTCAAAGAAGTGAAGTTATCACTAGGAGAGAAGAAACACAACTGAACAGAGTACATCGTTGTTAAGTGCCAACCCAGGCGGCCCTGCCAGACACACGCCAGAGGCTGCAACGTGCGCAAAATGAGCCAAAGCCGGAGCTCATGGGCCAGGAAGTGCCCAGAAGAGCTGGATAGCTGAAAGGTAGGAGAGAACTTTCTATAAAAGAACCAGGATAGAGGAAGGCTGGAATGAACACATGTTCACAAGGCGTACTGAAGGGATTGGTTTCAGAAAAGGCCCAGGTTGGACAGGGAAGAAGCTGGGAAGCTCTGAAGTCCACACTCCGGACTGCATGTGTATTTAAAGTTGGAATCTGGCCCTTCTGGACGTATGTCTGAGCTATTTGGACAGGCCAGATAAGGGATAAGGGAGCCATATGGACATACAGTGGCATGGTCCTTCCTCTTCTTGCCCTTACTCTATCAGGGGACCCTTTGGGGTTCACTGGGGAGTTAAATAGACATATATATGTTTATATATATATATATATATCTTGCTTTTTTCAAAAGCTTTTAGTAACACAACCGCACACGAGTAGCTAGACACCTTATGATTCTGGATGCAGGAGAAAGAGTACCTTCACTGATGGCATCAAATGCACATAACAGAACATCAGTACTTTGGGGAGGTTTTTCTCACGTCCAGATTTTTTGTATGGCATTGCATTTAATTCAGATGTATTTGTGCTCCAACATCTCACATGTATGATCCTATTTATTCATCTGTCTTTATGAATGTGAAGGTTTTGGGAAGGGCAGGAAAGACGCAAAGTGAATTTGGGGCGAATATAAGGTAGAAATGCTGTTTTCAAAGTTTTTCTTTTCCATATTGAAGGCATTTGAGAAGAATTCAATCTACAAGGTCAAAAATAGGTCACATATCCTGACTTCCTTGCACCCACAGCTTACTAATCTAAAAATAAAAATCAATTTTAGTCTGAGGGTTGTGAAGAGCCCATAATTGCTTTAGAGTGAAGCTCAGAATGACTGTGCCTTCTTCTGCCTTCCAGTTCTTAGAGATGAGGATATCATTTTTCAAGGGGAAGGTACTGTCAGTATTCGATTGCATGGTAACCAAGTAGAAAAATCTCTGTTTAAGATGAAATAATTTTCATCATTATGTTCTTTAGGCAGAAATGAGACCCTTCTTCAATACTGCCTCGAAAGAGGACAAAGATGTAATATGAACCAATCGTTAACAATAGTTTCCCTTTGGAAAAAACAAAACAGCATTGGTATACAAACTCTTTTCTTCCTGTATCAGGCTAGCATTTTGAATTGAGAATTTTCTTTTTTTTTTTTTTAATAGAAAACTGGCTACCTTTTTGCAGCTACTGCATTTTCTCTCAAAATCCAGTGTAGTTGGAGCCTCCTTATGACACACATGATCACTGTGAGGTTGGCCACGTTGACTATGGGGCTTGTTTGCTTTGTTAGATTCGGGTGCCACTAAATAGACCTTGGACTTCTAGAATGTTAATGAATTTCCCACTATGACTACAAACACTTTTGCATATGTGGATATTTGTGACAGGTATAGCTTTCCATTTTGTTAGCATCTTCTTATAAAGTATTTAGCCTTCCAACCATCCACAGTTGTTAAAAACCAATTCCCTGAGTTTTCATGAAATTTTAAAGTACCTATCACAAGTCTTTAACTGTAAAGAGCAGCTGTAAGATGGAAATGAAAAAGTCCATTAAAATATCATTACAGGAGGAGGAATTCTTTGCCACTTTTTCTTAATTCCACTCCCACAGAAATGGAACTGCCCTCCCTTGCCTGGCTATATCTAGTTATAGCCCCTATTAAAATCCAAGAGCTGAAGCAGGAGACACAGGCACACTGTCCCAGTCCAGCTCAATCGCAGATACACACCTGCTGTGATATGTTGCTCCTAGTCTTTACCACCCTGACCTTGATTCATTCATTCTCCATCAACCACCATCGTAGCAAACTGGGCTTCCTTGTGTCTTATAGAAGCAGGTACTCATCCTGAGTCCCCAAACGCTATTTTTGATCACCATTTAGACATTTCCACAACATGACTTCGTTTAGACCAAGCCAACTTTCTTTTAAGCCCCAAGTCTGTTCTGTGAGGCCAGCTAATTAGCTTGCCTGTACCAGAAGTAGTCACTTTTTATTACCTTTAGAAAACAAAGCCAGGTTTGAGGAAGTGTTGGATGTAAGCTGTCTCCAAAACCTCAGAAAGGGAACCCCCACCTTCCAACCTCACCCCTCCTCCCCAGGAAGATTTGTGGTCTGGTTAGAAGGACCATTTAGATGATGAAAGGGACCAGTGGACAGACCCTGATTTATAACCAGTGTGATTTTTTTTAATATCCACCAAATTAATATTTTTATGTCTGTTCCCCCATCAAGTTGCTTGGGTTTGGGATTTCAACGAGGGGAGCCTGCCAAGATGGTGTAGTAAAATGGATCATAAATCCCAGCAGGGGTGGGAGAACGTAAGACAGATTGCTAACACCTTTAAAAAAAAACATTTAAACAAAAAAGGCAGGAATTTGCTTTAAAGTACACCAGGCCCAGCAGGGACTGGTAGAGACACAAGTCGTCTGAATGCCAGAGTTGGTTTGATTTCCTAGTATCGCTTTCCCAAAGAACCGAACCTGCAGAAAACCATTCTGGCAGGTAAATCAGGCCCAATGGGTTTTTCATCAAAAGCCAGTGATGCCTCTAAGCAACATGTGTTGGAGATAAGGCAGAAATACTCTCAAATGAGCGCCTTCCAAAAAGTCACGTCTCTCTGCCTCCCTCTCTCTGGAGTGACCACTCACAGCTCATCAAAGTCTCCTTTCATTAGTGCCAGGCCAAGGGAAATAAATGCAGCTGGCAAGATGGAGTCTGAGCTGTAAGAAGAAAGCCATGTGTTTCCTTCCTAAAACTAAAACCATTTCCCCACGAGGAATAAAGAGCTTTTACAAACCTTCTGCATGGATGTGGCGAGGCAGGGATAACTTGATTGCTCTCATACCCTCACTGGGCACCAGCAGGAGCAACAGAAGCCTCATTTGCTGGGTTTTATAACAAGTTTACTGCATTGGAGCAATGTATGGCCAAGTAAACGCCCTTATAACCCAGCTATTATTACACCAGTTCGGATAAACCACAGGTCAAATCATGTCGGCTGAAACATAACTGCTACCCGGGAGAAGGCTGATAGAACTCAGGTGATAGCCTATAAAACAGACGCTAGTCCTGTCTGTCAACACCAGCATTATAAAGGCGTTTCACTAATCCTCCTGGTGGACAACACGCAGTCCTGGAGCGGTGTTGTCTTTTCCTTCTGTGACTTGCCCGTGTCCAACTCCTAGGACACACAATGTGCTCACGGGAGCCAGGTTACCTCCTCAAGCAATTCTAATGAGCATCACGACTTCACCATGTGAAACACACATTCAGACCAAATTATCCAGTCTACCAGTTACAAACATTTAATTATAACTGTAAAGGGAAAATTATCAAAGTAACTATTAATACAGATATAGCATGTACATATTTTAAAGGCAAACTCGGTCCTCTCATACAAGTCCCCAAACTTAGACATAAGTCTCATAATCCCAAAATAAATGAAAAAAAAAAACTTTTTTCTAGAAGGACAGTAGCAGGGCAGGACTGAAACCTGAATGCAGTCTGTACATTAGGTTATAAACTGGAGCATTGCTGATTTCCTGGATTTGGTAACTGCCCTCTGAGTGAATTTAGGAAATAGATACCTAAGTATTTAGGGAAAAGGGGCAGCATGTTTACTACTTATTCCCAAAACATTCAGAAAAGAAACAATACATTCACTCACTCGCTCACTCACTCACTCACATGCACCCAAGTGCACACACACAGAATGGCAAACAAACGTGGCAAAGTAGCTGATGAGCCTGATGAAGGGCCTATGGGAATTCTTGAACTATTTCTGAAACTTTTATGTAGATCTGCAATTATTTCAAAATAAAAAGACTGTTTTTATAGCCAGTCTATTTATGCCCCCAGAATTACTGTTGCTTATTTAAAATTAAAGCCTAGTAGGCTGTATTTATAAGTTCTTTTGTTTGTTTCCCCACATTCACCTAGAAAGAACTTGAGGTAGATCCTATTGAAGATGTATCATTGAGAACTCTGAGTCTGGAAGAAAAACAGTAGAGAAGCTAGAGACAAGAATGGCAAAGCTTGGGCTGAAGGTGTGGCTCAAGGGGATTAGAGTACTTGCCTAGCAAGTGAAAGGTTCTGAGTTCATACCCCAGTGCCACCAACAGAAAAAAAGGAAGAAGAAAGGTCTGGCAAAGCTAGCTACCCTTTAAGTGAATGCCCAGAGAAGAGTGATTCTGAGGGCAGAAAACCTGTTTATGTTCATGGTCTTTTTTAATATGAGAGGCATAGGGCAGGCTGTGGTGCAGGCGATACAGCACATTCTGTATGGCACAGTGTCTGACACCCATCCAGTGTCAGTTGGGGCTGTGTTGTCTCTGCTCCACTATTATCCCCACCTCAAATTTTCATGTTTGAAGCCATGGGCTGGAACCCCGTGGCACATGGTAGGGGCCAAAGTCAGCCTGGTGTGTTTTGAATAGTTGTGAAAGGCCTTTGGGGAAGGCTCTTTGTGGACCCCTGGAGGGACCATCCTCACAGCCTTAAGACAAGCCTTTCCCTGAAGATTGTTCTTTGGTAATGGAAACACTCCAACCACATGCCTTCTGGCTAATCGCATCGCATTTGGGCTGAAAGCCTGCTGACAGTCATTAGCCTAAACCTGCTTTTCAGAGATTTCCACTCACTTTGAGCTAAACATGTGCGCCCCAGCCCTGACCAATATAAAGATTGTGCTTTCTTCTTTCTCTTTTGACCAGAAATATCATTCTGCTGCCATTGGAAACTGATGCATCCAAGTACAAAGTGTCTATTCCCTGTGTCCTTCCAATAAAATGGGGCCCAGCTTCAGCCCGAGCATGCACACCCACGCAAACACACATCCTCAGTCCATAAAAGTCAACCGCACCACCGAATTCTAAAACGCATCACTCAGCAAACACCATCTCCTTTCTGGAACTTTTGGGGCTGTGGACAACGTCCTGTCATTGAGCATGTGTGTCACTTGAACTGGCGATAAATCGAGGCGCTAATCCTGATGCACGACAGCACCCGCAGTAACAGAGAAGAACGCCTCAACAGACGACACAGATATAAATCACATTTATTTTCATAGCACATTTAAATAACGTTTGGCCCTGGGGATTTTCCACCAAGTAATGAAGCATCACCCAATGAGAGTGTGCAATGTTGCTCCAATCAGCAGTGCCCCCTCCCAGCAGAGGAATAAAACCTGTGATTTATACAGATGTCACCCAGGTGGCATGGGAGCTTCCTTTCCTTTGCACAAGACATTGCTGTGCATCCGGATTAGAGAAGAGATTTATCTGCAAAATAAACAAAGAACCCCCTCCCCATTTCTCTCTTAATCACATCCAACGAGACATCGAGTACTCACACTAATGCACCTGCTCACACACACACAACACGGACAGGTTTATTATGAGATAAGAAAGATATTAATCCCGATCAAAGAGCATTTGTAGTGTGATGAAGATTTGTTTTATTGGCAGTTCCCTGCAGAAGGCATCCAGCTTGTGGGTCTCAGCAGAACTTCTTCTGTGGTGTTCAGTCCACGTAGGTTGTGGATGCCAGCATGTCACTAGCCTTGGGTGCCTGAGGCCCACCACACACATGGTGGAGAGAAATCAAATCTCTTCCACGCACTGCAAGGAGGTAGTGCAATTTCAATTCATCTGCCACTTTCTATCTTGTTTTGAGGGAAAATATGAGCTCATTCTAACAAGATTTTCCTTTGGATGGTCATATGGGTGGCTGTTTTGGCTTGCTTAGGGTGAATTATAAACTGCTCTGTTGAAACTATCAGGAATTCTCAGGCTGTATTCCTTCCTTCCCTCCCTCTTCCCACCCCTCCCTCCCTCCCTCTTCTCTTCCTCCCTCCCTCCCTCCCTCCTTATCTTCCTTTTCTTCTTTCTTCTCTCTCCCTCCCCTTCATCTCTCTCTCTCTCTCTCTCTCTCTCTCTCTCTCTCTCTCCTTCTTCTTCTTCTTCTTCTCCACCTCTCTCATTCCTTCCTTGGCAATCATTTATTCTCTAAAGCTCACCAAAGTTCCATATATCCATATATGTCTTAGCTCAAGGCCATCATATTCCTTGGTAAGTTTTGTAAATTGTTTCTGACATTAGAGAAATATGTAAACTATATTTGAATGGGGCATGCCTTCTCACACACAGATATGGATATGCTACAGTTCCATTTGTGACTGCCAAAATATTCAACTCCATCTAGCAAACATTGAAATGATAATAACTAACCTGATTAGTAAAATCTGTCCATGTATATGACCTCTATATGATCACAGTTGGTCTTCACACAAACCTGTGTGATGGTGGGCCAATAGTTGGGTGATTTCTCAGATATAATCCTTGAACTTGACGAAACCACTGCTGTTTTGAGGACAGAAACTACTTTACTTTTTGCCCAAGGTCACATCATAGTCACACTTGAGAAACCAAAAGCAAAAAGTCTTATGCTTTAATGCAGAAAGCCATTCACGTTAGCTAAGAGTAGATAATGGATAACTGGGGACAGTCTTGAAGGCAGGGGTACTGAACAGCCAATTTCACTTGAATCAACCTGGAGTCAAGGCTGGGGTCTCAGGATGCCACCTGGATATTTCTAAATGAGGTTATTCCCCAGAAAAATATATACTGATGTATATTCCATTTTTATGCCCAAGAGTAGACTTTTTATGTGCTCAAACCTGACTTTCGTGGAATGGAGACAGACTGTGATGTCACTTGTGCAAATTTTTCCTGTGCCTTAGGGGAAAGGAAGAACATTTTCATATTGTGGTCCAGGTCACAAGTTTGGTGTAAAGATCTGCCAGCCCAGATTTCCCCCAGTACTTTGTAGTTGTCGTGTGAAAGGCAGTCCCAAGCAATCAAATGGATCTGAATGCAAATATCCTCTCTGTTTCTCATCATTGTGATTTCTCAAATTTGTTTTGAATTGCACAACAGACATCCACACCACAAGGAGAAAAATTTAAGTGACGAAAATGATCGCTCCAAATTAACACTTTTAAAAAATAAAGCAATTAGGGAATTCAGCATTGTCCAGCAAGGCTAACCCAGGACTGCTGGAGAGGGTCAGCTGGTCCCTAAAAATAGGATGACCACCTGTCAAAGTTTGCCTGCAGCCTGCTGGTTTATGTGATTGTCCTTGTTTAATTATTAATAGCTTGCCTTTCACTTTCACAACTGTCCCAGTTTGGATGCTGAATTATATGGTCATCCTACCTAACAGCTACAGAAAAAGCCAGTTGAAATAGGTCTTGTTCTTCTAAGAGTTTGAAAACAGCCTGAAAATGAAACTGGAGGAAAAAGAGAAGAAATTGTGCAGTCAGTTCAATTGCTCAGCCACAGACTTGGTTAGATTGTATCAGTTTTGTTCATGTAATTCTAATTATGAACCAATAATGTGGAATAGAACTAATTTTATTATAACCACTCGTCTGCAATAAGGCAAATGCACAAAATAATTTGTTGAGTCATGAGACCCAGATGCAGATTAACTCACATGCTCGCCTGGGCGACCACAGGCAGGCCCATCACTTCCCATCTCGTCTTCAGCGGTGTGGGGGTGGGGGAGGTGGACTATGCTGAACAGGCTGGTGGACTGCAAATAGATAGCAATGCCATCTCAGACTCGGACAGTGTGAGAGTCAGTCCGGGACAATAGAGACACCAATGCCCCCTGGAAAGCATGTTGCACACCTGGAGCATGACCAGATATCCTGTTGCTGGGGATGAACCCCAGCTTTTCTGGAAAGAAGGTGATGGATTTCAATTGTTGGGGTTGGGTCTTCCTTGGTTGTGGTTTTTACTCCTGAGACCTGCTGTTCTGTTAAAGGCCTGGGCATTGCAATGACCTTATTGTCAGACCCAGGACTGGCAACCTCATCCTAGAGATGGAGAATCCAGAGTGCCTCACCCCTGCCTCATCAGCTCCATTTTCTCCAAGGCTTGGCACAGGCCCCAAACCCTGCTGCAGTGTTCTCCAACTGCTCCCCTCTTTTAACTGCACCCCCCACCCCGGCTCCCTAGAAGAAGCACACCAGGAGTTCAACATGCTCTTCCCATCCTGCTGGCCCCATCTCTATTGTGGCACTTACCACCCTCTGTGGCAACTGCTTACTCTCCTGTCTCCCTGTCTAGGGCCTCAGTTCTTGGAGTCAGTCAGTGATAACGCTCTCTGATGTCGCCGGTCCAGCCCAGTGTCTTGCACACCACATTTGGTCCTTGTTCATGGAATATGGTTACGATATGAGCCCATTGGAAAACAAAAGAAGTAACATAAAAATAGATACAGCAAAATTTTTAAACACTTAGTACACACATAGGTATATGTGTTTTGAAATACAGTTTATAAAATATATATGCATATACAGATTGTGATTAAAAAACTCATGGCATAGGTTTGCCATCTTAACCATTTTTCACGCGTGCAGTTGACTAGTGTTAAACATATTCACATTGCTGTGCAACCGATCTCTAAAACATTTTCATCTTGCATAACTGAACAGCATGGTATGTTTAAGTGCTTTGGAAGCATTCTCTCATTTAAGTACCACAGCAACAGAGGAAGGAATAATTATCATTCCCCTCGTGAGAGGAGTTAAGCAATAGCTCAAGGTCACACAGCTAACAATCGGTAGCTAGATTGGAAACTCACACATCTTTCCAGTTTTATGCTAAGTAAAAATTCCATAAGATTGCACATTTATGCAACCCACAGATGCTTGTTTCACCTGCTGCCACATTTTTACCTTGAAAACTGGTCCTCATGAGTGTAAAAGGGGGACTGTTTGGGGAAGGGAGCCAGAGGGGGAAAAGAAGAGGGTGACAGAGGGAATGTGTGCAAATATGATCGAAGTACATTATCTGCCTGTATAAAAACTGCATAATGAAATCCATTAAAGCTATAAAAAGGGGAGGGGGTAGGAAAGCAGATAAAAGAGTAATGGAGGGAATGAACCTGAGCAAAGTACATCACAAGTATGTATGGAAATATCACAATGAAACCCCTTTGTACAATTAATATGTGCTAATTAAGAAAAGTAGTCTTAAATTTTTTTCCCTGAAAAATAATGTGGGAAAAAAATCTATGCCTCTTTATGAAGTTCGTTGTTTGGATCGAAGAAAAATGGGACAGACTGACTGTGAGGCCAGATGCTGTAGATGATTCACAGGGTTTTAGCAAAGCAGGGCACAAGGGCTCATGAACCCCAGCCTCGTTATTTTGTGGATTCAGAAACTCAGTTGCTGAGGAAGTTAGGGAGGCATCGAGTTCAGAGCACAGAGTACTTACCGCTCCCTGACGCTGCCTGGTAGACCTTCTGGCTTAAATACTTATGATTGTTTTCATTTCTGGATAATATATATGCTAATAGTATTTTAAATAAATGTGCTGTAGCCTCGTTCATTCAGGGTCTCGGCCACTCCGGGGCCCTGCTCTATCCCATTGTTCTAGAGGGATGCCAGTCTTGTTCCTTCTCTTCCCAAATATCAGTCATCCTTCACCTGTACTCTACAGCTCCTTCTTACCACAAATACTCCACAAGGCTAGCCTTTTCTCTCCCAAAATGAAATTCAGGGATGGTCTACCTAAACACATCATTTCAACTATAAGAAAAAAAATCAACATAATCTTCTACCTGTAATATGAAGAAAAAATGAAATTTTTTGACAAAATTTTTATATTGCAACAAGTAAATGTTCAGTTCTAATACCCGAAGGCACTTGCTGCTCTTCATGGAGCCCCCGACAAGCTGTGGCTCAAAGTGTGGCCCGCTTGGAGGATGTTGTGTCATGGCTCAAATACCACGAGCAGCCTTTGTCCCACATGGTAGAACGCTCTTAATTCTACTCTGAATGCAGCGAAGTACAATTTTCTCTTCATTTGTGTGGCAGAAAATTCAGTGATGGAAGCTAAAAATAAAAATTGCCAACCTTTCTGTTTAATTTTGAAACAGGGTCAAGAACTAGGCTTGTTTATATGTAGGGTTTTCACTTACTGGTGACTCTGTGGTGGGACAGTAGACAGTTGTGTGGAAGGCAGGACTGTCTTTCTGTGTGTACTGACTTAGGCTCTGTGTGTGGGGTCACCAGCAACACTGGCCTCTGCGTACCGAGTATTTTCAGTGCCACTCTATTTCCATGATCACTAAAAAGGCTGCTCAAATTTCCAACAAATGCCATAGCGTTGATCTCTACACCTCTGAGAACCTCTACCCAGACTCGGAGCAACCTTACAATATGGACTTCTTCACTGGTGTCTCACACCTGTAATCTTAGCTACTTGGGAGGTTAAGGTCAGGAAAGTCAACCTGGGCAAATAGTTCTCGAGACTACATCTCTAGAATAACCAGAGCAAAAGGGACTGGGGGTGTGACTCAAGTGTAGAGCACCTGCTTTGCAAACATGAAACCCTGAATTCAAATCCCAGTCCCACCAAGAAAAAAAAGGGCGGGGAGAGCAGAGACTTCTCTTTCATCTGCAACACTGATACAGTGCATGGTTGAGCCCTTGCTTTGGAGGAAGGAAGGAAATAATGACAGGAAAACACTGAACAAAGAATTAAACGGTGCCATGACACGTCATGTATTGATCAGTTTTCCAGTACTGAACAAAATCCCTGAGCCAACTAATTATAAAGAAAAAAAGGTTTGTTCTGGGGTACAGTTTGGGAGGTTCCATTCTACGATCCAGTGGCACCATTCTTGGGACCTCTGTCAAGGCAGCACATCACATCATGGCAGGAATTCAACAAAGCAAACCTGCTCACCTCTTGAACCAGGATAAAGAAAAAAAAAAGAGGAAGACAACAGGGTCCCACAATTCTCTTTAAGGGATGCCCCCAATAACCGAAGAACCTCCCAGAAGGCCCCCCTTTCCAAAGATTCTACCATATTCCAAATAGCACCCTGGGAAACCAAGCCTTTAACACACAGATCATGGGGAGGGGGCACTTATCCAAACTACAGCACTCTAGGAGACTAAAGTCCTAGCATCATACCCAATATTGCCTGGGAATGGGGGCCAATGGTTTCCCATTGTTCCCATGTTTGGATAACATATATGTTATATAAATATTGTATATATTTATATAATTTTATATGTAAAGAGAATTGCATTTATTCCATAAATCTATTTTATGAAAATACATGTACCTATACACACATACAAACAATGCTATGTGAAACTATAATATCATATAGGAAATACAAACTAATCACAGTATATACAACTTCTGTCTATACACTGAAATTTTTGGGTATGAATTTAATGATACCTTAAGAGTTATTGTTTGGGTCTGGGGGCATGGCTCAAGTGTTAGTCTTGCCTAGCAAGATCAAGACCCTGAGTTCAAACCCCAGTACTGCCAAAAACAAAGCTATTGTTTTTAATTTTTTTAATTTAAAACTGAATACAACAATTTTTATTGCCAAGAATAAATATGGGAGTTATACATATGTGAGCTGCTATTTGTCTTTCAGTTAACAGAAGCTGTAAGATTTTTTTCTGTAAATTCAATAATCCATAATAATCATACCTAAATATGGGTGTCCAGAGTGTGGTAAGGGTTTTTGATGTACTGCCTTTTTTCAACTCAGAAAGACCCTACAAATAAATTATCATATCCCCATTTCGAAGACAAGCTAGCAGAGGTGTGGGGAAGTTGCTGATGAGATTATAGTTTTGAAAACCAGTTCTCTTAACAACTCCTTTCTCCTCCCATGTTGCTAGAGCAATGACACCACCCCTAATTCAATTGTACTTCGCAGAACAGTTATCAGCCCCAGCATCACAGAACTGTGGGAGAAGACGCCCCCAAATAGAGGGTTCCTTCACCATCGTTCAGTTTTGTCCTCACCGAGCCAAGATGTTGGCAGAGTTGTGCCCAGCCATTCTCTTTTGTCCTCCCTTGATCAACACATTCTAGCACCCGAAGTACAAGGGTGGTGACAAGATCAATGAAGCCCCTGCCCCTGGGGGCTTTCAAACTAGAGAAGGAGCAGACATTAATGGTGTGGTAATATAAAAATACACAACCAGGCACTAGGGGATAGTTGCAGGATGCCGAGATCTCCCGCTGGCTGGATCTGCAGCTTTTGTGAGGTGAACTATTTTCACTTTGATAGAAGCTGAGGACTGTTCACAGGGTGCCCCCAAGGCCAGCCCCTCTGCCAGTCACACCCAGTATGCCTCTCCAACCCTGTAAGGGACATGCAATGGCCCCTCCTTGCTAAAAGAAGTGCTGCTAGCTCCTGGGCCTAGGGTCCTGTTCCAGTAACCTGCAACCCCTTTACCACCTGGTTATGTCCTCTAGGGATACCTCCCTTTCCAGGCTATCTGTACCTGGCATCTGTCCTATCCCTTGGGTCTCCCAGGCCTGGAGCGCCTAAGGTCAGAGAGTCTGTTGTGCTAGAGTCTAGCACAATGCTAGGCACTTTAAATACGTACAGACTGAATTTAATTGACTTTCATCCTTGTAGAAGCAGGTGGAAGAAGAAAAGACCTGCTGATTTCCTAACATACAATTGTGGCTGGAGTGTTCAGAGGTAAGCCAGATACATCACTAAGTACTAACAGTCTAAAATCTTCCCTAATTACCTTTACCGTTTCCACTTGTTATACTAATAATTGCAATTAAGTTTCCACATATACATATATATATAACTTAACCAGCTTTCCTCTCCCAGGAGGAGGAATGTCCTTAGTGGAAAAAATTTCAACACTTTTTTTTTTTAAAATGAGAAAATACTGTCTTTTAGAATATTGTAATTTTATCCACAATCTTTGTTCTCATTTCACAGACTGGCTCTGTAGGTCTTTTATTTAAATCAGTGGATTGCAAAAAAAAAAGGCTCAATTATTACATGTGACAATTAATCTCTGAAATTAAAAATGGTCCTCTGATTTACAAAGAGTGACTTAATAGACAAAGGAAACTGCTTGATTATCTTCTAAAAAAAAATTTTTTTTAAATCCAATTGGGTTTTTTTGAAAGTGAAAGGGCTTTTTTTCAAGGTGATACATGTTTTCAATTATCTGATATAGGGTCAATGAACAAATTGTTTTGACATTGTAGTAGTGAGACACTTGAAAATGAGCCTCAAAGAAAGGAGCGCCTGCTTCCTGTGAGCTCCACTCCTCCTCCATGTAAGCCTGGCCCCCAAGTCCCAGGCTCATAAATAAATCAAGATTATGCTAATAACTGGGGCTGGCCACAATTACAAGTGTTGACAATTCCATAGAAGAGGCACCAGGGGGCACTACAGGACCATGTTTTGTGATTTCTGGCAACATTTTATCCTTGGATTTGCACAATAATTTCTTGAAAAAAAAAAAAAACTGTTAACCTTCTGAGCCCCAGACGTCACTTTATTTATTGCTTTCAATATCTTATCGCCACTAAGCTTAGCCAGCCAGATTTAAAAGGTTATTTTAAAGGACAATGCGCTAAATAGAGAGAAACAGTTTGGCTTCCTCTCATTTTACCTTCCTGCAGAATGTTGGGGTGTGTGTGTGTGTGTGTGTGTGTGTGTGTGTGTGTGTGTTATTAACAGCAAACATTTAAACTGAAGAGACCATTCAAAAACTAAAATGCAGTCCCCCAAAAAACATCTTGATGTTTCAGGCAAAAGAACTCTCTTTATTTTGGGTGACATTACCTATTAATTCAATCACCATCTCTTTGTTGGAGCTCTTATGTGTGTGCACCCATGTCAAGCTCTGGATATACCAGATAACTGAACTACATCCCACCCCCAAGGTCTTACCCAGAGAAGTGAGAAGGGAATTCTCTTCATTCCTGACCACCAATGTGTGTAAGTGAAAATTAATGCTAGATCAGTTTTCTTTTCAGTGCTCTGTAGAAAAACATATTTCCAAAAGAAAAAAGTAAAATTGTTAAGAGGTGCTCAAACTGCTTTTGCTGAAAAGCACTGACTCCTTACTTGGACCCACAAATTAACTAATAACAGGAATAATATTTTGTATCTGTCTTTGCTCTAAGCCATTCTCTTTGCAGTCACCTTGCAATCACCTTGGATTCCAGGAAAGACAGGACTGATAATATCTTCATGACAAGGGACTGAAACCACCCCAAACAGTAAAGCCTCCTCAGAATGGAACACCTGCCAGACAACAATGACTCTAGATTACAATTCTGGAACCTCCCCCAAAACACTAAGACAATGACCAACCAGACCACACCTGTGACTGTTTATGCTTATCTTTTGTCCCCTGCCCCCAGTTCTTTTGTCTACTTAAACCTACAGCTCATGTCTATCCCATAAGATGGCTGAAGATGGGCTGAGTGCTTACTCTGCCCCTTTCCAAGGCATGTCCTGAGCCATGGAACAAATCTCCTTTCTCTGCCTTCACCAGTGCCTCTTTATTTGCTGTGTAGGGGCAAGTGGACAGACTGGCAGGTGGAAGCCCACGAATTTGGGCCTAGGGTCCAAAACTCTGGTTTCAAATTTATTGCTTCCCAGATGTGAACATCTCAGACTGAGCAAGGAAAATTAAAACTCCATGTAGAACTACATTCAATGACTAAATTTTTCTTAATCAGAAAAGATAAATGCTTGTGGGTTTGTGGGATTTTTTTTCTCCTTTCAAAACCCTATGTCTATCAAAATGAATTACCAAGAGACTAAGGAAAGTGCCTCTACTTCAGAATCTTACCTAACATGTTCTCTGGACCCAGCTGGGCAGTGCTGGCACCTAAAGCTATTCAAATGGGACACAGGAAATCTGTTTCCTCCCTTATCCCCCTCATCTAGTTCCAATGGTTTCTACAAACAAGTCCAACAACACATAGTGACAAAGTCATTTTATATCCATTATCTTACTTAATATTCCCAGTGACCACCCCCACAAGATAGCTCATTTCCAAGCTGAGCAAACTGAAATTCAAAATATTAATGTTTTGCCCAAGGTGACACAGGAATATCCAAATCCAAGTCTGTCCACCTCTAAAGGCCTTATGCTCTCTGCTACTCAATGTCATCCTTCCAAAGAAGCCAAAGACTGAAATGAACAACCATCAACTGACTCTGTTAATGACACTGGTGCAGTCTGTGATTAGAAGACTTCCAAATTCTTTGTCTAGCATAGAAGAATCCATGGCAGAATATCTGGGTATAAATGGAGTTTATTGAAAGTTACGGAAGGGAAATACAAAGGGGGAGCATGATAAGGCCCAGGTGGAATCTGGAGCCCTAAAGAGCATGCTTCTGTTCTTCAGGTGCTTTTAAAACCTACACTAACCTCTGGGAAGGGGAGAACCTGGTGATTTCATCCAATCATCAATGAGTGGGGAGGGGCACAGGTGGTTCCCAGCCAGGTGAGGGTGGTTTCCTGAGCCAAAGCACGGTTAATCTAAGATGTAATATTTTTCTATGAGTCCCAAACGTTCCCTAATTTTAGCCTGCCTCAACTCATGTTTGGATGGGAAATGGGTATGTTAGACACTGCTGTGTGCTTATCCAAACCCATTTCACCTTCCAGCACACAGCTGGGCTACATTTCCCAGCCTCCCTTGCAGTGTGACTCAGACTCTGGAGTGACTTCTAGCCAGTGAAATGTGAGCAGAAGTAGATGTACTACTTCCAAGCCTACCCATCACCTGTACCATCTTCATGCCCTCTAATCTGTGTCAGCCACACACAGATCCAGAAGCAAACTTTGAGATCCTCGGGGTTGGTGGTGCCACAAAATAAAAGACGCATCATTGGTCCTTAAATCACTATATAGGAAGAGCCTGCCAAACACTGACACTAAATACTTACACAGCAAGATATAACTTCTGTCGTGTTCAGCCATGATGATTTAGGCTTGTTTGTTAAACAGCCTTCAATAAGGAATATACAAGGAAAGACCATGAAGGCTTCTATTTGCCATTGGGGGTTCTGGGGCCTTACCTAGTTCTGTGACAGTGAACTTGTCACAATCTTGGGCATCTGTGAAAGAAGTAGGGAAGCAGGTAATCACTAAGACCCTGCCTGGCCTGAGGAAACCCTGTAATCCTGTCAGGTCTCCACTCCTTCACTGGCCCCCACCACTCAAAACAAAGTTGCCTGAACCAAGAGGGACTTAGCTCAAACTCTTACTCCCCCAAGTTTTCAATTTTCCTGATACCCTTCCTCCATTCTGCTTGGCAGCTATATGCAGACATGCCCCTTCAACCATGGCAGCAATATGACAGGTAGACACATTGGATGCTTGGCTTTCAAGAACACTGCCCTGACTTGTTATAAGCTCCCCTCTCCCATTCCTGCCTCCTTTTTGGGGTCTGTGTGAGAACATATGCTTCTTCCATCCAGAATAGGACTGAGTGTAGACCAAGACTCCGAGAAGTGGTGGGCATCAAAAAGCAAATAGAAGGGATTAGGCTCTTTGAAAGCACTGGTTCTTCAGACAACATCTGCTTGACCTTTTCAAAACACTCTCTTTAAGGTATTTGAAATATATCTTTAACTGTTCATGTGACATAATTTTCTGTCACTGAATACTATGTGTTCAAAATTAAGATAATGTAAATGTAGAGAAAATCAGAAGTGAGAATTTTAATGACCCAGATTCCTGGACACAATGGGAAAGGAGTATGTTGTTTGTAGCATTTGTGAGCCTAGCTGAGTCAGCTGGAATTAATTTCGCCCTCTTCTGGCTTGCCATGGCACTTCCAGAGAAAGAGCAAGGTGCTGAGTGCTCACAAGTGACTCTTGGTTCTGTCTGCCTAGTAAGCTCCCTGGTGGCACTCCTGTGCCTGTGGCCCTCATGTGTCCATGACAGGGTTTGTGAATTAGATACTATAGTGTTTCTTTGAAAACCAGTAAGGGTTGAAACCTGGATTTTTTTAAGAGTTAAGAATGCAGATGTAAAACCCAAGACTCAGATGCTTATGGTGGCAGTACTTGGCTGACTGGATATGGGGAGGGAGAGAAAGAAGGAGAGAGGACAGGAGGGAGGGAGGATGGGAGGGGAGGGAGAGAGGAGGGAGGAAAGGGGACAGAGAAGAAGGGAGAGGAGAGGGAGGAAGAGAAGAGGAGAGGAGAGAGAGAGTTAGAAGAGAATAAGGACAGAGTACATGCCCTTGGTAGCAAAGACTTGATAAACTACTATGGGGGCACTAGGGCTGGCCACTATTAGCCCTCCCGGTGACAGATTCCTCCCCCTGTGATCTCAGGAGGAGGAGGTGGGAGGGGGTAAGGAAGATGTGGAAGGATTGGGTGCCTGACTCAGCTGTGGCCATTCTGAATCCCCCTCTTCCATCAGCATCATTGGCCAACTAAAATCTATCCTGGAAATTTTCTGCTGAACCCTGCCCCCTCTCCCTCTACCCTTCCAACTTGAATTTCTATTTGCTGTAAACTAAAGAATCCTAGCCACCAAAGCTATGGACAGGACCCATGGTAGGTATTGTTCTAATGCACTGGCACCTGACTCAACTCATAGTATAAATTACCGTCATTTCTAAGAGCAAAATTCAAAGTTAATGTTGAAACAAATGAATGCATAGTTTAAAAATATAAAAGTGTTCTCACACTGCTGCAAGATGAAATAAGGTTAATTAAAGTAATTTTCAAAATATTAACAGGTCCACAGTTCCAGCAAGTGTGGGGACACTGTTAGCATGACGTTTCATTACAGGATTTGAACAATTTATTGAGCCATAGAGGGAGCACTTATATTTCTGGAGATCGCAAAAAAAAAGGGTAAACTGTTTAGCTTTCTTTTTGTAAGCCTGTTTTGTTTTCTACAGACTGTGGCATTATTATATATAAGATTTAGAGTGTTCAAAGTATTAGCTGAAGATTTCTATTTATGAAAGAGTTTCTCTTGCTTATAGGAAAAATAATTGGTTAAGTTTAACCATTCACAACTGGATGGTTATTTGTAGGTACTTAAACTTGAAGATCTATGGGGTCCAGTAATTTGTCATTTTTAGTGCTTATCCGACAGCCTGTAAGAGCACAAAATGACCAGGTTTCTCTGGAGCTGCTGTACTTTGATTGATTATGAGAAGATGTGGCTACCATTTTTAATTTTGAAAATGTAAGATTATTCTAGAGTAAATTAACCTAACCATACAGCCCAAGTAAATTAATGTCAGTTCATTTCCTAATTGCAAAAATAATATTAACCCAAAGAATCTAAATCCACTTCTGACACATATTCAATTTTTATAATGTTCCACGTACAGTTTTTCAGGATTATATGTGGTGGTTTCCAATGTTCACTTCTCTGCTAATTGAAAATGGTTGGGAGTGAGAACACAAATACAGTGATGGTGTGAAAGGCTGTTTTTAGAATCAATTGAGCTATATTATAATTTGGACACCACTAAAATACCATTGAGTATTTTGCATGGCAAGCCTGCTATAAACTCACCCAGGGAGAATTCCTCAAGGATTCTACTCCCCTGGCAGAAGTAGATTTTTTTTCCAAAGCAGCCCTGGGCTCTCATTTGGAGAACTCAAGTTTTCCAGACCTCACTTCCCCAGCCTGCCCTGGAAGAGTGAAACAGTGTGGGTACTGTCTACTGTCTTCACAGCATCTGGGGGACTGGTGCCCACTTTTCCCAAGCCAGGAGGTGGCATGGTTCCTGCACACTGGAGTTGAGGCCCTGAACTCACAAAATGTCTCCTCGGCCTTAGGGCTTTCCAAGTTGGGAAATTTATGTTGAAACCTTGAGAAAGGCAAAGTAAATACAGAACATGCCAGCTATTTGTTTTCCTGTTGATGAATTCCCCAAATTCAGACGGGAAGCCTTCCAAGGACTGAAGTCTCAAAAAGCAAAGTGTTAACCCTGATCCCTTCACTGCTTTTTCAACCAGTCCTACCCATATTTCTCTCCCACCTAGAAAGTTCCAAAATGTCTCTGGACTTTTGCTTCTGTGTGTGCAGCTCTCTGAGACACCACTCCTCTTTATCATTGCAGTACAAGGAGGTCCACAGGCAGAGGAGACAGCAAATGACGAGGAGGTACTGGGGGCTTCTTGCAGCAAGACTTCCTGGAACCCAGCTCTTCACTTAGATCGTGGAAGGGACTCAAGTAGAAGAGCCAAACTTTTTTTGCTTTAAATGTTTGCCATATGCTCTATTATAATTGTAGTCTCATCTTTAACTCATAAATCCTTAATCTTCTCCTTAGATGTGTAACAAATTCTCACTGCATTTATTAGCATCTTAGTTTTTTCCTAAACATAAGCTATACGGCTTAAAGACCAGTCTAGGGAAAAATGACCATTTCAAATCCCTAATCTCTCCCTATTTTTAGTGTTTACTCTTACTGACTGCTTTTACCATCTTTAAATCTTAAAATATGATCTTTTTTTCTGATCATAAAATGATTACACCCTCTTTACAGGAAGCATGGGAAATGAGTACAAAGTTTTTTTAAAATTATTTATAATCTCGTCACCCATAGTTAAGCATTATTACCATACTGGTATATTTCTTTTTTTTTGCTAGCTATACTCTGTAGATGCTGATTATTTTTCATTTCATTCTTATATCACACATATTCTCTCAACGTTTAGTTATCAATATACAATCCTGAAAACATATTTTTTAAATGACTTCAATAATACCGTAGTATATCGTAGTGTTCTTAACTAATTTCCCATTGTGGGATATTGTAACAAGCATCCCAGTAGCCATGTTTCTCCTTAATTACTTAGGACAGATTCCTAGAAGTGGACTTACTGGCTCACAGTGTAGGAACAGTACTAAGGATCTTACTACTTTTTGCCAAATTGTTTTTTCCAAAGGAAAACCCGATGCTCCCACCATCATGAGTGAGACGTCTGGCTTGCTGCACTCTCATCCGTGTGGAGGAGTTGGGCTGTTTCATCTTGGTCTACACAACAGGCACTTCTGTGGAAATGAGTGGAGCCACCCAGAGCTTTAGATAGTCAGAATACTTGTGTGTATGTGTGTGTGTGTTGGTACTGGGGCTTGAACTCAGGGCCTCACACTTGCTAGGCAGGTGATCTACCCCTCGAGCCACCCTGCCAGCCCCCAAAATGATTTTTTTTAGTAGCATATTTTCTCACAGTTCTGAGGACACCAAAACAAATCATGTAGCCTCTGTTCATTTGTCATTATGCAATTGAGTCTGCCCAGCCTTGATGTGTGAAACAAAGCTGGAGATAATCTTGGAGTACACAGATGGCACCACTGGTCACGACTTCCTCTCGTGGAGGGTAGAGTCTGGTGCAATGGGCATTTAGAGGAGAACAGCATAAACTCAAGAAAATTTTCAATTGTAACGTTACAACCCAATACAAAAACTTCTTCCCAAATAGGCTACTCCATTCCTGCTGTCCTAACGCATGACACTCCATCCATATTCTTTCCTGCTTCTCTCTGTATTTCCTCTAATGTTTTCCCAGGATCCGCTTTCTCCTGAAATCTTTCCCAACTACCCAGAATGAAAAGTCTATGTTCAAAGGATCCTTACCTGTGAGGCTCCCTGGCTTGCTCTGGATTACCTACCTCTGCTTTGTAAGGTCCTTGCATCATTTCTTGGATGTAGCTGTTCTTGCCCATCCAAGTTGTGACCCTCTGAGGAGATTCCCCTTTTGCTTTGGAAGCCCCGAGTTTAGTCTTACCCATAAACTAACTTGCCCCTGAGGTTTGTTAAGATTTAGCAAGGGCCAAAAATTCATTTTCCCAATAACTCTCACTGGAGCAACTTTCTCTAGACTTTGTCCCTCTTGGCATGAGGGGGATGGAGAGCAGGTCAGTGCCTCCAGCCACATGTCTTCTGGGGACTGTTTTTGTCTCATTAATTGTGCTGTCAGAACTAAGAATAGCTCACAACCCAGCAGCAAAGGCCAAGACATGGACAGTTTTGCTCTTTCCTCCTTTTTATCTTTACTCTACTCCTCTCGAGTCACCTTCCACCATCCTTGCTGCTTATATTTCTCTCTGATTATATGTCACAGCTTTTTTTTTTTTAAAGAAAACTAAGTAAGGGGCTGCATTTAGGTAAAAATCACTATTCCCATAAAATATTAAATGAATGAGAACAACAATGTCATGTTCATGTGAGTTTTAGAGCGGTGAAACTCAATTGTATTTTAGTGGCAATTTTAGACACATTCCAATTTCCAGAGATTTAGTTAAGTCATGTGTGATTGCAAGAAACAGAAAGCCACCCAAATTATGCACATCAAAGGATGGAAGAGAGGCTATTAGCGTTAGGCCAGGACTGGAGGTGTGGCTCAAGTGGTAGAGTGCTTGCCTTGCAAGCACGCAGGCATGATGCCCTGAGTTGACACCCCGAGTCCCACCAAAATCAACAACAAAAAAGAGCCAGCCTTCCAACACATAGGCATGAGATCTTTTGTAATTCAGAAAAAAGAACACTGGATTTAAGGGACTGAGGAATGTGTCAGATAAGGAATTGCCACAGCAATTGAGAGGTAAGATTTTGGCCCCTCACCAGGCAGCTGTAAGGTTCAGAGAATCTCTCTAGTCATTGAGAGCTGAGGAACGGGGAGGAGGGCTGGGTTTAAACGCCAGTGGAATATAAAGATTGTAACATGTACAATTGGGGCGTCAGGCCCTGGGTGATGACCCAAAGCCACTTTCCCCAGACTTCACAGCACAGTTACAAAAAGAGTATTTGGCAAATGTCTTGAGAAGAGGTTCTGAGAAAGAGCTCAGCGGCCCAGCCAAATATAATCTCCTTCCAGAATTAGGTCAAAGTTGTCAGCAGCAGTGGAGGACTTACAACTAAAGTCACGGCGCTGACCAATCCATTAATAAGCAAGTTCATTGTTGGCCTTCTTCAGAAACAAGGGATTCGTCTGCCCCATGGGCAGGTATGTCTTAAAAATGTATGGGACAGGGGAAAGTTGAAATCTAAACTCATGCCCACTCCCACCGAAGGATTTCATTGCATAGTCCAGAACATTCAATGACTCACTTCTTTCCATGCTAGTTCACATTTCACTTCCATCTTAGCTTCCTTTTGATTTCAGTGTCATCTCATCGCTATACCTAAACAAGGATGTGAATAGTTTTCAACACAGGCACCCTGCAGTTCAGGGTGGAGCTTTACGCTGCCTCCCAGATTCAGCCATGCCAGCCTATCCCACTTACCTCCCTCCATTCTCCTCTTCTCAGCCTCCAAGACAGTGGGCAAAACAAAGCCCAGCCCATAACTTTTGTTAGTGAACAAAAGATTAAGTAGCAGTCTACCAAGATTTAGTTACAATGATGAAAAAATACTACTTCTGACTTTAATCCTTTGCAATCAGCCAGGTCCAAGGGTTGAGCTATCAGAATATACCTTCCTTCAGTGGTAGACCTTGCTTACAGGTACCAGAACTGCTGAGCCTGAGCAAATCAAAAGAAAGGACAAGCTGGACATGGTGAAAGATAAGCCTGGCATGGTGATACACTCCTGTAATCCCAGCTACTAGGGAAGAGGAGGCAGGAGGATTGTGAGTATGAGACCAGCCTGGCAAAGTTAGCAAGACCTTATCTCAAAATAAAATAAAATAAAAACAAAAGGGCTGAGAGTGTAACTTAAGTGGCAGAGCACTTGCCTAGCATGTGCAAGGCTCTGGGTTCATCTCTGATACTTAGAAAAAAAGGAGGAGATGGTGGCAGTGGCAGTGGAGGAGGAGGAGAAGAAATGGAAGGACACTAGTCCCCTTGACAATCAGAAATTCTCCTTCTGCTAGAATCAGATGAGATGAGCCATTTGAAAGGGCTTTGAAAATAGTAAAGTGATAAGAAAATGCAAGACCATAAAAGAAATACATTCAAACTTTTTTTTTTTGGCAGTACTGGGGTTTGAACTCAGGACATCATGCTTGCTAGGCAGGTGTTCTACCACTTGAGCCACTCTACCAGCCCATAAAAGAAATATTATAAGGGATAACATGTCACCTATTCCAGGCAATAATAAAAGTTATTATTAACATTTTAAATTTAAAGTCCAAAAGAGAATCAAAATCAAATTAAAATCTGTCTAGGGAAGAGGCAATGGTGCTCTGCAAATGGACCAAGGGCTCACTGATATCGCCAGCCTCTGTTGGTTAGACTGGGGCAATGGACTCTAACCACAGACTGTGAGGCAAAGACTGACGGACTGGGTAGTGCTTTGGTCCAGAGCACTTAGGAAGAGAGATGGCGCCCACACTTGCTCACTTCCTGATCCAGTGACCCCGAGAAACCACACATTGAAATGGAACGAAGTTGGATCCCTGAGTCACCACATGAGGATTGCCTCCCACCTGGAATGCAAGACTTAGTATGCAGGCTAGGCCTTTGGATGTCAGTTTTGCTTAGTACCATTGCACAGTAAAGTCTATCTTTTATGATACATTGACTGTTTTCTTTTAGTAAATTTCTTCAGGAACTTAGCGCTCTTTGGAATTGCTCACGATAAAAGAAAACAGATTTTTGTAAATAGTACAGTTGTCTTGGTCCTCTGCTAATGAAATTATAAAGAAAAAGAGTTTTATTTGGGCTCATGGTTCTGGTCCAAAGTTGAGGGACTACATCTGATAATAATTTTCTTGCTGGTAGAGTCCTAAGGTGATACAGGGCACCAAATGGCAAGACAGTCTAAGACATCTATCCAAATTACCTTTCATAGCAGACACTCTCATGATAACCCATTAATTTATTAATCACATGAATGGAGCCCATTCATGTGGGCAGAACCCTAATAATCTCTTAAGGGACACGTTTGGCCCCATCTCTTAATATCCCATAATGGAGATTAAATTTCAACTTGCGTTTCCTTTCAGGGGAGCAAATCATATTCAAACATAGCAGTAGTTCACATGCAGTTCCTATACCGTCAGTGACCTCTTTATTAATGGAAAGCCAGCCTCACGTCAGGAGTATTTATACAGTGAACACATTTCAAACTTAACGGTTCAGTAGAAAAAAACAGCCGCTTTAGCATCAAAAGTCTCATTCGGATGCAGTCATTTATCTGCTCTAAGACCTCAGTCGTTTATTCTCTACTCTCTGCTTCGGTTTGAAGATGTAGAAAGGGACCTGCCTCAGAGGGTTTTGGTGAGTAATAAAAATAACTGCAAAGCACTTTTCCGGCACAAAGTGCTGCATAAATGCTTAATGATTTCCTTGAATGATATCATGGACAGGGGTATTGTACTCTTAAGCAAAGTATTTTCATTTAACTCTAGCATGTAATACTCTGGATGTCGGGACCTGATGGATGGCTGAAATAAGGATCCTTTGTTTTGGAGTCCAGATAATTTAATCATTTCTCCTTCATTTCCAAAAATTAAAACTAATTAAACACATGCAGGACTCAGATCTCATAGAGGAGGCTAATGATGGCCTATATAAAGAGAGAGGACTCTGTCAGATGTCATGAATGATACAGACATAAGGCCATCATCAGCTTTGTTCATCAATTCTGCTTGGAGAAAACCCTCAGTTGGACTTTTAAAATTCACTTTAATTTAGAAAATCATAGTCTATTATACTGAGCCCAGACAAAGTCTCAAGGAACAGTATTTACTCTCTAACATAGGCGGGCATTTTGTTCACTAGAGCAGAAAAGATTTGGACAAATATACCCATCCACTCTCTGTGATTGCTATGGGTAAAGAGTAATGAAGTAAAAGGCAGGGAAGGACGATTCTTTAGAGAGAAGTTCTTCCACTTTTTTGCTGTTAGAAAAATGTAGTAATGGCACCCTTTTATTATTTTCCATGTGTGCCCTAAAATAAGTGAGTTTGAGAAGCTCTATGCTGCTGGTCAGTTTGCACGCGCTCCATACTCCATTCACAAGATAGTCCACCTCTGAGTCATTCCAACTCTCCAATGCCAGAAGTGACCTTCACACTCAGCCTCTCATAACTGCTACAGAATGCCTACTTTGTGTCTGCTTTTGTACAATGCATTACCAAGATCTCCTGTAACCTACATAATAGTTCTGTAGAGTCCGAATTATTTATCCTGTTTATCTGATGGAGCAATGACACTCAGTGAAATTAAGTCATTTACCTTCACTCACCATGCCAGTAAGACTTAATTCAACCTGGGTCCAGGATGGGTCTAGCTGCTCCCCAGTCTGGACTATTAACATCCATGCTAACGTGCCTCTTACATGGCCTCGTCCTCACATGGCAGAGGATGAAATGAGGAAAATAGAGGAAAGAAAGAAAGAAGGTTACTGCCACTTCTTTTTCTTAGAAAGAAAGAAAGTTTAAGCTGGAAACAATCCTATAGATTCTCCACTCACTTCCACATGTTTTAGAAAAGAAAACAGATTGCTCAGACAAGTGAAATGGTGTTCACAAGGTCACACAGAACTATGGTGTAGCATGTCAGGCCTGGACTTGGCATCTAGGATTTCCAACTCTCAGGTTTGTTCTTTCCACCATAGTGCCTCCCAATCTGTAAAAATAACTTGCATTAGTCAATGTACCTCTTACTAATAACAATATGTAGACAATCTGAAGTTTTCCAATAACTTAGAATAGTAGTTTATGTGGATGGTAAGGACAGTGCTTAAACGTGTCCTTATGAATTCAGCCAACACTTTGGAACAACTGCCTTATAAAGGGCTGTGTGTCAGGGGTCAGCACACAGTGCCAGGCTGGTTTGGTGGGTCCCTGTCAACACCAAGTAGTTTCCAGCCTACGAATCTAATAGTTTAATGGGTTTGATTCTTCTATTACACACTAGGAGACAAGAGAAAAAAAAGTGAAGTTGGTTCAAAACGATGATTCTTTTAAAGAGTATCCCTTCTATTCTCAAATCCTTCACCTGTTTCTATAATCCCCAACACATTTTTAAATATAGTGAAGGAAGGTATTTCATTTGTTCATCAAAAATTTGCTACACACCTACTACATAAAAGGGAGTTTCTAGGGACATGGGCTGTACTAAAACAAAGCAACATAGCTACCCTTATGAAGCTTACATTCGAATTGGGGGAGTCAGTAAACAATGACCATAATGAATAACTAAATTATATATATTTTAGGAGGTGATGTGGGTAAGGGAAAAACAAAATACTAAAGACCAGGGATTCAGAGGGGAAAAGGGGACATTTTAAGTAGGCTGGCCAAAGCTAGTCTCACTGAGAATATTTGAGATACATGGAAAAACATTTCGGCAGAGTGGATAGCCAGTGCTAGACCCTAAGGGAGGAGCAGTAAGGAGGCCAGTGTCACTGAAGCAAAGGGGACAAAAAGGGAAAATAGGAGTCAGAAGAAGAAGGGGTACAGGGAGGTGGGGAGAGTACATACCAGGCAGGGCTGTCATGTAGGGCCTTGTAGGCTGTAGTAAGGACTCTGGCTTCGCCCTAAGTGAAATGGAGAGCCCTTAGACAGTCTTGGGCAGAGGAGGAATACGATGGGATTTAGGTTTTAAAGGATTGCTCTGGCTGCTATGTTGAGAACACACTTCAGGGGCCCAGGGTAGAGGCCAAGAGACCAATCAGGAGATTCTAAAATATTTAACTGCAGCAATCCAGGTGTGAGATGGCAGGGGCCTAAACACAGGTGATAGTAGAGTAGGTAGAGAAACAGTGGGATCATGGCTACCACAGGTTTCTGGCAGATTGGATGGTGTATGAGGGAGTAGGGGGCAATGAGCAAAAGAGAAAAGTCAGGGATGATGCAAGGTTTTTGACCGGAACAGCTGCAAAGCTGGAGCTGGCTTTCTGAGACAGGAGGAATGTAGGTACAGCTGGTGTACAGTGGTGAATTCAGGTCTGGTTTGGCCAGGTTTGATGAGATGTCCAGGAAGCCATCCAAAGTGAGGGGCAGAGATGTGGACCTGGAAGTTTGCAGGAAAGTCTGGAATACTAGAGATGTGAATTTGGGGGTTCTACCTCTCTGGAAGCCACAAGATTTGATGAGACCCATCCCAGGCTTTGCTAGCTGGCATACTGATGAAAATAACCCACCCATCCAGAGAAGCTCATTTTCCCAAAGATGTGCACTGGTAAAGAAATGACTAAGAGCCAAGTTTGAGAAGTAGTTTTGAAAAGGCCTCAGAATTTATTCTTAGAATCATAGAATAAAATTCCATTTAAAAATTTTATTTTCTCAATTATGGTAACAGCTTTTAGCTAAGGACTACAGTCCACTATAGGACATTTGGATGAACAGCAAGCATGCAACTTCTTGTGTACATGAACATATACATACAGATAAAATCAGAAAGTGCTGCAGAGTCCTGAGGCCTCATTCTTTAGGACTGCCTCTGGGAAATTAGGTTTCATGTCACTGGGTGGGCCCAATATCCGACAGCCCTTGATACAAGGGGGGGGCGGGACACGGGGACCCACTGGTGACAGAGACTCCTAGCTAAACCTTGTGTGACCTCAGTTGCACTAGTAGGTCTTTACATAAGGATCTACCCTTTGGGAGTCTACCATCTTTACCTTCATGAATGGGAGGCTGAGCCCTCCCACTACAGATGTTTGGGTGCTGACCCCTGCATGACTGCATTCTTTTGCTAAGTAGCTGCAGAAGGCCTTGCAGCTCCATCCACACCCAAGCAAGAAGGGAGCCCGCCCTGTAGGAGGCAGCTGGGATCTGCTTCTGGGGAGGATCCCACACCCTTGCTCAGCTGAGGAACCACCTTCCTCTGCCCCTTGCCACCCTGTCCTGTCTTCAAAACCAATGGGAAGTTTTTGGTAAGGAATCCTAAAGTAACAGGCTCTCAGGAACATGCTCTGTTAATACAGCTGGTTAGCAGCCACTGTGTGCACTCCCTTCATCTCCCATGCTCACAAGACCCACAGTCTGAGGGATTTGTCTATACGGCAGGCCACAGAGTTAGAGCCCTCCCACTCTTCAGTCTGCACTGATCCCTACCAAATGGGCACTTTGCCCTCCATGGGACACCAACTGCTACACTCAAGATGATCTCTCTCTCTCTCTTCACCCCCTTTCTCTCTCTCTTCACCCCCTTTCTCTCTCTATCTCTCTGTCTCTCCCTCTCTCTGTCTCTCCCTTCCCTCCTGCAACATGAGCCGAGGTGTATGAGTGCCCAACCACTCAGACGCTGTGTGATGGCGAGCCACTCTCTTCTTGCTTCCTGACTTCAAATTCCCCTGTAAGTGTAGACAGGCACATCCCTAGGCCTACACTTCCGCAAGCAGTCCTGTCTTTCAGAGCAGTCTTCCAGCTGCTGACATTAGTACGGCTGCTGTAATTGCTGGTGAAGCCATCCGTGGGACTTTGCAGCAGGCACCTTCACTAAACACTCTAAGGAATTCTTGGAAAGTCATGGTAGGGGCTTGTTCAGAACATTGTTAAATTGAAAGCAGGCTTCCTGTTGGCCTGCTCAGATGGGGTCCTAATAGTTTAAAACAGATAATGACCCAGGCGTGGTACTACATGTCTATAATCCCAGCCCTGTGGGAGGCATAGGTAAGAGGATTCAGATCAAGTCCAGTCCCAAACAAAAAACCTAGACCCTATCTGTAAAGTAACCTAAAGCAAAAAGGGCTGGGGTGTGGCTCAAGTAGTACAGCGTCTGCCTAGCAAGCACAAGGCCCTGAGTTCAAATGCCAATATGCCCCCCCCAATAAAAACACACATAATGAACAAGATTTCTTCAGCCTAGTTCACTATGTGTTTTGTAGAACCTAGGTGCCACACAGGAGGTAAACATGCATGCACCACACAGAGGCCTGGGAAATGAACTTTGTTGGCTAAGCACTGATTTGCTTCACGTGGTTTTCTTTAACCCACCTGTTGGGTTCTTAGGTGTTTCCTCAGGGACATTGAGGTTATTCTGATAAAAACATTTCAGAAAGATGTAACTGGTGACGTATCATGCAGCTTATTCACATATTAACCAGCTCCACTGGTATGCCCTGCTCTATATGTGGAAGCTCAGTTTGGATAATTATGACAGTAAAATCTGTAAGTTATGAAGTGACAGCACATATTCTCCCAAGAGCTCTAAAGGGACAGTGTTTCCATTTTACAAATTGGATACCTCTGCTATAACGTCTCTGTGTACCACAATAGCTTCCTGACAGTGCATTGAATGCAAAGCAAACACTAAACCACTGAGTTACATCCCAGCCCTAAATTATTTCTTCTTATTATTTTTATTCTTTGTCTTCTTCTTTGTGGGACTGTCGCTTGAACTCAGGTTTTTGAGCTTGCAAGACAGGCTTTCCTACCACTTGAGCCATACCTACAGTCTTTAACATATTTAAATATTATAACATATTTAACATATTATAAAATGACACATTATAAAATCAGAATAGGCAGATTTGAAAAATAAAGACCCTAGTACTTAAAAGTAGTCACTGAAATAAGAAACTCAATAGATGAGTGAAATAGGAGGCTAGGTAATGTTGAAGATGGACTTAATGAATTGGAAGAGAAACCTGAGGAAATTATTCTAAATATAGTTAAGAGATGAGGACATGGAAAATATAAAACAAAAATTAAAAGATGTGAAGGATAGATTAATAGCTCTACTTAGTCATTATTCAAATACAAAGATTGTCAGCTTGTATTTAAAACCAATATTCAATCAACCATGTTTTATTTATATTCATTTATTAATTTCTTGGCAGTACCAAGAGGGTTTGAACTTAGGACCTCAAGCTTGCTAGGCATGTGCTCTACCACTGGAGCCTCGTCCCAGTCCTTTTTGCTGTCATTTGTTTTTCAGATAAAGTCTACCACTTTTTGCCTTGATTGGCCTCCAACTGTGATCCTCTGACTTCTAGCTCCTGCATAGCTGGGTTTGCAGACATGTATCATTATGCCCCACTATTAGCAATATGCTATTTATAAAAGACAGTCACAAAACAGTCCAGAAAGATGAATAAAAAGAAATAGAAAAAGAAATTCTAGGCAGATAGTAAGAAACAGAAAGCTAGTATGGCAAAATTAATATTAGAAAAATTATAATTCAAGGTAAATATCAATCAGAATGGAGAGAGATTATTGAAAAAAGCAGTCTATTGAATAAAATCCACTATCCATTAACTTTCATATACCTAACAGATGTAATTAAAATAGATAAAATGAAAATGAGGAGAGTTACCAGGAGAAATTGATAAGTCTATAGCAGTACCAAGAACTCATAATACACGTGTCTTAAAACCTGAGAGATTAAGAGCAGAAACTGTGTGAATAATTAGATTATATGAATAACACTATTGGCAGACTTAGTCTAAGGCATACACATATAAATATGCACACATGTGTATAAACATTTGTGGATATATACGTACTGTATGCACACCTAAATATTATATGTATATTTACATAGACAGAATTAGGTGCCAACCAAGTAGAATGCAAGCATTCCTCTCATGAGGAAAATCTGAACTTGTACCAAGTAGAAGGAAATTTTAACATACTCCAAAGAATGATATACTGTGTTCTGTCTACAATAATATAAAAATTATAATACAATAGTAAAAAGGAGAGTGATTAGAAATGAAAATATATACCTCAAATAATTCATGGACTAAGGAATAACTCATATTACTTCATCAATTGCTTTTGTCACTTCATAGTCTATCAACATTTCTCCCATACCTTTAAAAACTGAAGCATGACTTTGAGGGTAGTTTGATATTACAACATATGCATTGAATATAATTTATTTAACCAGTCCCTTACTCATTCACATTAATCTTGATTTTTTGATATTATAATAATGCACTATCTCTGATATCTCTAAATAGAACTCCAATAGCTCAGGAAATAAGAACAAGAATTGACAAGTGGGATTGCATCAAATTAAAAATCTTCTGCACAGTAAAAGAAACAATTATCAGAGTAAGACCCTACAGAATGGTAGAAAATCTTTGCCAGCTGTCCATCTCATAGGGGATTAGTATCCAGAATATATAAAGAACTCAAAAAGTTAAACACCAAAAGGTCAAGTAATCCAATAAATACTAGGGCAACTAAATAGAATATATACTTCTCAAAAGAAGTACAAATGGTCAATAAATATATGAAAAAACGTTCAACATCTTTAGTCGTCTGAAAAATGTAAATCAAAACAACACTGAGATTCCATCTCACCCCAGTCAGAAAACAAACAACAGATGCTGGCCAGGATGGTGGAAGGAAAGGAACCCTTACATATTGTCAGCTTGGAATGTAAATTAGTCCAGTCATTATGGAAATCAGTATGGAGGTCCCTCAAAAAATTAAAAATAGAACTACTGTATGATCCATCTATACCTCTCCTGAGTATACATCTGAAGGAACCTAAATCAGAATACATTAAAGACACCTGCACACCCATGTTTATTGCAACACTATTAACAATAACTAAATCATGGGATCAGTCTAGGTGCCCATTAACAGAGGAATGGACGAAGAAAATGTGGTACATATACACAATGGAGTTTTACTCAGCCATAAAGAACAAACTTACATCATTTGCCTGAAAATGTATGGAACTGGAGATCATCCTGTTGTATGAGATAAGCCAAACGCAGAAAGACAAGCATCATGTTTTCTTTCATATGTGGAATCTAGATTTTAAAAAGACATAAGAGTAATGGAGGGAATGAACTAAAGCAGGGTACAATACATGTGTATATGGAAATATCACAACAAAATCCCTTGTATAACTATCATATGCTAATAAAAATGTTTTTTAAAAAAAGACATGAAGTTAGTACAGGGGTTGTTTGAGATAAGAAAGGAGACTAGTGGGAGAGGGGAGGCAGAACAAGAGCGGGTAATAAGGGGGCAAAATGTATGAAAATGTTATGATGAACCCCATTAAAATGTACAAAAAATGCTGTAACGACCATGAAGTATTAATATATCTTATTTTGGCAACACTGGGGTTTAGCAGTCAGGGCCTCACACTTGCTAGGCAGGCCTTATTACTGCTTGAGCCACTCCGCTAATACTTTTTTGTGATGGGCTTTTTTAAGATAGGGTCTCATGAACTATTTGCAGGGCTGGCTTTGAACTCGATCCTCCTGATCTCCGCCTTCTGAGTAGCTAGGATTACAGGCATGAGCCACCGGCTCCCATCTTAATATTTTTACCTTACTTTTTCACAAATGGAGTTTGCACCATTAAGTTCTTCCTATCATTGTCATGTCCTGTCCCCATGTCCCCTCTGGTCCCTGTCCCCTCAGCCTGGGAATTGAACCTCAAGTTTTGCACATTCTAGGCAAGTGCTCTTCTGAAGTACATCCCTAGCTTCTTTCCTATGTCTCTCTTTTTTGTTGTTTGTTTTTTCTTTTGTGGTGCTGGGACTTCATTTCTTAGAATGTTTCAAATTGGAAACCAGTTGTATACTTCATCTGAAGGAAGAATAGCCACAAAAAGAAAAAAAAAAACAAAAATCTTGCCATTGTAGATTTTTTGCAAATGCCAGATTGCTCCAGGAAGTCCAGCCAGGTGATAAAAGCAGTATGGAAGGGGCATATTCTCTGCAGTACCAATTCTACATTAGCAGAGACTGCTATTATTATCTGTGGGTCTCAGACATCAGAATGTAAATAACACACCGAGCCATTTCCTCTGCAGGTTGCCTCTAAATTGAAGTCAAAACTATATTGCTAAAGCTAGAACAGCAAGGAGGATAAATCAGACAGTGAAGTGAGTTTCATTTAACATTGAGAAAACAAGCATTTCCAGATAACTACATATCGTGCAACATAAACAATTCTAGAAATGGGAAATGAATGAGTGAGGCAAAACTAAAAGGAAGAAAATTGGATGAAATTTATCAGAAATAAAAATATTGGCAGTCCCGGGGCAATGATATTAGCTGAGTAATAAGGGGAGATGCATGTTAGTGTAAGTCTATATTGCCTGACTCTGCAGGAGGAAGCAGGGACCCTGCTAAGACCCTGCCTGGCATCCAACTGTCTTTGTGAATCTTGGTGGTAGAGCTGGGTAGCCTTGGCCGAGTTCTCTATGTCTCAGTTTCCTTGTCTCCAAGATGGGTAGAATAACAGTGTCTACCCATTGGGATGCTGTGAGAACTAAATGTAAAACCAAGGTAAACAAAGGGCTTAGTACACTGTCCAATATATTTGTATCTATTCATCAAGTGCCAGATGAATTTCAAAAGATTAAGGAAAGTCAGATGGGGCTGGGATGTAGCTCAGTGGTAAAGTGTTTGCTTTGCATGCATGAGGCCCTGGGTTCAATCTCCAGCACCAAAAAAGAAAGAAAAGAAAAGTCAGATGACCAGCTGAGAACGAGGTATAGGAGCCAAATATTGTCACTAAGCCCCGGTGATAAACTCTGCAGTTCATGTTAGCACAAGGACATAAATTGGTTTCTATGAACCATTTTTTAAATGCTCTAAATGTGAAGTGTTATGAAATCTGTAGCAAGTTTTCAATACAAGGTCTAGTTGTTAAGGGAAATATTTAAGGTACCATGGCAAGACTTACTGGTAAACTGAGACCACTGAGCATGAGTGTAGGTCCACCAGGGACTGTAAAAGACATAAGATCAGATTGCCTGAGCCACACTGGATGCATCAATTGGACATTGATTGCATTCTTTGAAATGGTGAAGATTCTGATCCACTCGCCATAATTTCACAAAAATAATAAAATTGACTTACCGAAATCAAATACATTCCTTTGACAATGGCTGAATAGCAACATACTGTTTTGTGATTTTTTTTAGAAAAATAAGGATTTGGCATTGGAATATGGAAATTCTTGTGATGAAAGTCTTCTCGGCAAGAATTAATGACTCCTAAATAATCACCAACCCCCCATAGTTCTTCCCTTCCATGTCTACAGAACCCTGTCAACTAGCAATGGCTTCTACCACCTTTAGGCAGAATTCAGTCCATCTTCATCATTGAAGATGAGCCTTCATCATTTCTCCATGTTGAATTTTAAAAGGTCTTATTCATTTATGAAATGAACCAACAGATACTCATCTCTCCATACTTGAAAGCAACTCGATTCTCTTTGTTCTCAAATTCCAAATACAGTGTACTAATCTATGAAATGATGCATGGGCAAGATTTATTATTTCCAGAGTTTTTCTTTCAAGGAAGGCGAAATGTCAGATTCTCAATGCTGCTTCTGGAGTGAATGTCTCCCTGGGAAAAGAGACTCCTTTCCATGGAGGAAGTGAAATGACTGAGCTGGGGCTTTCTCTTTGCCCCCTCTACCCAGTTAGATCTGTTTTTGCACCCCTGATTAGAGGCTGATGCTTTGCTTTGGCACAGAAACGAATCATCTATTTTAATGCTGACCTGTGATGTTTTATTCACATTTTAAATCTTTTATCGCCTGTGGCTCCCGTGAGAGTTTCCCTTTTGTCAGTATTTTTTCTGATTGGTATTGATTCTCTATTTTGCCA